>NC_143053.1:60820227-61123257 GCF_052426305.1 Pelodiscus sinensis | reverse complement strand
ACTATATGGAATAAGTGAAATGAGTAACTGACATATCTTCTTATCAAGGAACATTGCATACATCTATGATCAGTTTAGATGGATTTACACAGCACTAATTATGTTTTTTGCATTGGTATCATAGAACGTTTTGTGTCATTTTAATATTATTTTATATCAGTTCAGTTAAATCAGGGAAACTTATAATCACTGATTTACAAATGATAAATATCTTCTCTGTGAGGGTTACAAAATCATATTACTGTTCATCTGCTGTTTAAAGTAGTTTGATTTTTTGCTACTTCAAATATTGCTCATTTAATACCTTTTTTAAAATGAAACAATAAATGAAACAATTTCAACCATTTTACACTTATTTTTATTACATGTGATGTTCTTTTTTCAACCAAGCACTTGACTGTGCAATAAAATCATGAAACTTTTATGAGCAGTATCTATCAGATTTTAATCTTCTGTGTTGCTTTTATGATAAAATTGTGACTATGATAGGTTTCCAAGAAGCACTGTAACAATTTCCAGTGTTCACAGGAGTGTGTGTGTGCACACACACGAGTGTGTGTGAGAGAGAGAAAGACAGATATATGAATAAATAAATATATGAAAGAGGAGAAAAAGGGAGTACAGAAGAACACCCTATATTGGATCTGAGCAATGGTCCACCTACTCCTGTCTCCTGATAGTTGCCAGTGCCAGATGCTTCAGAGGAAATGAACAGAACAGAGCAATTTGTGAATGATCCATCCTCCTGTCATCCTATCCCAGCTTCTCGCATTCCCAGATTTAGAAATACCTGGAGTATGGGGTACTGTCCCTGACCATCTTGGATAATAGCCACTGTTGGCACTTACCTAATTCTCTTTTGAACCCAGGTATAGTGGGAAGAAATTAGGGAAATTTATGGCAATGAGCTTCAAATGGCACTCACAATCTCCTGCAAGTATAAGAATCCAGATAGATAATAAAAGATAAAAATAAATAGGCAAAGCTACAAATATCCCAAATGCTTAGCTAGATTGTAATAATACAGTCTGTCCTTTGCTGTTCTAGGGGTAGACCAGAGAATTAATTGTGACTCCAGAAGTCATAATTCAGTCCCTGCTTCTCCCCTTGAACTATAAGGGAAGTAATCTGTGCCAACATTTAACTAGGTGCAGATTACTTCTCCATGTCACATTGGCTATGCAGATGACACACTGGTGGATAAAGTCAAGGGTTATACTCATCCTCTACTTCTGCCTTCCTGCATTGAAAGAGAATAGGAGTACTAGGACAGCTGCTTTCCTTGCTTATGCTATCACTTGCATTGTGGGTAGCTATAAGAGGATATTAAAGGGCAGTCTTTAATTTTCACCTTTGCCAGCAGGTTGGGCAAGTGCCAAACTTGCTCGTCATTTAAATGGCGAGTGGGGTGGGGGAACTGTCTCTATTGCCACATCACTTTGGTGCCATAGGACACAATAAGAATGTAGCATCTTCCAGCTGGGTTTGTTATAGGGAGTACTGAACTGATCTAGGAAAAGTCCAGGATCTCCATATGAGTCTCCTTTATAGTTAGTGTTATAAGCGATCCAAATTTTGATGATGTGTATATGATAGTACTGTCCTGCATCCTGAAGGTCTGTAGGATTTTAAACATTCCCTTAAATATCTTTGGGGTTACATCCTCATACTAGGTTGATACATCATGCCATTTCCACCTGTGACAAAATGTCAAGCATTAGGATAAAATGGATTAGTGGAGGACAAAGTTTAATAGGTGGGGACCTTATATATATGGTTTATCTTACATTTTAGGCAGATTCAGTTAAGAAACCAAATATTCATTGGACTCTAGAATATTTACCCAGCATAACTCAGGTCCTTAACTCATATAAGTTTTTTTTCCATTGAAATAATTGCTCTGGAATGGGGATGGAGTGAGTGGTTTAGATGCAGGCTGCCCCAGGAAGATAGGACAACTCCAGTCCTCTCTCACCACGGCAGCTTGGGGCCAGGTGAGAAGCACCTCTCCATGGCTACACATCCCATTGCCTTGGTGCAACCAAATCCTTACCTAGCTTTAAGTTACGATAATAGAAAGCTGAATACCAAATGCGGTGGCCCTAGCTCTTACCGTTTAGAAGGAGTTCTTGAACAAATGGACTCCTAGATGGACAAACAGACGGACGCACATTTCTAAAACATATAGTAAGATTCCCTCCTCTATTTTTCCTAGTTTTGTGGACTAGACTTTTAGATCAATCCTTCTTATTCCCTAGATTCTCCCTTGGCCTTTACTTCTGAAGGAACACATGCTATTCCACTTTACCACTATCCTTCCTATCAAACCATGTGTTAAGATCTAGGAGTCAAATCTCAATATTTTTAGGTTTTTAAAAACTAATTCCTCACTCAAGAAAAACACCCATTCACTTCAAGTGCTTGTTTTACTAAAAACTGCATGATCTAGTTCGCGACCAAAGTATAAGCCTCTGTATTGTGTTCAAAATGTAATGTTCTCAAGTAATTTCCTCTTTCTCTAAATCAGAGTTCAAAATACCTTCTCTAAAGCTACAGCTGGCTGCCATCATGATGTTTCATGTATTTATGGCTACCCTTCTGATCTCTGAAATATAAATCTAGTGCTGAGAAAACTAGTTAAGCGCCTCTTGAGTCTGAGCGTAGTTCCTCAATTTACTTTTTTCCATGAAATCTTTTTACCAGCTATCACCATCTACATGATGGGTGAGTAAGCACATATCCTTTACAGTCAATCCACAAGATTCTAGTCTCTGAAGATAAAATTTTATCCACTCTCACTGGAGTTTTGTTTCTGAAGTTTGTTGATGTCGCTGAAAGTATTCAGGTGTATCGGTATTTCTCTTTAAGTGTTAAGCTATGTAGACTTCTTAGTGTATGCATTATGTGCCTCAAGTGGCACGTGACCAGGATTCATCACCGAATTTGCTCCACGGGTTGGATCAATAGGTTCCCCTGCTTGGACCAGATACTTATTGGAAATGTGATGTGAATGCTCACCCATGTAGTAATAATTATAAAATAAACAGGCCCAGTACAGCCATTTAAATTGTTTACATTGAGACTTCCTGTCTGCCCTCTACTTTCTTTTTTCATCACTGTTCAGGCTTACAGTCATATGTGGTTTTACTACTGTATAGTAAAACAAACCAACAAATTTGCACATGTCAATAGATTTTCTAGATGTTTAGTTGCTTGGCCTTGCTGTGCTTCTGGTACCTATGAAAAGGATTCTGTCCTTGCTTTTGTAATAACATTCCTGGGTGTGCTGGGCAACAAGAGACAAATCAAACTTTTAACAGGTTGTCAACAGGGCCGCCCACAACATTTTGGCACCTGAGACGGGGAGCTCAAATGACGCCTCTATGCCCCCTTGCTTGGGCCAAAACATTGAAAGGTTTCAATTCTGCCTTCTTCCTGTTCTACTCCTCTCATGGCACTCCACCATCTCTGTGAATCTAGAGCAGAGAATACATATGCACAAGCAGCAGACACAATTTTCTACACTCTGTCCCAGTGGTGCCCCCCCACGGTCTGGCACCTGAGGTAGCCACCTCAGTTTGCCTCATGGTAAGGTCAGCCTTGGTTGTCAATAAATGTGTCTTCCTCATTTCATGGGTGCCTAACCTGAATTCTGTGGGTCTGATTTTCAGCAGTAACCAGCACTCCTTGCTGGAACTGAAGTCAACGTGTGCTGTGCTTGGAATGTATAAAGTGCTATGTAAAGCTAAGTGCTATGAAAAATCAGGTCTGAGGCTCCCAGATACTTAAGTGATGAGCATGATATAAATGCTCAGGAAAAATTAATAATTCTGTATGCAGAACAGGGTTTAAATAGTTTGCATTAAATAGGCCACACATTGAACAATCATGAGAAAATGAAAATTGCATAGTTGCTTATAATGTGAGCACTGTCCTTCCTGAGCATTGAATGAGGTAAGTAGGAGTCCGGGGGGCGGGGGGGGGGGGGAGCATATGATGATGTAATGTAGCTATATCATAAAGCATATATACAAGGGGACTTCATTTACAACCTTAATTCTGGCTTTTCCAGCTTTTTCATGCTTGAATTTTTTAGCTTTAACATGTTCTTTTATCTGTGTGTGTGTGATGTGATGTGGTGTTTTTTGTTTTTTGTTGGTGGGTTGTTTGTTTTGTTTCTTGGATGTGCCTTGGGAATAATAGTTATTTCATTCTTTGTTAACAACAGTAGCAACAAATATTTTGAATAACTAAAGAATCTGTTTCTACTACTGTACAACAAATAGCATGTATTAACTCATTAAGTGTCAGATGTACACATAAACAACATCTGGACAGTTTCTTTTCTCCCAAGTACTGAACACAGCTATAATAAGTGTTAGAGGAAAGGTGACTGAAGGAAACAAAAAACAAAACAAAACAAAAAAGCACAAAAGAGACAGTAAGTAGATATCCTAACACCTAAGAGTTGATACTGTTAACCTAATTAAGAGGGAAACTCCAGATCCTGGAGATCTTGTTCCATATAAAATAACTCAGATGAGTAATTGAGTAAGGAGTGTGGCAGCCTGATTTATAACTAGAAAATCCACAAGAAAGTCCCTACACTGAACAGTTATCTGATTGAAATAAGTCATTGTTACAGAATTAAAACAAAAAACAAGCAAAACAAATTATAGATAAGCCTGGGACCAAAGCTACTTTGTGGGAGAAATTCTTAGAAAGTAGAAGCTAAAGCACGAAAATCCATCTTTGTGTATATAATGAAGGTAAAATTCTGGCCTATTGTAGTCACAGGCAAAATTAATATTAACTTTGATGAGGATAGGATTTCACACACAATTTTTTGGCCATGTGTAAATACAATCATTATTAGACTTTTTAAAAGGAAATAAGTACTAAACTCCAGAAAAAGCTAGATAAATCATGTCTGGAATATTAGCAATTACAGGACAAGTGGACAGTAGAAAGAGAGAAAAATGAGAGTGTAACAAACAAAAAAGAGCTCTGAGGGTATGTGTACACTAGCTCGTTAGTTCGAACTACCATTGCTCCTCATTCCATGAGGAGTAACGGTAGTTCGAATTAGGATCTTCATTTCAAACTACCTACTCCATGTCGCGTGCAGCCACAGGCACGGAGTTCGGACTAAGGGGGATTTAAAAATGGCAGCGCCCGGGAACACGCAAATGAAGCCCGGGATATTTAAATCCCGGGCTTCATTTGCAACTCCGCTTGCCCTAATTACCCTACCTAGCTCGAACTAATGAGCTAGTGTAGATGTACCCTTATAGAATAAGATCAGTAGTATACTGAGTATTGGGAAATATCTTGGAAACAGGAAGCTAGGAGAAATGGGTGAAGAAAATTTCAAACAAGATTGATCAGAGTGCAAAGAAAATGTTAAAAATAGTGACACTCTGTGTTTTTGCATTAGTGGAAAATAATTAGAAACAAAACTACTGGTGACCCTGCCAACAATTCAAGATCATAAACCATGAGGATCATTACAGAAAACTCAGCTGAATGCATCTGAAGGTTTGGGTGTATTTCTTCATACATTCAGAAAACATAAAATAACACTCTGAGGATGCTGTCAGCTCTGTTTTCTGTAACGATCCTCATGGTTTATGATCTTGAATTGTTGGCAGGGTCACCAGCAGTTGTATTTCTATGCCAGTTCATTTCTTCCATAAAATGAATCATATGTTGTTAATTTGCTCATAATCTAGCAATATTTTGTTAGGGTACATCTACACAGCATGGCTAACATCAAATTAAGCTACACAACTTCAGCTATGTCAATTGGGTAGCTTAAGTTGAAATAGCTTAATTTGGCTTTTAGCGCTGTCAACTCAGCAGGAAGTCGAAGGAAGAACACTCTTCCTTCAACTTCCCTTACTCCTCATAAAATGAGGGTTACAAGAGTGAGAGTAAGAAGTCTTCCATCTCAACATTATTTCAAAATAAAGGCTTGTAGTGTAGACTTTCAGAATGTCAATTATTCTGAAATAACACTGCTGTGTAGATATACCCTCAGGCTACATCTAGATACTTTAGAAAAGCCTCTTTCAAAAAAGAGCATCTAGTCTACAATCAGTACTTTCGAAAAAGCAAGCTGCTTTTTCGAAAGAGAGCACCCAGGCAGTCTGGATGCTCTCTTTCGAAAAAGCACAGTTTGCATTACATAGCGCCTTTTTCCGAAAGAGCACTTTGAAAAAAGGCATTATTCCTCGTAAAACGAGGTTTTCTGCAGTCGAAAAAATTGCTACATTCTTTCAATTTAATTTCGAAAGAACGTGGCAGTAGTCTAGATGCAGGTAAAGATTTTTTAAAAAAAAGGCCTTTTTTTTTTCAAAAAATCCCTGTAGTCTAGAGACATCCTCAGTGAATAACTATTTAAAACACTTCTGTAAAGAGTTAATGTGGAGGAGAGAAATTCTATTTAATGTGGCTTTATGAACCTTGTTTATTGATCTGATAATTATTCTGATAGCAATAGTTTGGATCTCCCTTGTCACATAGTTTTTATTGGACACTTTAAAATTTCATATGATTTAAAATGTTCATTTGCAGGTTTTTCAAAATTTTAAATTATATATACACCTGTGAAATACAGAAGTGGAGCATCATAACTTTGCAAATTCTGAAATTTTAATGTACAGTTCAGAAAGTGGCTTAGGGGTGGAGTTACTATGTAATAAATGAAGTCAATGGTATTTGAGGTTTCTCAGCATCTTACAGGATTTGTTCGTAAAGGTACAGAACTAATACACTGTGGGTATTTTTCTGCTTCTTTCTTACTCAGATGACCATGTCACAATTTGGGTTGAGAAGTTGTGCCACTGCACATCTTGTCATTCTAGGTGCATTAATGCTCTGCTACTCTGGCTCACAGCATAGACACCAACAGCCAGCAGACAAGCACTAAGATCCCTAAATGAGACTTAACCCTAACCTAGTTCAGTACTTTGACCTCAGCCACCTATGTGCATACAACACAACAGACCCATCCTGATCTCCATCAGTTCTAGTTACTACTTCCTGGAGACCCTAACACACCCCAAATCCCAAATTTCCCCCAAATCATCTGCCTCTGAAATGTCTAGCCATCTCCTGGAACATCCAGAGGTGTAATAAGTCCACAACTCCTGTAAAGAGACAAAAGCACAGCAGCTTGTTGTGTTAACTAGAGATAACAATCACTTCAACACCACACTGGGTTGATTTAGATCCGTAGTCACCCACCATTGATCACAATTGACTGGTCAGTCTTGGCACCTCAGCCAGTTGATCATGATCTCCAGGCCTCTAAATGTCCAGCAATACTTCATGGCTCAGACAGGCTGCCTGCCATAGTTCCATTCCACTCCTAGAAGCAGGTAGGTGCAGGCTCATCTCTGTGGTCCCCTTGGGCCGGGGAGGAGGTGAGGACCACTTGTCTCTGTAAGCTTCCCATGCCAGCAGTTCACATTGGCTGGTTCCTGGTCAATGGGAGCTGTGAGGACAGTGCTGGGGGTAGAGGCAATGCATGGCGACATGCTGTTTCCCCCACTCCACAAAGGGAGCAGAGACAAGCCTGCAGTTAGCTGCTTCGGGGATTGGCATGAGGACATGACAGGCAGATAGCCTGTCTGAGCCCTGCTGCACTGCTGGCCAAGAATCACCAGTGCTAAGTGCCTCCCATCCGGAGTCTGCACTTCACACTCTCTCCTGGCCTGTCCCAGCCTTGATTCCCCTTCCAGAGCCAGCACCCCCATGCATCTCAACATTGCAGACCCCCTCCTCTACACAAACCCTTAAGCCCTGGCCCAGACCTTGCATCCCCTGGCCCAGCCCAGTGAAAGTGAGAGGGGAGGGGAGCATCAGTGATGGAGAGAGGAAGGAAGGGACAGGGTAGATCCTGAGTTGACCTAAAATTTAAAAAGTGATCTTGGTCATAAAAGGGTTGAAGACCATTGATTTAGATTAAAAGTAAAACAAGTTCATTAACAAAGAAAGACAGGCTTTAAGTGACTTCAAGCACAAGGAATAAAGATAAAACTGTTGTAAGCAAATAAAAGTAAAATTTGCCTTCTAGCATCCAAGAATTCAGCTATAGTAGCCTTGGTTCAAGATAGATGTCTTATAAAACTTTTTCTTGTTCCAGCCACTGCTGACTTTCAGTCCGGACTTCCACAGAAGTATAAAATTCTGGTTTCCCTTGTCTTTCTAAGGCTATGTCTAGACTGCAGGCTTCTTTCGAAAGAGGCTCTTTCGAAAGATACTTTCGAAAGAGCCTTTTTCGAAAGAGAGCGTCTAGACTGCATGTTGAACTTTCGAAAAAGCGGCTTGCTTTTTCGAAAGAAAGCATCCAGTGAGTCTGGATGCTCTCTTTCGAAGAAGCCCTATTTACATTGAAGAACGCCTTCTTTCGAAAGAGGAACTTTCGAAAGAAGGCGTTCTTCCTCGTGAAATGAGGTTTACCGCCATCGAAAGAAAAGCCGCGTTCTTTCGATTTAATTTCGAAAGAACGCGGCTGCAGTCTAGACGCAGGTGAGGTTTTTTCGAAAAAAGGCTACTTTTTTCGAAAAAACCCCTGAGTCTGGACACAGCCTAAGTGAAAAATCTTTGCCTAAACATTTATCTCATCTATATTCCAGTCCTGAAATTTCAACCCCCTTGGTTGCTCACAACACCATCCTTCCCAGCTTGCAAGTGCTCAAGCCCTTATGTCTGTCCACTGATGGATGCTAAGATGGCCTTTTCTCTCAGCTTACATCTTCCCAAAGTCACTGGTTTGTTCCCAGTGTCAGAATGACCTCATGCTGTTCTTCCTTTCCTGTTGACTTGCCACCCCAAGCCGATTTGTATATAAAAGGGGCTTCTACTGTTTTGATTTCACCATGCTTAATTTACATAGGAAAAGAGACAGTAGTTGCTTTCCCTTTTGCCTGGGAGGAAAACCTGATTTTCTCTTTTTGTTGGGTTATAGATTTAAAGTATCACATTAGCGATTATCCACAATTTCTCATATCATGTTAATTAATACATTTCACAAGTATATTAATTGCCAGTTCATATATAGTACCTTACATGATCCAGTTTAGATATAGATTATGTCAACAGTGAGTTAGGGCACACAGAGCTGGTCAGGCCAGTGTCAATTCACTGCTGCCCACAGGGGATTCCCTTGCCTTTGTTATCAGATTGCTCTTTGGATCACAAACTTAAGTTTCTTTTTTACTTCCTTTCTTTTCTGGGAATTTCTCTCTTTTTTTTTTAATGTCAACTAGGATTCTCAAATAGGAAATAAAAAGTATAGTCAATCTGAAAAAAAAACCCCAGTTGTGGTTTGCTAATGTTTGCCTTGCTCTGACCTATAGATAATTCTATGAGTGGAATTTGTGTGAAACCACCTCAGAATAATTTTAGAGTCTGTGTTGCTGAAGAATACATTGTAATTCTCTCCTCTTTTCTGAGGGTAGAGTGAGGAGGACACAAGGAGCTTCTTTTCCGCAGGGCAGAAACCCATGTACAGGAGAAGTGCAAAATACAGACCTAGAGCTAATTTTCACATTGACTTTTACTTTGTCTATGTGTTTGTAAAGTGGAGGTTACAAGACTACCAAAAAATGTGAATAGTAAATGCATTGAAGAATGTATTTTACAGGTCATCAAAACTATTTGCAAATGTAGGTCAAATTTGGCAAATAGGTTAGATTGTTGAACTGTTTCTTCTGAAATTTTTATAAATCACTTTGACATTTATTCCAAAGCAACATTTTAAATTGAACTATTAATTCAAATCAGTGCTTGAAAATATTCCATTTGACCAAAATGAAATTTTGCTCAGTTTTTCATTTCAGGGAGAGAAACCCTCTCAAAAATGAATTTGGTTTGAAATGAAATGATGAAAGAGACTGAACCAAGATGAGCCAGAAAAATGGGATGAACCTTACAGAAAAGAGATAATATAGGGAAATTTGGAGTAGTGCTGTTTTAGCACAGCTAAATCAATGGTTAAGGGTTGATTAAGGATACTTTAAAAAATTAAATGGACACATTTTAACAATCCCTTTATTTAAGAAATCCAAAATAAAAATTAACTTCATAAAATAACACTGTTCTTAAAAATACAGTAATTTCAATTAAGCATGTATATTTCCCTTTTATTTAAAACATTGAGTTAAGTACCCAAGCATTGCCAGGTACATCTGCTAGTTTTTAAAAAACGATGCTGATTCAAAAGATATTCTTTATACAAATAACAGGAATAAATTCAAAGTCTGGTGACAATTTTCCAGGTGGTAAAGTGTGCCCACAATAAAGGTATATTTAGACTAGGGAATGTGCTTCTTTTTCAGCTCAAATTAACTGATTGTCAGATAACTCAAAGCCAGTTCATTTGTAATGATAGTTTAGATATTCCAAAAACATTTATTCCAGGACACAAACATTTGAACTGTTAAAATAAAAATGAAGTTTCTAGTCTAGATCTACTGTAAAAACAAATATGGTGACATTTTTTAGACAAACATAACATGCCTTATATACCCACAAATGTGAGCCACTGAAGGATGTAAATAAAGCCTGACAGTCAAAAAAACAAACAAACAAACAAACAAACAAACAAACAAACAAACAAACAAACAAACAAACAAAAAACCCTTCCCAAACAATAAATACATAAACTGTTGAATGAAAAAGAGAAATTATTCAAGATCAAGGTCTAAATGTATTCAAAGCCCTTTTGAGCGAATAGATTAAACAATATTCAGGATCTTGAGATTTGTTTCCATTAGAAGAAATTGATGAGGTATTTCTTTGCATACATTCTTAATAAATAACAGGTTTGCATTAAAGTCCCATAGGTGCTGATTCTATATAGAAAAAGATTAGAGGGTGCTTAGCACCCACTGGCAGCCAACTCTCCTCTTCTCCTCCAGTGCCTTCTGTCCACCGGCAGCCTCACGGATCAACTCCTTCCCTACCCTTCCAGCGCTGTTTGGAGTTTTTACATGTTTGTATCTCCTGTGAGGTATCTTGTGATTTTAATGTATTTAATAAGGTCTTTATAATGCAATTCACATATGGAGTCGTTTATTTAAAATGGCATCTCTTTGCCACATATATTAGGACCACATTTTGTTCTTTCTATGAGATGGGGAATGAATGGGCACAAAATGAGTGGAACACAAAGACTGGCTTGCACTGACTCTATAACAGACCATACCTCAGGTTTTCCTGCCAAAGAACCTTTAAAAGGAACTGTGTGACATCAGAGCATAGCTAATCATGAGTCAATGGGTCCCGAGTAAACTTCCTGTTATTGTCCATATCACTGACTTACCTTCTGTATTTAAGGCTATGTCTACACTACAGAGTTTTTTCAGAAAACTGTTTTTCTGAAAAAAACTTCACTTACATTCACACTGCTATTGCATTCTTTCTGGAAAAAAAATCGAAAGAATGGAAGGTTTTTTCCAACATTGGTAATCCTCATTCTACGAGGAAGAAGCCTTTTTCCTAAAGAGCTCTTTCAAAAAAAGGCATGTGTGGACAGGGAAGAGGGAGTTCTTTCAAAAGAAGAGGAAAGAGGAAAAAGCACAGGTGCCCTGGTGGCCATTCCACCCATAGTAACTGTAGCTGAAATCATAGCCAAAATCATAGTTATTCAGTGCGGACGCTATCTGTTGAAAAAGCAGATAGCTTTTCTGATGCGCTTTCACAGTGTGGATGCTTTTGGAAGAAGTTTTTTTAGAAGATCTCTTCTGGAAAATCTTCTTTCAAAAGAAGCCTGAAGTCTAGACATAGCCCCAGAGTTCCTGGCTGTTCACCTGCCTTTGGTTCTAAGACAAGCAGCAGCAAGATCCAGTGCCTGGCCTAGAGGGTTGTAGGTCCTGGGTCTGACACATTCCAACACTCGGCCTGTCCAGAAGGAAGCATGTGACAGAAGTAGGAAATCTGGGGGGTTTATTATTTTGATAATTGTTGCCAGAGAAGGATCATTAGGGCCTCCGGAAAAGGGCGCTTTTTCCTGAGGATCGGGGCCAGTGTAGACGCTCTTTTCCGGCTTTTTTAAAAGCCGGAAAAAAGCGGCGGACATTTTTATTTAAATGCCGCGGGGGATATTTAAATCCCCCGCGCATTTCCCTACTACAACTCATGAAATTTACATGCCCCTTCCGGAAAAGGGGCCAGTGTAGACGTAGCCTTGGACTGAAGTGGAGATGAATGTAGGAGATAGCTGTGTAGAGAGTCTCTGGGTTAAGCTAAAAGGGGTAAAAAACGAGGGTGATATCATGCTAGGAGTCTACTACAGGCCACCTAGCCAGGTGGAAGAGGTAGATGAGGCCTTTTTTAAACAATTAACAAAACTATCCAAAGCCCAAGATTTGGTGGTGATGGGGGACTTCAACTATCCAGACATATGTTGGGAAACTAACACAGCAGGGCACAGGCTATCCAATAAGTTTCTGGACTGCATTGGAGACAACTTTCTGTTTCAGAAGGTTGAAAAAGCTACCAGAGGAGAAGCTGTTCTGGATTTGGTTTTAACAAATAGGGAGGAACTAGTTGAGAACTTGAAAGTGGAAGACAGTATAGGGGACAGTGATCACGAAATAATAGAGTTCATGATCTTAAGGAAACGTAGAAGGGAGACCAGCACAATTGAGGTTATGGATTTCAGGAAGGCAGATTTTGATAAGCTCAGAGAACTTGTAAGTAAGGTCCCATGGGAAGCAAGACTGAAGGGAAAAACAACTGAGGAGAGTTGGAAGTATTTCAAAGGGAAGTTGTTAAGGGCTCAAAAGCAAACAATTCCGCTGTGTAGGAAAGATAGAAAATATGGCAAAAGACCAGCTTGGCTTAACAAGGAGATCTTGCATGATCTCAAAATAAAAAGGAGTCATATAAAAAATGGAAACTAGGACAACTAACAAAGGATGAATATAGGCAAGCAACACGGGAATGCAGGGGCAAGATTAGAAAGGCAAAGGCACAAAATGAGATCAAACTAGCTACAGGCATAAAGGGAAACAAGAAGACCTTTTATAAATACATTAAAAGCAAGAGGAAGACCAAGGACAGGGTAGGCCCACTGCTTAGTGAGGAGGGAGAAGCAGTAACAGGGAACTTGGAAATGGCGGAGATGCTCAATGACTTCTTTGTTTCGGTCTTCACCGAGAAGTCTGGAGGTGTGCCTAACGTAGTGAATACAAGCAGAGAGAGGGTAAGTTTAGAAGATAGGATACACAAAGAACAAGTTAAAAATCACTTAGGAAAGTTAGATGTCAGCAAGTCACCAGGTCCTGATGAAATGCATCCCAGGATACTCAAGGAGCTGATAGAGGAGGTATCTGAGCCTTTAGCTATGATCTTTGAAAAATCATGGCAGACAGGGGAGATTCCAGAAGACTGGAAAAGGGCAAATATTGTGCCCATCTATAAAAAGGGGAATAAGAACAACCCAGGAAACTACAGACCGGTCAGTTTAACATCTGTCCCAGGGAAGATAATGGAGCAGGTAATTAAGGAAATCATATGCAAACACTTGGAAGGTAATAAAGTGATAGGGAATAGCCAGCATGGGTTTGTGAAGAACAAGTCATGCCAAACTAATCTGATAGCTTTCTTTGATAAGATAACGAGCCTTGTGGATAAGGGAGAAGCGGTGGATGTTATATACCTAGACTTTAGTAAGGCATTTGATACAGTCTCGCATGATATTCTTATTGATAAACTAGGCAAATATAACTTAGATAGGGCCACGATAAGGTGGGTGCATAATTGGCTGGATAACCGTAGTCAGAGAGTTGTTGTTAACGGTTCTAAATCCTGCTGGAAAGGGATAACAAGTGGAGTTCCTCAAGGGTCTGTTTTGGGACCCGTACTGTTCAATATCTTCATCAACGATGTAGATATTGGGATAGAGAGTACGCTTATTAAGTTTGCAGATGATACCAAACTGGGTGGGGTTGCAACTTCTTTGGAGGATAGGGACATAATTCAAAATGACCTTAGCAAGTTAGAGAAATGGTCAGAGGTAAACAGGATGAAGTTTAATAAAGAGAAATGCAAAGTGCTCCACTTAGGAAGGAACAATCAGTTCCATACATACAAGATGGGAAGCGACTGTCTAGGAAGGAGCATGGCGGAAAGGGATCTAGGGGTCATAGTGGACCACAAGTTGAATATGAGTCAACAGTGTGATGCTGTTGCAAAAAAAGCAAATATGATTCTAGGTTGTATCAACAGGTGTGTTGTAAGCAAAACTCGTGAAGTCATTCTGCCGCTCTACTCTGCACTAGTTAGGCCTCAGCTGGAGTACTGTGTCCAGTTCTGGGCGCCACATTTCAAGAAAGATGTGGAGAAATTGGAAAGGGTACAGAGAAGAGCGACAAGAATGATTAAAGGTTTAGAGAACATGACCTATGAAGCCAGGCTTCATGAACTGGGCTTGTTTAGTTTGGAAAAAAGAAGATTAAGGGGGGACATGATAGCGGTTTTCAAATATCTAAAAGGGTGTCACAAGGAGGAAGGCGAAAATTTGTTCCTCTTGGTTTCTGAGGACAGGACAAGGAGTAATGGGCTTAAAGTGCAGCAGGGGAGGTTTAGATTGGACATTAGGAAAAAATTCCTAACTGTCAGGGTGGTCAAATATTGGAATAAATTGCCAAGGGAGGTGGTGGAATCTCCCTCTCTGGAGATATTTAAGAACAGGTTAGATAGACATCTGTCAGGGATGGTGTAGACGGAGCTTGGTCCTGCCTTGAGGGCGGGGGGCTGGACTCGATGACCTCTCGAGGTCCCTTCCAGTCCTATTATTCTATGATTCTATGATTCTATGATAAGTGTAGACATAGCCCAGTAGTCTTATTGAAGACAAAGTGACAGTGCCCATTTTAGCAAGGTTCAGTGAAGGTGTGAGTAACAGCTGCTGAGAATTTTGGGGTTTTAATATCTCAGTGCAAAATGTAGGATTTGATTCTCAACGGGTATGTCTACACTACCCCGCTAGTTCGAACTAGTGGGGGTAATGTAGTCATCCGCAGTTGCAAATGAAGCCCGGGATTTGAATTTCCCGGGCTTCATTTGCATGAAGCTGGCCGGTGCCATTTTTAAATGCCGGCTAGTTCGAACCCTGTGCCGCGCGGCTACACGCAGCACGGAGTAGCTAGTTCGGATTAGGCTTTTAATCCGAACTAGCTGTACTCCTTGTGGAACGAGGAACAAGGAGTACAGCTAGTTCGTATTAGGAAGCCTAATCCGAACTAGCTACTCCGTGCTGCGTGTAGCGGCACGGGGTTCAAACTAGCCGGCATTTAAAAATGGCGCTGGCTGGCTTCATGCAAATGAAGCCCAGGAAATTCAAATCCCGGGCTTCATTTGCAACTGCGGATGACTACATTACCCCCGCTAGTTCGAACTAGCGGGGTAGTGTAGACATACCCAAAGTCCTCCATGTTTAGAACACCTTTGAAAGTTAGGAGTAGTCTTCATAACACAGAAATTTGTAATTTCACTCATAGTGTAGTTATCCAGATGCTGGGAAGATGGCATAGTATTCCATTCCCTATTAAAATAAAATTGATACCTTCACTAGTTTTTATTTCAACAATTTTGAAAGCACTGCAGTAAAGTATGAGCTGGAATTGTGAAGCTTTCTTTCTGAACCTTAAAACTTTATACTTATACTATATTGATATTCTACCTCCCACAGAATGTTTTGTTATTAAAATTCAGACAGAGACACTAGTGATAAAATAGTAAATAAAATTCAAGTGATTCATTTCACCTTTTATTTCAAAAACCATTTGAAATGGCAGTAAAATGAAGTGTGTTTTACATTGTGATGTATCTGTAATGACAATTTAGTGAGTTCTGACTATATCTGTCTTTTGGAGCAAAGAGCAAAGAGAATTTGCGTGTGTGCCCACAATTTTGAATATTTCCAGTAGACTTCATAACAACTACAATATAAATCTTAATTATCATAATTGTAGAGTGAAAATAAAAGAACATATTTAAAATGTTAAATAAAGTGATTTCCTTCTGACCGGGTTGAAGTCCTAACTCAAAATCAAGATAAAAAGAATATCATTCAACACAGAGGGTCAACTCAGGCTATGTCTAGACTGCAGGCTTCTTTAGGAAAAACTTCTTCCAAAAGAGAGCATCCACGCTGCCAAAGCGCATTGAAAAAGCGATCTGCTTTTTCGAAAGATAGTGTTCACACTGAATGGACGCTATCTCGCTTTTCAGCTGTGATTACTATGGCTGGAGTGGCCACCAGGGCACCTGTGCTTTTTCCTCTTTTTTCAAAAAAACTCCCTCTTCCCCATCCACACACACCTTTTTCTGAAAGAGCTCTTTCAGAAAAAGGCTTCTTCTTTGTAGAATGAGGATTACCAATGTCAGAAAAAACCCTTTGTTCTTTCAATTTTCTTTGGGAAGAAAATGATTACAGTGTGGACGTAATTGATGTTTTTCCAAAAAACCTCTGTAGTGTAGACATACTCTCAGCTAATGTTTTAGGCCTTTTATCCTACAACGTTAGAGTGAAATAAGCTGCCTTGTGTTGACCTAGTTATGCATCCGTCTTCATTTAAATTTATCTCCCTCCAATGACTCCAATTCTCCTTTTCACTGGCATAATAACACCAATGGTGTGGAGCCACGATCAATGTTTTGAAGTCAACACAAAATGAATATATATACAGCATAAACTATGTCAACCCTAAGGGTATGTCTAGACTACATGGCTCCATCGACGGAGCCATGTAAACTAGTTTACCCGGAATAAACAAAGAAGCAGGGATTTAAATAATCCCCTCTTCAATAAAATAAACATGGCTGCCGTGCTGTGCCAACGATCTGCTGATCGTTTCACAAGGCATAAGGGATCGGTCGGCAAAGGCTTCCCCAGCCAACTGATCCACGTCTAGACTACTGCGCTGTGCCAGATCAGGTGATCATCAGCACAGCATGGAGGCAATGTTTATTTTAATGAAGCAGGAATTATTTGCCTATGCTTCTTTGCCTATGCTGGGTAAATTAGTTTACATGGCTCCGTCGACGGAGCCATGTAGTCTAGACACACCCTAACAGTCCTCCAGCAGCTGTCCCACAATGCCTGACACTAACCACTTTGGCCATATTTGTGAATTTCACTGTATAGTGGTTATGGAGATCAGAAAGTGTCTCTTCCTCCTCCATTTAGAGCCCCACAAACTTTTGAAATGCCTTTTCCTTGTGGAAGAAAACATTGTCCTCACTCTGAGTTTGTAAGCAACAAGTAGCCAGAGGCAGTTTTATTATGAGCTGCAGCAAGGGAAAAACTGGTTCGGACGGGGGGGAAGCCCCCCCCGAGGCAGATCTTCGAATACAAGCAATTATGAAGCAGTTTATATACTGTCTATTAGATATAATAACAATAACAATTAGTCTCCTTCCCATTACAAACACCAATGGCTAACAGTTATTTAGTTCCACCCAGATGCTCCTTATCTCAAGGTCCCTGCCAGAGTCAGCATTCTATCCTTATCTCCGTATGGAGGCGAGAGGCAAAGGCAGCGTCTAATTACAGATCTCGCGTTGTCAGGCCACAGACTTAGCCTGACTTGCTCTCTTGTTAACAAGGCCAAGATGGCTGCACACAAATTCCCTTATTCCCTTTTCCTGCCTCCACAATCCCCCCTTTTGTGCTTACAGCACAACTACCTTTCTAAATCTTTATTTTCATTAAACATTACCTAATTAGTACAAACATAAAAGCTATTTCTATTACTACATCTTTTACAACAACAATCAAATATGAAATCTTTAATAAGCAAAAGCAATATAATCATTACTATCCCCAATATAATTCTATAACACAACATATCATAATTAGTAACCAAATTAGGGAGGGCAGGTACATGCTAATGGTACCTGTCCATAAGCACAGAGTCTAGATCAGAGGGAGAAACCCAAACCACTCCCACAAGTTTCTCCTTGGCAATATACAATACTTCACTTCTTTCACCAAGGTCAGTTCTTAATGTCCTTTTGTAGTCAGAAATCTTTGGGCTTTGACGGTGTCAGAAGAGCGGACTTTTCCTCTTTTTTTTCTTGAAACAGTCGTGGTTCAGCATGATGCAGGGGAGAGGTTACCAGCACATCACCCTGTAATATTTTGGTTCTTCTGGTGTCCAGCAGGTAGGAAAGCAGGACCAGAAGAGAGAGGCTTATCAGCAATCGGGGTAGGATCATTTCGAGATGGAGGGATCTTTTTGCAGTGAGAAGCATTGGCCAACAATCAGTTCTTGGCACATCACAGCGGTGTTGGTGGTTAGCAAAACTTGGTAAAGGTCTTTCTAGAGCAGTCTTTCGCTGATGGACATAAGAGTCTCTGTCCTCTGAGTTAAAAGCCAGCTAGCTTCTTTGGAACCAAGGTTATTTCCTAGGAATAAAGCAAACCGTAAAAACAATCCCGTGCGGTTGTTTGGTACCAGCCTTATCAAAGTGAGGCCCTTTGGAATGTGGTTGCCAGGGGAACCAGGGTCACAGCAACTGCTGTAGTGCATGCTTCTCAGGCTGACCTAATGATTTGAGTTTGTCAGTTCTCAGCAAGATACCATGGACTGCCTCAGTTTACTCCTATAGTTCCTTTCTCTTGACTTTGGGGTTCTCTTTAACCTACCAAGTTAAATACAACAATTTAAGGGGTTTTAATTTACTCTGGAAGCGCCGGTACAGCATTATTATAAATGTTATAATCGAAACTTCCCACACATAATTTGGCAAACACTATTCAAATCCATCCCCAAGATATTTCATCGCCTTACTGGCGCTGCCCATGATAATAGACTTGACCTCTACTGCCTGGTCGAGTGCTGCAGAGGTAGGTGTTTGGCATGGTCCACGGTGTTTCCCTATCTGTGTGTACCTCAGACGGCCAGCCCTGATATATCTTTGGGCATTGGCCACCAACTCCTCGATCTTTGCCTGCAGGGCCAGTAAACCCTCCTCTATTTACTTACTTCCGCCGTGCCACTCAGGATTTCATGTTAGGTTACTTATCACTGCCGAAGTGCAATAGAGCCGCATTCCATTAACGGTCAGGATCAACCGGTGAGGGGCTGTTATGCACACAAACGGATATGTAGAGGGGCAGGATGGAGTGATCTGTCTGGGTAGTCAAACACCAGTAGGTACCGTTCATTTGGACCAGCTCGATGTTTTTGTTTCTCTGAGACAACCACATCAAACCTAGGCAGATTCGTCATGATGTTAAGTGGGCAGGTACATAAAATTTCCTTATCAAAGTATGTGCAACAATCCCTGGGAACAGGGAGGCTCCCACACCTTCAGAATAAGCAATGCTCTCGACTCTATCTATATGCTCCTGCTTTGGTACAGGCAGGGAGGTTACCATTCTGATCTGATCTGAGTGAGGAATCCCCAGAGGGGCCAAAAACAAAAGGTTATACTGTGCCCTGTCCAGGTGGGCCTTTGGGTCCTCGTGGATTCTCTACTTCCCCACTCCCATGGATAGGCATGGGGGAGATGGGGACTCACCACCATAAGGGCTGGGTGGTCAAAGCTATCATATTCTTCAATACTGGCCTTCTAATTCCTTTAATTTAGTTCCATTAATTAACAATCCAATTAGTCTCTGGTCCAAATATCTGGTTAGGTCTAGTGAAGTGGACACAGAGCTGGATAGATCCTTCAAACTATTTAGGATCAATTGATTAGCTTGGCTGGTGTCTAGGTCTTTATGAGCACTGGATATTACTGCATCTACCAGCCTGGATTCTCATACAATTTCTGGGCTATGACATAAGTGTTGCTGACAGAGTTTCCAGGCCCAAACCAATCTGTGATGGTATCTGCTAAGCCCCCTCGTTGCCTAATCAGGCACTTGCCAATTTGATTAGCCAGTCTAGCACACAGCTGGTCTATACCAGTGTGGAACATCACCAAGGTAAGGACCAGTGACAGTTGTCCTGGTTCTGGGACAGGGGTCTGTTCAAGGCATGATGCACAATTGGGAGGCTCTATTTTGTCTTCAAGGACCTGGTTAATAATATCCAAATGATGGCAAGTTAGCAATGGCCATTGTTTAACAAATGACAGCCATGCCTCAGGGGTTACCTTTGTCTGGGCTTTAAGTGGTAAGCCCCAGTGGGAGTCAGTAGGTCCAACTTCAGTGGCCTGATGTTAGTGTTTAGCTTCTTTCCCACAATATTCCATACAAACTTTAACTCAGAGGACTGTGTATTCTTTGTCCTCGTAGTGTTCATGTTGTTACAATAAACAAAATGATTATGTGTGAATGAGGGGCGGCCCAAGGCTGTGTATTCCCCATTGCTATTAGCGTGTATTTGTTCTATGTATGTGACTTGAAGGAGGTTATGTTGACTAGAGTCACTGTTTCTCTTATAGGACCAAGCATGGTTCACAGATGTTTAATTGATAACCCATGCAATTCCATAATTCTTGAGGCCTTTTAAGGCATCAGGCACCAATGAGTAGCAGGGCTTATTGCAATGGTGAGGTTACTAGTTTCCTCATTGTTGTGGGCATCTTTACTTAAATATGCTGATCTCTCACTTGCCCGTGTTGTTTCTTATAGATTTCTTATTCTCTCTGGCCAAACCACTTTTATGGTTGGTGTGCAAATTTACAGAGCTAAATATTTCATTTGTGTAGCCATGAAAGCAAAACCAATCCGGTGGGGGAGAGGACTGGTACCCCACTTCCAGTCCTTCTGTTCACGTGATGCACTCCTTGCTTCTTTCCAGTTCCCTTTTTTGTTCACCTGTGGAGACGTTGTTAACATTCTCCTAACCTAAACAACTACTACACTATTATCCTTTCACTAAATTTTAAAGTTTCCAATTGACTAAGTTTAGAGTTGCCAATTGATTGGGCCCAATTATTAATTTTGTTGGTTTAAATTAATGCTTCTGCTTTACTCAGATTATCTTTTCATTAAAACTATATCCTACACACAACAATATTTGCAATACGTATTACAATTAAGACACACAAGACAAACTTGGACAGAACACAAACTTATTATGTCATGACACAGAACCATGTTTTGTTGTTGTTGTTATTGTTTGTTGTTTTTCTTCAGCTGCACCAGCGCTTTCTGATGATCTGAAAGACAAGAAAAAATTTCTACCCCCGTCGGGGTGGTCCATTATAACTTAAAATACTGCCTAAGTTCTGTTAGGGGAACCTGTTACAGCTAGTTCCTTACCATTTCCATGGGCGAGTGAGCTACAACTTTATGAGAACAAGGGCGCTTCATCGGTACTCGTGACCTTCCACTCCCTCAAATTACCTCAGAGTTGCTAGCCCTCCCCAACAGTGGCATGCCTCAGTTTCCCTCTTGTACCACAGATCAGGCTTAATGTGTGAAGCTATAATGCTTTTCCTTAGAACAAGGTGTTGACCAGTTACTGTTCCAGCAAGCAAAAAGCTTTTCTTTTTCTTAAAAGAATCATACACAGTGTTACTTATTAAGACTATAGTAATAATAATATTGACATTAAATTTTGTTAAATGGGCGCTTATAAATATTTTGTTTGTATTTGGACAATTTACTTGATGGGACAGGTGTTTTATATTCCTTTGAAATAGCCAGGCTGCCTGTATTCACATATAATGTTGGATTTGAAAGCAAGCCAAAAGTGTTATCAACTCAGCCTTGAACAAAGACAAAGTGAAGTTTCAGGGCTTGGATTCTTAAAACAATGATTTGTTTTCTTAAAGAGTAAATTTAACTTTAAGGATTGAATGTATAGATTTCATTCTTTTATACAGTTAACCAGTTAAGTGTCAATAGAATTCCTTATTTTCCTTTTGCAGATTTAACAAAAGTGTCTATAGCCAAATAGTTAAATGTGATTGTTTCTTTGCATGGATTATTGAAAGAGGCTGCAAGAAACAAGGAGTCACTTTTTAAAGCAGGTTTCCCTTCATATATTACAACAATCGCTTATTTCCTTCTACACTCCCACAGAGTCCATTTTTCACCTTCACATAACCTCAAATCACTTGCTTCGTCCTTCCAAAGAAAACGTTTCTCATTCCTATTAATTTAACTTTCCAATGACTGTATTCCTACTTTCCTTAATCCTTCCACTATGCCCATAGGGCTCCAAACCTTTTGCCTTCCCCTTTCACATGCTTTTTCCTTCTTATGATCTGTCCTGATTCCTGCTAAATGACCTTTTTTTCAATGACACAGGTTTGTCCAGTATTAATTTGGTAAGGAGGGTGGGCTTTCCCATTAGCCTCCCATTAGGCTTCCTAGTCCGAACTACCGTTACTCCTCATTTCACAAGGAGTAATGGTAGTTTGGACTAGGAACCCTAGTCCAAACTACCTAGTCCATGCTGCGTGTAGCCGTGCGGCACGGAGTCCGCACTAGCGGACATTTAAAAATGGGGGCACCCGGCTTTATGCAAATGAAGCCCGGGAAATTCAAATCCCGGGCTTCATTTGCAACTCCGGTTGCCTACATTACCACCCTAGTTCGAACTAGGGTGGTAGTATAGACATACCCTTATTCTAGAAAGATTTATGCATGTGCTGAACTCTGAGCATATGACTAGTCTCATGCTTTTAATAGAACTCATATGTCTACAGCTAAGCATGCACATAAATACTTGCAGGGTCAGGGCTTTTGTCTAATTTTCCTATACAAAATTCAGAGTTTAAGGAAAGTTAAATAATAGAACAAAAATAGATCTTTTTGTTATATTCTCCACAATAAAATTAGAAACTTCATTTCTAAAACTCTCACTAGTAATAATACTTAAAACTTAGTTAGAATTAACATCAAAATTTAAAATGATCAGATGCTTTAAAATGGAAAAGAAACTAAAGAATATATCCTTTTACTTTTATAGAATAAAATTAAGCGCTCAGTCTTTTCATCACATATGTAATAAAAGGTTCATATTTTATCTAGGAACCAGTGGTACAGTAGGTGTATTTTTAATACATATTTGTATCCATTTTTATCTATCTAGCTTTATTAGTGTTTCTGATCTTAAATTCCATAATAATAGCTAATGGTTTTGAGCAGCAGTGACTGCAGAATTCCATGTCACCTACGGTATATGATGAAGTGACCAGCATGTCATTTAAGAGGCAGGAAATCATCTGAAAACTCTCCTGGAGACTTTTCAGTCCCCCTCAGCCAACAACTGTTCTAATGTTTGCTCTTCATCAAGATCAACAACTTTGCTAATGACTTAAGGTATGTCTACACTACAGCGCTATTTCGAATAACTTAATTCGAAATAGTTAATTCGAATTAAGCTAATTATAAATAATGCATCTATACACAAAAACTATTTCAAAATAGCATTTTGCTATTTCGAAATAGCGCGTCCACACTGAGGGTGTGTCTAGACTACATGCCTCCTTCGACGGAGGCATGTAGATTAGCCAGATCGGAAGAGGGAAATGAAGCCGCGATTAAAATAATCGCGGCTTCATTTAAATTTAAATGGCTGCCCCGATCTGCCGATCAGCTGTTTGTCGGCAGATCGGGGGAGTCTGGACGCGATGCCCCGACAAAGAAGCCTTTCTTCATCGACACAGGTAAGCCTGGTTTCACGAGGCTTACCTGTGTCGATGAAGAAAGGCTTCTTTGTCGGGGCATCGCGTCCAGACTCCCCCGATCTGCCGACAAACAGCTGATCGGCAGATCGGGGCAGCCATTTAAATTTAAATGAAGCCGCGATTATTTTAATCGCGGCTTCATTTCCCTCTTCCGATCTGGCTAATCTACATGCCTCCGTCGAAGGAGGCATGTAGTCTAGACACACCCTGAGTGGACTCTGAACCTAAGTTAAGGCTGGCCGGAACCAGTGCTGGCAGGGCATTAGGTAAGGACTTAGTGTGTGGGGCTGCTGCCATGCTTAAAGGGATCCTACGCCGACCCCGGACAGATAGTTCTCAGGGTTCCCCACTTGCTTGTCTATCTCGATGAGGGACAGCAAAGCAGTCTTGTCTTGGAGTGCCCTGAGTGCCCACATTCGGGACACCACAGCACTCGGCCACATGGAGCCAGAGCTGCCTCTGGGCATGCCGGTACATCTCGTGGGGTCATTGCCATCAGCCAGGTTGCACTTGCTGGAGGCTGCCATCCGGGGGGTTCATCAGGGGGCTGTCAGGATCCAGGAGGCCCTGCGGGAGAGCATCCACCTAGAGGAGCCCTCAGAGCCACCCCAGTCCTCCTCACCAGGGGGCTCGTGCTCCATTCCTTCATCATGTCTTTCCACTTACCCCTCCCTAGCCCCCTTTCCTGATGTCAAACAAAAGACATGTATGTTCAAAAATAGAAACTGGGTTTATTGAACAAAACTGGGGGGGGGGGGGATGAACCTCTGGGGAAACTTGGAAAAGGAGGTGGGAGAGGGGAAGAGAGAAGTTGGGAGAGGGGAGGGGGAAACCTGGGAGGAGGGAGCTGGAAGCGGGAAGCAAGGGGAAGAAAGGGGAGGGGAAGCTCAGGGCCCAGGGTTGGGGATCTCACCAGACCAACTTGATTTTCATGCAAACCTATTCCTGGGTTCGCATGTGGCCTTTGGTGGCCAGGCTGGCAGCTATCGCTATGTCGATTTAATTTCAAAGTAGTGGTTAGCATGTATAGACGCTATTAACAGCTGTTATTTCAAATTAAGTTTGCAGTGTAGACATACCCTTATTGACTGCATATATAAGCTGAATATGAGTCAGTAGTGTGATGTTGTTGCAAAAAAAGCAAACATGATTCTGGGATGCATTAACAGGTGTGTTGTGAGCAAGACATGAGAAGTCATTTTTCCGCTCTACTCTGCACTGGTTAGGCCTCAGTTGGAGTATTGTGTCCAGTTCTGGGCACCACATTTCAAGAAAGATGTGGAGAAATTGGAGAGGGTCCAGAGAAGAGCAACAAGAATGATTAAAGGCCTAGAGAACATGATCTATGAAGGAAGGCTGAAAGAATTGGGTTTGTTTAGTTTAGAAAAGAGAATATTGAGGGGGGACATGACAGCAGTTTTCAGGTATCTAAAAGGGTGTCATAAGGAGGAGGGAGAAAACTTGTTCATCTTGGCCTCTGAGGATAGAACAAGAAGCAATGGGCTTAAACTGCAGCAAGGGAGGTTTAGGTTGGATATTAGGAAAAAGTTCCTAACTGTCAGGGTAGTCAAACACTGGAATAAATTGCCCAGGGAGGTTGTAGAATCTCCATCTCTGGAGATATTTAAGAGTAGGTTAGATAAATGTCTATCAGGGATGGTCTAGACGGTATTTGGTCCTGCCATGAGGGCAGGGGACTGGACTCGATGACCTCTCGAGGTCCCTTCCAGTCCTAGTATTCTATGATTGCCATTCACCCAGTTGACAAGTTTACTGACCCCACAGCTGGGATAGAGATTTTATTGAAAGCCCTATAAATATGTTTATAAATTTGTCATGTGAATTTAGTGCTTGTGAAAGGGATCAGATTGATATCCTTGGAGACTGAAGTCCCATGTTTATTCATAGAACTGTTATAACACTGCAAGATTTCTCATGCTGCCTAGCAAATGTACCTCAGACTTGAGCTGGAGAAAACGTAGTTAGCAAAGAGAAGCTAGTTTAGTATTCATTCCTATGCAGCCTTTGACTCTTCCACAGAGACTGATAGTAAAGATGCCAGCCTAGTTGCTGACTTTGTGGGGAGCACCCAAGCTAAAACATAGTGGGTGCTAAACAGCCCCTGGGATCAGCGCTTGCCCCTGCCACGCACCACCTTCCATCCACCAGCAGCCCTGCCATTCAGTGCCTCTTGGCCACTGTAATCAGGTGTTCATCAGCCTGTTGAAAGTATTGGGGGGAGCAGGAGGTGTGAGGGCAGGAGGAGGTGCAGCTTTCTGGTCAAAACCTTCAATATAAGCTTGATCAAACTGGAAGTTTAGACAAAGAATAATAACTGGTCTAATCATTAATGAGAAACAATGGCTTGGACAGAAACTGAACTATTGTAGGACTTTTTTAAAGTATGCTGGCCATCTTCCTTGCTTAAGGGAGATAATGATAAAACCCATCAGTAATGGACTCTGTTCTTCTCTGCTGGCCTTCATTTGTTCACTTGTTCAGGAGTAATAAAGGCAGAGAACTGAATTGCTCCTGATGATCATCTCCCAGACTGTTCTCAATGCAGTAACACATCTAGGTGCACAAGATCATTAACAGTAGTCGAGACATGAACATTTCCATTGGCTGCTAATCAGCATTACTCTCTACAATGGCAGAATGGCTTCTGTTAAACATTGTCTCCTATTTCCTGCTCTGAAACAGTCTCACTACAGTCCTTCCCCCTAGCTCTGCCTCACTGATGCGGAGATAAGGTCTATGCACCATTTAAGTTGTACCCATTTCCTCAAAATAGGGCTAAAGTGGTGCACAGGCCTCGGGCTTTCCCTCAACATCACACAATTTTACCTTCAATACTTGGCTTCATCCCCTTTTTTCACCAGAACTAAAGCTCTATGGGAATTTAACCAAAAAACCCAACTAAACAAAGAAAAACACAGTGTTATAATTGTGCATTAAGCATGAGAAATTCCTTAGAAATCTTCACAATTGATTAGAGAGAGTTGAAATATTAAACTGAGCATGCACATCGCAGTATTCAATAAGTTACAAAGGGAAAGCCCTCAACTGCCCACCCATGAGGTTATACAATAGCTCCCTACTTAGCACTTTTGAAGCTTTATACCACCATTTGCAAAATGCCATTTATGTTTTGGGATATTAATTCATTTTTATAAACTTTTTTTGTATAGATTGCTAGAGATGAGCTGTAGCCACTTGTGCGTGAAATGGAATAAAAAACCTCCAGAGTAGATGTGTGTTCAGCAAAAGTGATATCTGGAAATGTGATGAAGAACCTCAAGGACTATCCTGACAGCTTATCATCACCCTTTAAATGTGTATCATTTCCTTATTCTAACAGGCACTGCAGCAAATGAGAAAGACCAAGCAGGAATAGTACAGGTTGAACCTCCCTTGTCCGGCATCCTTAGGACCTGACCCATCCTGAATAAGGGAATTTGCCAGATCAGGGGAGGTTCCTGCCACCGACCTCTAGTATGCTCCCCCTAACTGCAGCTGGCTTTGTTCCAGCCCCACTGCTACTGGGCTCCAGCCTGCAGGGCTTGGACTTGGGCTCTGGCCCACTGGGGCTTCCTGGGGACAGAGCTCTCAAGCTACTGTGTGGCCCTGCTTCTTCCTCGCCGGACCAGGAATCCCCAGGGATGGGGATTATGGGATAGGGATTACCAGCTGCCTCATAGCTGCTGCACTCTGCCAGGCCCACTGTTGACCCGCCCAGCCGGAGCTCCCTGGAATCGGGGTTCACACTCCCGGGTGCTGGGGCTCTCTGATCCAGCAACATCCGTGGTCCTACCGGATGTTGCCAGACCAGAGAGTCCCGGATTTCAGAGGTTCAGCCTATACTTGGATTTGAAACTAATACCATATTTACATTGTTGTTCTAGGTTAGTTATGTTAGATTTAGGTTTTGCTAATATACTGCAATACAAGTACAAGTTGAACCTCTCTAATCCAGCAATCTGTGGTCCGGCAACATCTGTGGTCCGGCATTTGAGTTAGCTGGATGTCCACTTATCATAGGTATGGCCAAATTCCCCATGGTTACATAAAGTTTGTTTACAGCCCCCAGTCCTGGCTCTCAGTGTTCTTTGCTGATACTTAGCTCTATTTAGCCACACACAGCTGAGTCGTGGCATTTCAGCTCTGGGAGAGGGAAGAGAGGAGTGGCGATGAAGCACCAATCAGGCACTTTCTGGTGCTCCAAAAGTGCAGGGAGGGAGGGGGCGGAGTAGGAAAAGTGGGGCTCAAGTGCCCCCGTGTGCAAGAGACATGTGGGGGAGGGTGTCAGATAGAGAGTCCATGGGCTGCAGGTAGAGCCCCAGTGGGCTACATGCAGCCTGTGAGCTGCAGGTTGTCCACCAGTGGTCTACATTGCAATGCAACAGCCTCACAGCCTGAACTCTGTGAGCCCAAGTCAGCTGGCATAGGCCAGCCATGTGTTTTTAATTGCAGTATTGACATGCCTTTTAACTCTGCTTTCTGCCCGCTTATCTAGACTGATACAGATTCTGTTGTTTTCTCCTCAACATATTCAAAATGACCCCTCCTCTCTGTCCCTCCAGCTGAAGCGTTTGTTCATGCCTGAACTACTGCTGCTTCCTCTCCTCCACAATAAGTTTGTGCCTTTTCCTGTACTACCAACAAACTGCCCTTTTAACTCATTTTCATATTTAATGTATTAACCCACTTTCCATTTCTTTTGCTAGACTCAGTTTCTGCATCATATCTATTAAATACTTTAAGTACTTATGAAATACACACGTAAAAATAGGGAGTTATTTGATATTGGTTGGAATTGAACTATCTATTTCCCATAGACCCCTCTTACCATATGATTTCTACTCTTTGTGTTACGTTTAAATCTGAGCCTGAGACATGCTAAGTACTTCTAGTGGAGTACTACATTAACATCAGTGAGAGTTGTGTGGGTGCTCATTCTTTCTCAGAATAAGAAGTTTCATGAAAGATTTTCTCCAGACTAGTTTATGGTAGTTTCCAGGAAGTTAACACAATGGGTCTGTCTAAACTACAGGGATTTTTCAAAAAAGTGGCCTTTTTTCGAAAAATCTTTACTTGCGTCTAGACTGCCGCCACATTCTGTAGACAGTAAATCGAAAGAACGCAGCAGTTTTTTCTACCACGGAAAACTTCATTTTACGAGGAATAATGCCTTTTTTCAAAAGTACTCTTTCGAGAAAAGATGCTATGTAATGCAAACTGTGCTTTTTCGAAAGAGAGCATCCAGACTGCCTGGGTGCTCTCTTTTGAAAAAACAGCTTGCTTTTTTGAAAGTACTGATTGTAGTCTAGACACTTTTTTTTGAAAGAGGCTTTTTCGAAAGTATCTTTCAAAAAAGCCTCTTTCAAAAAAGGCATGTAGTCTAGACATAGCCAGTGAGATATAAGCCAAAAAGAACAGACAAAATCAGTGTTATATGGAGAGAATGAGAAGAGCCTCTCCACACTCTAGTGCCCCCCAAAATTGTACTACTATCTACAAGTTTTAACTGGGCAGCATAGAATCATAGAATACTAGAACTGGAAGATACCTTGAGAGGTCATCGAATCCAATCCCCTGCCCTGATGGCAGGACCAAGCACCATCTAGACCATCCCTAATAGATGTTTATCAAATAGATTTCCAAGTACAGGAAAAGCAACTGGACTAGAATAGACTGTGGATTAGATTCTGATCTGTTACACTGGTGTAAACCTGGAGTAACTCAATTTACATAAATGGAGTTTATCTGGATTTGCATCAGCGTAACAGATATCAGAATCTGTCTCTCTGTCCATATGGTTGGTAAGGCAGGCATATTGACCCAAAACTTATGTAGATAAATAAATACTGTCACAAAGAGTCCACTCTCAATGAAACAAACAAATATACCCGACTTTAAACAGACTTTAAAAAAATCAACATCTCTTATGAAATCTCATGGGAGCAGTAGTTCTTTTAGTCTCCCAGGGCATAACTAGCAAAACAAGGTAAGTTATCTTGACACAAACTCCTCGAGCAGCAGATCTTTTGGGGAGTGAACAAAATGTTCTGTGAAGCTAGACTGGCTCAGGATCAAGTCAGCACATATAATTTACCCTTGAAAAGTACAGCTGAGGTTAGGGAAGTTATGAAGAATGCCTTTTTATATTCATATGCCTCCCAGAGCAAAGTAAATGGAATGATTTTAGGGCACATGGTAAATAATTTTAGTGCTCCATCATCCTGAGGGGGTTTCTAGTATAACCCATTGATACCGACATAGTTCATGAGGTTTTTTTTTTGCTTAAAAAAGAGGGAGAGAGTGCTTAAGAGGAATTCTACATTTAAAAAAAATCTCTTCACTTTAACATTAAATCCCATTTTCAGTAACCCTGCACTTTAAATTGGAAATCCATATAGCATTAATCTATACTCATATTCCCACTATCTATATTATAGATATAGGAATTTCCAAAACATTTCTTTCTTTCTTTTTGAGCATCATAAATCATTCTTTGACACCCCTGGAGTCATATGATTGAATCAGAACAATACCCAATTGACCAGTCTGTCAAGAGAAATAAGTTTGTATTGCAAAAAGGGAAACAATCTTTTTTTTTTCTAGGAGTTCAGATTTCTCATTAAATAGTAAGGTACTTCTGACAGATGTGCTGTAGTTGTATTCATTTTTAATCTCAGCCATATGGAGGCACAGTGTAACGATATTTCAGGCATCCTACCCATCCAGTATTATGGAGACATCAAAGTCCATGATATTTTATTATAATGATTTAACAAAATACACAATTAATTGAAATCAGAGAAAAAGTAGGCACATCCTAAATAATTACCTACGATACCCAAAGTACACTTCAAAATAGACCCCAATCTTCTGCCTGCTAGAGAAAACTTTTGAAATGCTGTTACAGATCATTAGGATTTCTGGTGTTTTCCTATTCAAATCAAATGGGAGTCCTATTAATTTGCAACATGGATTGAAACAAGTAGAAGAAACCCAACTTGCAGGATGGTCATGCTAAACACAAAGGTTGCCAACTCTTACGGTTTTCTTAAAGCCCCAGATAGTTAATTATGTGAGAATCTCAGTTTATATTTTAAAAAAGGGGGTTTATAGCCCAAGTTGCAGGAAAAGCTTGAAAGAGTGGATTCTAAAACCTTAACCCCCTCCCCCCCACACACACACACAAACGAACAAAAAATAGAGAAGGCAACTAAAAAGAACAAACACTTTAGCCAGTCTTATGATTTTAGGAGGGCCTGTCTCGTGATTTTTGAACATCTGAGGATGGTTACATGGGAATGGTCCTGTTCTGCCAAAAGATCATAATCATGGATGAAAAATACCAATATAACATATTTAGGATACATCATCCATCCATGCCCCTTCCTAGTGTTCACAGGTTAGGATGCCTGGAAGAGCAATAACAATTCTACAACAAAAATGTCCTCTATTTATTTACTATATTCAAGAAACCAATTCTCAGTTTTTTGTGGAATGAAACAGCTGTCTATAAAACAGCTGTTTTTTAAAATAGCAGATTGTACAATAACAAACTGGGAAAGCTATTTAAATTTAGAAAGATCTAGGGGGCTAGATTTATATAAGGGATAAGTGGAAGGGTTCCCCTTCCTCCTTCCAAAATAATTTATTTAAGTTAATTGTCTATTTCTGAATGTAATTAATATTTTTGAATGGTTTCTTCACAGACAGTGTTACTGTCCCTTTACAGTTTCTTCATGTGTAAAATAAGGGAAATATTTCCTCTCTTGCCAGGGTATTGTACTATGACGACCAATAAAATTGAGTAGTCCTATGGCACCTTAGGGGGCATTTACACGGGAGGGCTTAACTGAAAATAAGCTACGCAAATTGAGCTATGTCATTTGTGTAGCTTATTTCAAAATAGCTTATTTTGAGTTTTATTGCTGTCTACACAGCATTTATTTCGAAATAGAGCACTCTTCCTCCCACTTCCCTCACACATAAAATAAGGGTTACAGGAGTTGGAGTAAGAAGTCCTCCAGCTTGACAGTATTTCAACATTATGTCAAAATAACTGCCAGCTGTATAGACACGGACTATGTTATTTTGAAATCATGCTAGTTATTTCAAAATAATGTTGCTATGTAGACATAGCCTTAGAGACTAACCAAAATGTACAGAATCTTGAGCTTTCATGGACAAAACACACTTCATCATATGAATTGGACACTATTATCTGTAAAGTGTTATGAAAAGTCAAAGCACTATGAAACAAGATCCTTCACAATCTCTGTAAACATTGGCGAGGTGAGTGGGTGGGTGAGTGTCTTGTTATTACAAGCTTCCCATCTCCTATTATGTGTAAATAACATTGTTGACTCACTCACTAAAAGACTCATTTTATTATCCTAGAAATGAAACTTGTCACTTCTGTCATGGAAAATTCCCCTAAACTCATATTTCCCAAGGGGAATTCCTGGCACATCAAATGAAAATTCCGAAAAAAGAACATCGGTTTAGTTTTACAGACCATATGATAGCAACTTAATAGCAACACAAAACTACAGTATTTACTTTTGTGTTTTCTAACCATGAATTACAGTGATGACAGTCTCTGTGCTTTAAAAATCTTGTACTAGCAGAAGAAAGGGGGAGAGAAGAGCATGATTATATTGTCAGGCTTAATAGTTAAAATTATTAATCAGTTCTCATAATCATCAGTGGCATTCCATGTATAATTGGGTCTGATGTGCTTTTTTCCCTAAAGTCACTTTTCCATTTCATACCAAGAATATTTAAAGAACAAACATTTAATCAGATATGTGGATTTGCTCTACTCCACAGTGCTCTTTAACAGATATATATTTAGAATAGTTAACAAAGGCTTATTATGATCCAAGCTCAACCAAAAAGCTTGTTGATGCATTTGGTTTAAAAGCCAATGCTGCTTGAACAGCCTGGTGACCTAATTAGAGTCCTTTACTCGGAATGAAAGAGCTACAGTTTAATTTCTTAATTCAGCCCTTGGGTTATCATGAGCTGAGTAAAAGTCAGAGGCAGAATAATCTGCTCTAAGAGGAAAGGGGTGATGGTAATACTACGAATGGCCACAGCCAGCCAGTCAAGCAGCATTAGTAGGTTGTAGTGAGACTGATAGCTTTGTCCAGATCTCATGGCTCAAGCTGGTTGCTGCAGTTTGAATCTTGTCTGCATTCAAGAGAGGAAAAGCAAGAGACAGTGAAGAGCCATAGGTTCTTTAACAAAAACAAAACAAACCAACCAAACAAAAACCAACCAGCTTCAAGTTCCAACATCTGCATTTTTATGTTTTAAATTACCTCAAGTAGTTTCTTCCTTTTGTAGAACTGTGCTATCTTAAAATGCTTCCTATTACGCTGTCACATTTTACTGTGCATTAAACATCTGGCATCAATAGACCAAACAACAAAAAAAGCATGATTGTGCAGTCAGACTTAATAATTCAGAAATATTAACCAGCTCTCAAAATATGAGGAGTTTTTCATGTGTAATTGGCCCGTGATGTGCATTTTGTACTTATGAGACTCTCTGCATACTAGCGTCAGATAACAGTGTTCAATCTTTCATGTAACTAACCGAGTTAATTTGGCTAAATTAAATCAGTTCATCAGCAATAGTCTCGCCATATAAAAAAAATCATAGTTTGTTCAAAGTGCTATTTAGAAGATGGGAGGAGGTGGGAAACTCTTTCTGTGCAGTAATAGGTTGGGAAAGCTATTTAGCCTTAAGCAAACTTGAAAGCTATGGAGGCTGAGCCACACGTAAGAAGACCATAAAGCTCCTTGCCTGTTCAGTAACCAAATGACTGCTGCTTGGTTAGCCGTAAGCTCCAGTTTGAGACCTTTTGCTCCCATATTTAATTAAAACATCATTGTCATCTTCTGTGAGTATTGAGCTGTAATACTGCAGGCCTATTTGAGATCTGGTTCTTAATTGGTCTTAAATAGGTTAATTGCAATTCAAAGAACAAGTCATTACCAGTGGGAAGCAAGTGTATGATGCAATGGGACAGAGCAGTAGCTATTGGCTAAATTGTCTCAAACAGTTTAATTTTAGGGGTAGGACTCAAAGGAAAATCTGCTACATACAGTGTCTACATGGGGTTTTCCTTTGGGAAACCTACTTTTTGAACACAGACTAATTACATCTCATTCATTACTGCTCATGCAAGGCTTGAGAAATGTATCATTGCCCAAAATGTGTATAGCTTGTTCTATGGGACAGTTTGCTAAGCTGCACTGGCACAAGGTGAATCCTAAGAGGCTTTGTTCCTCTTTAAACAGGCCTGTAAAAGTACACACATTGCTATGTGCCTTCATGGGGGTAACACATTTTCCATGCTGCTGGCTGGCGTTGGAGGGAGTAGAGTAGTGGTCCTGTCACCTCTCCTGCACTCCAAGTAGCAGAGGAGACACCCTGCATTCTGTTCAACATGTACAGTGGATTCTACCTAGCCAGAAGGAGAAGAATGGCATTGAGGAGGGGCTAAGCTCCTCGTTGTTTTCCACTATCTTTCTGCATGTGGACCAGGTAAAAATCTGACCCCAGTTTAAGTAACTAGAGGTGAAATCATGGCCCAGATTAAATCAATGAGAGGTTTGCTTCAATGGTGACAGGATTTTACCATATCTTAGTAGTAAAAATATTGCAAGGTTATTTTCAGGCATTTTCTAATTGATCTACTGTACCATAACTTTGGATTAAGCATAACTGCAGAATGCTAAATTTGCAATGATTCAAATAGATGATTTTTAAACATAACCCTGCCATGTTGTGGCTTTGAATAGACCTTTTTCATTTTACATTCCATTAAAATGTTACCTGTATGAAGATATATAGTTATATAATTTTAAAGTCAATGTAGTTAAAGTATTCAATGAGGTAGATACAGATTTCACATGAATGTTTTAAAGAGAGTTGCATTTTTAATCCTCCAACTGACATCTAATTATGACATGCACATAGAAAATGAAGCTTTACCTCTTCAAATAGACATTCAGTTTTGATATCCCTAACAGTCTAAAAAAGCATTCACGTTCTAGACCAACCCTGACAGGTATTTGTCTCGCTTGTTCTCAAACATGAAGAGGAACTCGTAGGTATTGATGGGAAGACTTATCAAAGACATTGTTGTACAATCATACAGATAGGGCAATTGGGATGAATCATAAAATCTGGAAACAAGACAAGCTTTTATGAGAACCATTTCCTCCTTATTTCCTAACATCTTCACCATTTCTTCATCATCCTCCTCACAATTTGCCTGCCATATATTTCCACTGTTCTCCAACAAAGGAGAATGAAACAAATATTGGAGCCTAGATCCTGCAGAGATTAATGGAACTTGACATAAGATGAACCCCTAAACTTGGGGCCTGAACATTTCATTTTCACACTTATTTCAACTGCAGCTGGTTAATGAAACAAAAACAAGTCTGAGATCTTCTGTTAAATAGTGGATTTGCTACTTCTAGGCCAACAAGCTGTGTTCTCCCTGTTGCTTCCAAGTTTATTAAATGTGTACATTTATTGTAACCCTGAAAAAAAAGCCACCACAATCCTTCCTCTTTCTGCCACCAAAAGAGGGGGGGGGGAACTCTAGAGAGATGTAAGATTAGCTTTTCATTGCCAAACCAACATGTTAAATTGGCAGATATATAATATATCTGTTGTCAACTAGGCAAATCTAAAGCAAGTTTGCTTTAGCTCTCTTCCCCTTACCTCATTTCCTCCAGAAGTTGGCAGCATTTATGGTGATGTTGCCAACTAGATTAGAGTTCCTTATCATTGTATTGTAGCTGTAACTTATCTCATTTGTAACTGTTGTGATTATGCAAAGCAAAACTGTTCTTTTTCCCACTGTTCGTTTATACTGTTACTTGTACTTCAAAATCAAATAATGAAGTTTATACCTCTTTTAATTAGAGCTTTATAAAGAGAGTTTCTATCTGATCAAGCTTTTGTATAAGGTTCTAAAGAGAACTTCCAGTGGTTGATTAACTTATTATAGAACCTTCAGGGGGTACTCGAGTTAGTCTGCATGGGGAAAAAACAAATGGTCTGGTAGCACTTTATAGGCTAACAAAACATGTAGATGGTATCATGAGCTTTCATGGGCACAGCCCTCTTCTTCAGATGGGCTGCGCCCACAAAAGCTCATAATACCATCTACATGTTTTGTTAGTCTATAAAGTGCTACCAGACCATTTGTTGTTTCTTAACTTCTTATAGTTTATTTCATTTATGTAGTATGTACAAAAAGAGGGCTTACAAAGAAGATAAAAATAATACTTAATGTGATGTGTCTGAATTTACTTTTTTTTTTTTTTTTTTTTGGAGGGGGGAAGCAGTAGGAGGGAAAGGTAGGACTCAGAAAATGGAATTTTTTGCTACAACCAGTTCAACACAGAAGTAAATGACCATTTCTTAAGCTATACAGCTTACTAGTTTCCAGAAAGGGCCACAACCTTCTCTCTCAATCTCCCTCTTATGAGCAAAACTCTTCAAATCAGGCATACGTTTGGCTCATTTATGTTTGTTTTGATGTTATAAATGTTATTTTACAGTTATTTTCTGTCAAAATTGTTTGCAGCGGGAATGGTGAAACAAAGCATGTAGAAAACATTGTGCTTAAAAAAATTAGACCAACATAGTCTTGATGCTTCATGCAGCAATAATTTTCTTATGTCCCCTATTTGGGATCTTTGTGCCACATTATATCCCACATCTGGGCCTTGGCAGGTAGAGAGGTACAGTTAACATCCTTCAGCTCTGTGCTATTACACGGCATTTGTTTTCATTGTTTGCACAGATGTAACTGTAAAAACTTTACTCTAATGAGAGCTATGAGAGCTTGGGAAAACCCACCTGGAAAACCAGCTTGTTTTTTATTTATGTTGTGCAGAAAATCTCAAACTTGCTGGCTGGGGGAGAGCTTAAATAAAAGTCACTGGAGAATTTTATAGCGAGGGGGGGAATCATAATACAAATCCTAGATGAGGTGAAATACAGTTAAAGGGGAGCCAAAAGTGGATGGTGCCAGTTATCATCCATTTGGTGAAGATGTGTAAAGAAAGGAGAATATCATATGGGAAAGGCAAAGAGATTTCATGTAGGGAAACAAAGTCCCTTCTCACTCATCCTGGCACCATGAAAAATAGTTTTACTCTGAGAAATGCCTGTATAATGGCAGTGTGAAGTGGAATGTTCATTGTGTCCCATTGACTCTATAGGAACATTTGTTTATGTTTCCAAATATTCCTTCTTACTACTAATTCAGCAAACTGCTGGAGGCTCAGAAAGTCTAGGGTTCTTTCCTGCTCATGCACACTTTCAGAAATAGAGACCAGCCAATGGTTTCAGAGATACCCATGCAATCCCACTGAAAATTAACAGCTTTCATGAGTTTTTTCTCCACTCATCTGAAGAAGTGGGCTTTGCCCACAAAAGCTCATGATACTATATAAATATGTTAGTCTCTAAGGCCTGGTCTACTCTAGGGAGTTATTTCAAAATAACCCTTTTATTTTGAAATAATAAATGGAGCATCCAAACTAAGAAGCCCATTCTTTCAAAATAATTGGTTGGATATTTCAAAATCTGTTCCCCTGCATTCCTTAGGGAATATGCTTATTTCAAAATAGTTATTTCAGGAGTTATTATTTCAAAATAAATTATTTCACAACAACTCCCTAGTGTAGATGTGCTCTAAGATGCTATAGGACTACTTGTTGTTTTTAAAGTTAGAGACTAACATGGCTACCCTTCTGAGACAAAATAACATACATTGAAGAATCTTCATTAGTGGTGACAAAGTGTGAAAAAGGAAAAAGACTAGAATGACTTTCAGAGCTCAGACTGAGTTTGCAGAACCAGCAGTTAGGGGAAAAAAATCCCACCTTTTTACTAACAGATCAGTAAGATGCCACAAAACTATCCCAAAGCTACGTTTAAAATCACTTTCAGCGTATGGTAGCACTTTAAGCATCGGTATACAATAACTGGAGATGTAGATCATGCTTTTTCTTGGCTACAGATTCCAATACAAGCAGTGATAAGAATATTTGTGTTGGGGATAATACTCGAAGATCACTCTTGTCCTTGTTTGATCTGGAACATCAAAGTTTTCAATTATACTGCAGATCAGAATGGGGTCTGCTTGTGTGCTTCTTTAGTAAAACAAGAGGTTCACTGCCGAACTACGCTGCCTCATGGCAGAATCGACAAGTGGGTTTTGCAACAATTTATTATGTGCTTCCATTTTCAGACTGAAAATGTAAACACCTTATTCTCCCAGACTACGTCTAGATTGCATCCCTTTTTCGCAAAAGGAATGCAAATTAGATGTATCGTATTTAAATCTCCCCTGCTTCATTAGCATAAAAATGGCTGCTGCTTTTTTCGGTACGGAGCTTTGCCGGAAAAAAGCGCCAGTCTAGACACGGATCTTTCGGAAAATAAAGCCTTTTCCGAAAGATCCCTTATCCCTTATTTTAAGAGGGATAAGGGATCTTTTGGAAAAGGCTTTATTTTCCGAAAGATACGCGTCTAGACTGGCACTTTTTTCCGGCAAAGCTCCGTGCCAAAAAAAAGCGGCAGCCATTTTTATGCTAATGAAGCAGGGGGGGATTTAAATCCCTGCTTCATTAGCAATTGCGATACGTCTAATTTGCATCCCTTTTACGAAAAAGGGATGCAATCTAGACGTAGCCCCATTGTTAAGAACCATGACAAAATTCTTAAGTAAAAACAAGGAGTCTGGTGGCACTTTAAGAAGTAAACTGTAGCTCACAAAAGTTTATGCCCTAATAAATGTAATAGTTTTTAAAGTGCCCCCAGACTCCGTGTTGTTTTTGCTCAAACAGATGAACATGGTTATTCTTCTGAAACCTGTCATCATTCTAAAGTAAAAGTAGTCAAGTAATCAAATATGAGCATGTAATTTTTAAAGGATTCATTATTATTATTATTATTATTATTTATTATTATTATTATTTTATAGTGTAGACGCACCAAGTTTGGTTTACTATGATCTGTGTGATCATGGTATCTGAATACTCAGCCCACCACCTGGTAACTATGAAAAGTTCATGAATCCTGAAGGCTTCACAGATTTTACACTTATTGAACTGAGGGTAAAACTGGGCCACTAAGTCACGTTACAGTTATTTATATTACAGTATCTCCCACATACAGTATGCAAATATCTAGAAAGGCATGATCTCTGCCCCGAAAATTGTGTCTTCATAAATTGTAAACAGAGGGTGAGAAGATGATACAGCATGCAAGGAAAGTTAGTGTAATAATGTGCAAAGTGTCCCCAGCGCATGGTTGGATCATAATTAGCTGACATTTCTTGTAGGCAACATAATAGAAGTAGGTTTTGAAGAGTGACTTGAGTAAATGTAGTTGCAAGAATAACTCAAGGGACAACATGGCCCTTTGTTATGCAAAATCAAAATGAAAATATAGTAATTATAGGTTAGAGTCTTATGCAAATCCTTTGACTAATTATATTACACCAATTTACACTGTGGGTGTGTCTAGACTACAGGGTTTTGTCGACAAAAGTGGACTTTTGTCGATAAAACTATACCTGCGTCTACACTACTGCTGAGTTCTGTCGACATAACGTCAACAGAACTCGGCAGTTTTGTCGATGGCAGTAAACCTCATTCTACGAGGAATAACGCCTTTTGTCGACAGAGTTCTGTCGACAGAAGGCATTATTGCATCTAAACTGTCCTTTGCGTCTACACTCTCATGTTGACAAAGCAGCTTGCTTTGTCAACAGAAGTGGATGTAGTCTAGACACTCTTTGTTGACAGAAGCCTGTAGTCTAGTCTTACCCTATCTGAAGTTCTGGTCCTGTGTCAATTAAATAGATATCTGCCTATTTCTGTAAAGACTATGCTAATGATATAGGTTTTCAGCCTTATGTGCCCCCTCCCCATTTTGAAAGTTTGGTCAATTCTATCTTTTTTTCTCCCTCCATACTTATCTCAGGAAGAGGGGGTTAGTATGTGTTTTTCTATACAGCTCTTTACAAGTTAAATTGTGTTGGAACATTTCCTTTTGTTCAGATACAAGTTGCTCCTCAATCCATTTTTCTCCTGGGCATCTTTGTGACAATCAAACTCTTTCATTTTTGTGGTAGCTTTGAATTATTGATACAATTGATTTAGAATGCAGCATACTTGGGATTTTGCTCTATTGGTTACCTGGGTCTATTGGTGCACTTCCAAGAAACAATTCTCTATATGGACTGGAGATTGTGTCTGTTGTATCTTGAAAATAGTCACAGAGAACAGAACTGAACTTGGAGCAAGCAAGAGTAACTCTCATGGAAGTTTGCAGGTCAGGTTCTGTGGCAACATAAATGAAGATGTAGGTTACTTACTGGGTAAAGATTGGTTAGAAAACTGATAATACATTAATGCAACTTGCACCATCTTGACATTCATTGTGCAATGAAAGTTTAATTTACAGTCCAAGAAGGGAAGGTGTAACAAGAGAAGCAACCTACAGGCATCTGTTTTAAGATAACATTAACCTAATACTAATATCACTTATATCAAGAGTAACTCTACTGTAGTCAATAAAGTTATACCCATGTAAAATCTGTGTAAGTGCTATCATAATCCAAGCCCTTCACTTTACTAGTGTTACTCTTGATTTACACCAGTTTAAATTATTAGAGTCAGACATAATGTGTAACTTAGAATTACACTGAATTTAACCTATTCACTCTATTCAAAATAATTAAGCATTAAAGAATATGTATGTTTTGCATTCAAGTGTTTTATGGTAATAATGAATTGATTATAAAACAAACACTGTACTACAAAACTAACTGTGATATATATTATGCAATATTACTCAGAGCCACAATCCTCTTACAACCAACCATTAACATCTTTAGTGTTTTATCTATAGAATGATTCATATATCACAAACACCTTTTCCTTTAACCTTATTTATCTGTTGCCGCCTAAGATTGGGTATTATCAAGATTTTATTTCTAGATGCCCATTAAGTGATTAGTTGTAGTACAATATACATTATAATGGAAAACACGCTGGTAATACATCATAGTACCAGACATTTAAAATGTTTTGTGAGACACCAAAGAGTTCCACGGTAATATGACTTTTTAACACACTGTTCACCAGTTAAAGAGTATTCAACCTGATAGGCCTTTGTTGATAGCTGATATTAGTTGACATTTTAACAAGGTTCTGTATTTGCAAAAGCAGCTTATGGCGCCACTTCCAACATCAGACTCTATCACAAAAAACATTTTAACTGTTTTGCAAACAAACTTTCTTCCTGTTAATTATTAAACAGAAGAACAGCTTGTGGTATATGCTTGGAACTAATTTTACTATATATAGTTGGAAATGACAAGAGCACATGAAGATGTGACTGAAGCCTGGTAACATTTAAATACTCAGTACTTCCTCTGTTACCTTGACTAGTGTAAAGTTGGTTCCCAAGGTAAAAACTAAGTGGTCTGCTGGCATATGGTATAACCTCCATTTGAGCGCTAAAAGCTGGATACTGTTTTTGTGAAACAGATGTTGTTGAGTGCAGCAATGCACAACTGACTCTATCTAACAGCTGGGAATCCTTCGTGACCCATATAGCTCGAAATAAACATGGTCCTATGCTTGGCAAAAGTGTAAGAAAGCAAATTTTCATTTGTTAAAGGCTTATCAAAATGAAGAATAAATGTTTTTAGCCATAAACTGATTTTATTCACAAGAGTAATCTTTCCAGCAGCTTATGCGATGGCCTCATAACATTTTAGGCACCCTTTGCCAGATGAAGGCTGCAGTTCAACTGACATACAGTGCAGATGGAAAATAAACATCTGCCTCAATCAAGAGAGAAGACCAAAGACAAGGTTGACAAATATTATCTGGCATGACTGTCTTTGCAGGAAAGCATATAAATGCTACAGGACCAAAACCACTGGCATCGTCTGGTGTTGTCCTTATGTGGTTACTGACCATGAAGAGAGATGATTAGTATGCACTCTCCAAGGAGGAGTGGTGCAGATGCTCAGAATGATATGATTCCAACTCACTAGTATGTGTTTTGCTATAGCCACACTACAGTAGTAGAAGAGCCATTTGCTATATTTTTCAAATGGATCCATGACCTTTAGTACCCACAGTTTCTCTCTCTCTCTTTTTTTTTGGGGGTGGGGGAAGCCAGTATTTATTAAACATAATTAAAAAGTGAAGATAGCTGCAATTTGGAAAAACATTCTTTTAAATAGCTGTAGGAAAATATCTCTGTGCTGCTGTCTTAATAGAGTTTGTTTAGAAGGAATTAAATGTGAAAATTTCATTCAATTGACACCAAACTATTAAATACATTTCAGTTTTAGCTTTGGCAGATACTGAGGAGCATATGTTTAAGTAACTCTGCACACAGACACACACATACACAGCTGATACAGAGTTCCTTTTCATTCTCCCACAAAGGATTATAGATGCACGACTGATGCGGCTTAAAAGGTTTTGTTCTTCTACTAGGATTTATTTGACAAATGAACTAAAACCTTCTGATTTCTCTCATAATTTTGCGGTTCTCTTATCTTTACACTTAATTTTCCTAATGTTCAGGGTACCTCCTCCTGTCCCCAGACCACCCCTTCCAACTCATTCTGTTTTCTAGGATATTAATAGGTGTTTTTTTCTTTCTGGGCTTCTGTCTTAGAATTAAATACAAGTTACTATTAAAGCATATTTGTAAACCAGGCAACTGGGGGTAGGGGGGTAAATTTTCAAAATCTGATATTGCAAGTGGAGTTTCAGTGCAAGCCATGTAAAAGTACAATGGAAGGATGAAGGTTCTTTGTAAATGTGAGGTTGCAGTTCTAACAAAAGGAAGGAGCAATAGAAACAACATACTCGGTATCTCAAGATATTGTTTCCAAACGTATGGCAGATGCTTTGAGGAGCACACAGGTGCAAAAAATTAGCTCATGTTCTTCTGCTTGGACCAACTTTTTGTGTGTGGGTGCACATACATCATGCATGCATGTAATTTCTTCACTGGTAAATGTGGCATCTAAAATTGCACTCAGGAGCAAATTTGCACCTCCCATGTGTCTAGACTCCTTGGAAATAAGGATAAGCCAGAAAAGGAGGAGAAAGGAGGGAAAATGCTGATAGCTGATATGGTGCACAGATTCCAAAATACCCATGAAGGAAATGTGAAGATTTGGAGGCATACTTATAAAGCGGGCTTTTTTTCATTATTGAGGCAAGAGCATTGTCACCTATAACCTAGAGAGGTATTTCTATTAGAAGAACTTTGTTAAGAAGTGTCCCAGATGCTAATACTGTAACTGCACCATACTACTTACCTAGTATCCAGCAGACTTTTCATGAAAATTTCTTTGATTGAGACTACCACTTTGAGGGGTGAGGGTAGAGGTAGTAGCCTAGAGCCAGGCAATTCTTAGTCAACCCACTGTAGTTAGTATACTCAGTTCTCACATTTTTTATTGTCACACTCATAATATTTTATATTCTTCCTCCTCAAATTCCACAAGCCAAATACACAGGGAAGCCTTGGAACTTAACTTCATTTACAGATTTGATTCCTATCACAAAGGTATGAATAAAGACATTTGCTGGATGACCCGCTACATTTCACTTCCTAATGACATAAAAAAACAAACAGTAGGTACTTAAGAACAATTTGTCTTAAGAACTTCCCTGTCAGCTTGATGTAGCATGGAGACTCTATTGACTATTTCACTTCCCTTTTTTTCCTTCTCCCTGCCCCCCATTTATTTCGAAACTGGAACTTTCATAACTCCATTTATCTGAAGAAGTGGGTTGTGCTCATAAAAGCTCAAGATACGGTCTACATGTTTTGTCATTCTTTAAGGTGATGCAAGACTATTTGTTGTTTTTTAAGTTTTTCTAGAACCTGGAGTCAGCTTTCATTTTTTTTAAAGTAAGTTTTGTTGCAGAGAGAAACTTGGAAACATGAGCCCTAAAGGCACAAAATCCAGAAGGCAAGTTTAAAGAACCTCAAAATGTAAACTCTGAGGATTTAATCCAATCTCAAGATTTTGGGGGGCTTGACTGCTGATTTTTTGAGTGTTTGGAGCTGACAGTACTGCCTCGCTGCCCCCTTTCTTTCCACTGTATAAAGCACCTCCCTTTTCAAAGGATGATTTGCCAATAACTAGGCTGCTGTAGGCACAATTTGTGTTTCATATCTACCCTTGGGCTGGGAAAATGTATGCCTAGATTGTCAGAGGTTGTATCTTTTCCCCACTCACGCTTAAAAGGCAATGATGTGTTAAATAGGGTATATGGAGAAGGCCACTTCAGTCAAAGTCCAATTTTGAGTCTGGAATTTGAAGAAAGCTGGAGCCCATAAAAATTTTTGAATGTGATGATTACATCTTGTTGGTCCTGTAGGAGAAAGAACATGCCTGCAGCAAGGGCCTGGTGTTAGGCTTGAGGCCTCAACCAAAGTATCAAGAGTTATCCTATGAGTAACAGGCAGGCCCTGTGAAAAGCAGATGATTGCCTGCTAGTCAGAGTCCAGAACATAAACTTAGCACCACAAAACACACAAAACATGTAAATACATTCCCACCCAAACCTAACACACAATAAAATAGTTTGACAGAAGAAATGAATAGTGATTCACCCCCCTGTTCAAATACAAGTATTTCCCGTACCCTCCTTTTAGCAGTCTCTTCCCCTTGTAATTTGTTTTCTGGCCTAGTTCTCAAATCTGTCTTTCCTAATCTAGCCTCAGCAGGCACACTCTCAAATGCTCCACACTTAAAAAATTAATTTGAAATAATAAACTAAAGGAAGCCTACGAAGGATGGAGCCAGATCAGCCGGTGATTTAAAGCTCCTTGAGGCTCATGGAGAAATATGTTTTTTAAAATGATTTTAACCAGTATGGCAGAACGACAGTGGAAACTTGTTCTTCTCATGTCACCCTGGAAAGACTCAGTTCTTGGGAAATCCCAAAATGAAAGCTAAAAAAAGCAGTAAGAGTGCATTTACATAGCAACATTATTTCGGAATAACTATGCGAGTGTCTACACAACAAGCCCATTCTTTTGAAATAATTTTGAAATAATGGGCAGCTTACTTTCGAGTTTGTAAACCCCATTCCATGAGGAATAATGCTTCTTCCAAAATAGCTGTTTTGAAATAGTGCCTGTGTAGACAGGGTAGCTGGAATTATTTTGAAATAAGGGGCCTCCAGCCTTTTCCATGGTGCCCTGCTGGCTGCTCTGCCTCCACCCATCAAAACATTTTAGTTTCCCTTTCCCCTGGAGCCCTTAAAGCTGTAGCCTAAAGGGAAAGGGCTTGTGGCAGACAGCAGGCCCTGAGATCCCTGAGCCACCCAGCAGCTGCCACTGCTTCGCATTTGGGCAAACGAGTGACTCTCCTGCTCCACCTAGTTCTCCACTGCTCCCAGGAAGCAGTCTCCCAGCTCCCAGGAGCCTGCCTGGGGAAGTAAAAGACGTGCACCTTCCTGAAGTAGTGCAGAGATCCTGAACCTTATTGAGGTTTGGGACGACAAGACCAACCTCCAGGATCTCTGCACCAAATGCCAGAATGCCGAGGTCTTTGGCCACATGGCCGACAGCCTGGCCACCAAGGGGCACATTTGCACCCATGAGCAGGTGTGGATGAATGTCAAAGAGCTCTGCCAGGCATATGCCAGAGCCTGGCAGCGCAGCTCCTGCTCCAGGGCAGAATCTCACACCTGGCCCTACTACTCACACCTGGACCACATCCTGGGGGGCAGTACCTTCCCCGCCGCCCAGTAGCAGACTCAGGGCTTGAGATGCCCATTGTGGCCCTCCTGGAGGACAATGTCCATGAGGATGAGAAGGAGAAGGAGGACGAGGAGGAGGACCTGGACAAAGCCAGAACAATAATCATCCTGACCCTGGAGCCAGTACCCCAGTCTCTGGACATGTCCCAGGTATCATCCAGGGCTGGGGAAGGCACATCAGGAGAGTGTGCATGTGGGAGCATGAGGAACACCAGTCCAGAGCACACAGCCCCAGCAAGCTGCATTAGAGGACACTTGTGCAATTGAGCACAGGGTGTATTGGCCACAAGGTGTATTGGCCATAGGGTGTCTGGAGAGGCCTGCCATACTCCTGACATTGGGGAGTGGGACTCCCTCTCACCACAAGCCACCACTAAAAGGAGGCTGGGGACATGAAGAGACACACACACACTCAGCAGTGCTGCACATGGCACACGGGCATGCTTGCACTCTCAGGGCAGAATCAACTCCTGGGGACAGTGTGGAGAGGCACAGGAGCATCTGCCACTCACACACCCCTCCCCCCAACACACTGCCCCCACTTCCCCAGTGGGCGGGGTTACAAGTGCTCTACCTGGGGGACACTGCCACTGCTGAACCAGGTGTGTGTGCAGCAAGGAGAGAAGCCAAGCCGCCCCCTCCCACCCGTAGGATCCCAGTCTGGCCCGCACCTTCACATGCCTGCTTGTCCCTGAGATGTGGGTGTAGTGAGGACCCTCCCTTGGATATTTGGGCCCTTGTAGGAAAGGGTCCACTGACTAGATCACACATGGTCTTGCTCCAAGCACATCGCCTTTGTCCCATCCAATATCTTTTGGTCTCACCTCAGAGATGAGGGCTAGGCTTCAGGCACAGTGTCTCCAGCGATGACTGACCATCCTTCTGTTCTCCACAGCAGGACCAGCTGCGAGAGGGGGGAGTTGACACCACCAGATGCAGCCTCCCAACTCCGAGGGACCTGCTGGTGCAGAAGCAATATTCCCTCTAAGCTGCGTGACAGCACAGCTTCACAGGTGATTAATCAGCCCCACTCTCTGCTGTTCTGGGGCTCTACTGCTCTGGAGATCCACTGCTCTGGGACTCTGCTGTCCTGGGACCACAGGAAGTCAGCTGCTCTGGGCCCGATGGAGCTCCATGGCCAGCCATGGGCCACTGGTACCCTGCAACTCTGAGGCTGCCCTGGGGCACCAGGACTCCACTGCCCTGACTGTGGGTCTCTGGTCCAGGGGCTCTCTGATCCAGCAACATGCATGGTCCTGCCAGACCAGGGATGTTGCTGGACCAGAGCATCCTGGACCAGAGAGGTTCAGTCTGTTTTGTTAATCACACTGCTATGCTCTAGGTCCACATTTTTTATTTTGGATTCTTTAAAAATGTGGTGTGGATTCACCCAGGCATTGTAAATATTCAATATGTATACTGTGGTAAAGCCAATCAGGATCTGTGCCTCCTTGTCCTAGGTACTATACAAACATAAGAGGTAGACACAGCCATTGCACAAACAGCTTCAATTGACATCATATTCTCCCTTACACCCTTGCACATATTACGTTATTATCAATGCATATTCTATGCTTGAAATGAGGAGAGAATATAACCTTTGGTTCTGGAAAACGTTGGACAATGTGGAGGAAGCCCTGTGACAGTTATAATACTTACCATTTTTATAGCCTTCATATGTTCAAAGCACTGTACAGACACTAACAAATTAATCTTGAGACTGGAAGGTAGATGGATTAGTATTATTGTTCCCATTTTACAGGTAAGAAAACAGACAGAAAGGTAAAATGACATGCCCAAAGCCACACATTGAGTTAGTGACTGAGCCAGAATTAGAACTCAGGATTTCCTCACTCAGGACTTCTTGTCCTCATGTCTTCCAGCTCACACGGCTTTCATATTACTATATCAAATAAATCCTTTATCGTGTCAAAATTTGTGAGTGAAAAACAAACACTAGAACACAATGATTCCTTCAGTGAAATAATATCAGAAGTTATGCCAGCCTCAGAAAGGAGAAGCAAAAATTCCAATAGCACACAAGAATCTATTATTTTTAGAAGAATGGTAATATTTCTTCACAAGTAACACCTGATTAAGCAAACTTATTGAATAAGGTCCATTATGTCTGCTTGGAAAAGCTATAAGTTGAGACATTTTTAACATAATCAAATTGTAAAAGTGCACTAAATCCTCACCATTAAGCTACTGCACCATCATTGAATCCTAAATTCTCATTATAACTAATCACATTCCATGCAAAGTAAAACTAATTCAGGTACTTGAAACTGGGGGTGTATTCTATTTTCAATAATCACATGTGACTCCTGTTAGCTGTAATGGGAATTACACACACATTGGCAAAATAATATATCTGTGCCCTGAAAGATCAGGAAGGACAACTACTATTTTTAGAATGCTTGTTCAGTATTCATACATATTCTGTGCATAGCATTTCTTTAGACTTACTGGGTATCTATCTAGTAACCTAGGTGAGGGTAAGACTCCATGCAAAACAACAAATGTAGAGCTGTTAAGTACAGTGTGGGTTGTCTGATATCAAACTAAAAATACAATTTGTTTTCATTTCAGAATAGTGATAGAAATGTAGCCGTGTTATAAACCATCTTGTTAGTCTTTAAAGTGCTACATAGTCCTGTTTTTTGTTTTCATTTCAGAAGACTGATGTTAAAAAAAAAGGGAGGGGGGAGAACCAGAGGAGCTGCTCTATTTGAAGAAGCTAAAGTATGAGGCAGGACCTTGATCCTTTAAAGACTAATGGACGCTTTAAGGTTTACACACCATGAGCAGTCTCATTGACTGTCATTGACCACTCACTGTGTGTTAAATTAAGCATATGTATAAGTGTTTGCCAGATCAGGGCTTAGGTTCCTAACTCTACAAACCATTACTCACAGCTGGAGCTGGTAAATTATTCATTGAAAAAGAAAATTATTAGTCTAGCCTTTTTTTTTTTTTTTTTTTTTTTTTTTTGGTTACAAACCAATTTGATACCTGCAAAATCATTTGCTTTTAATAACACTTTTCCAGATACTTTAGTCATTTCCACCTTGCTGATTGTTTGCAAATGTTTGTTATTTATTTGTATTGCCTTTTGAGATAGTGGGAATTTTGCCAAAGAGCTTCAAAGACTAGGCCCAAATTTGTTAAACTATGCTCATTTATTGCAGTTTCAAGAATTAACTCACATTCTTACTAACTCCAAGATATTTTCATTCTTTACCTGCCAGAAACCAGCTCCTTTCTCAAAAATCCTATTAAGAATTGGATGAACAAAATCCACTTTTATTTTCAAGTTGAAAACTGGAACTGGGTTACCTTTTTGAAATGATTAATCTGTCTGATTAACTTATCCCTTTGTCTGAGGATTCTTCACATCTTTGTTATTCTTAAATTGGATTATGCGGCTATATTGCAGTGTATGAGTTTTTGTAAATATTAATTTCAGCTAAGTCTCGGAATCTTTGCTATTCCTGTTTTGTGATGCATGGTCTAAGAGTATTGTTTCTGCATGTGATAAGATTATTTGAAACTTTACAAACCACGTGCAAAAACTTCCAGTGACCATGAAAAATACTGGCTCCCATGCTTGAATATCCTTGTGCACTTGCAAATAGATGCATTTGCACAAAGGCCAGTCATTCTGGATAAGCACACAGAAGGTGTGTGATCATAACTGAATGGCAGAGTGACTTGCTTGCAAATAATTAACCCACAATTTTGGCCCAATAAAACTGTATAAGGAGCTTTATCATATATCCTTACAACTTCAAGATCCTTTGGTAAAAGAGAGTCATTTTTCCACTATAATGGAGGCTTTACAACTTGATAGTGTATCTTAAAAAAAGCCAGTTGATTAAAAAGCCCTCACTGTGCAGTTGCCTCTGCACATATCTGCCTACGCAGATGGATATATATGTTTATCCAAGATCTGTCTGCCAATGTAAAGATCTAAGTGCAAACATCAGCATTCAGGATCATTATATAGATTTGGTGCAATATTGGGCAGAGTTCAATTCCATTAAAACAAATTAGCAATCTAGGATTACAGTAACTGTAGATATCCTGTTTTCATATATTTCATGATCTGCAGTACAAAGGAAACTGCAGCCATATTCCATTCAAACAACCACTCCATAAGATAAGAAGCATTTTGTATCGGTGCATCTACACAGCACCCTAAACTTGAAATAAGATACACAATTTGTGCTACATAAACTGAGTATCTTATTTTGATTTAATTTTGAAATAGGCTATTTTGAAATTTGGTGCATCTACACAGCACCAAATTTTGAAATAATGTGCTATTTTGAGATATCCCTTAACCCTTGTAGAACAAGAGTTACAGGCATGCCAAAACAGAATGCCTGTTATTTTGAACAATATTTTGAAATAACGGGCAACTTGTGAAGATGGGGGTTAGCTATTTTGGGATACCTCCAGTATCCCGAAATATCCATGAAGTATAGACATACTCTATGTGAATAGATGGATTTGAAAATTAATTTGGTTTCATCTTAAAATTTCATATTTATGAACTGAGCAAAATGTGGACACTATTCATAGGTTTTATTTCCAATTTCTTATTTTTAAAACGTGGATATAATAAAGTTACATCTTAACTGGAACAAGTAACAGTGTAAGGAGCTCCAGCTATACTGAAGACAATAACCCTGTTCTGCAAGAGAACCACACAGATGGACCACTGTTATTTAGCTCTAGTTTACCTCTAAATGTCTTCTAAGAGCCCAGTAAGCAGTGGGAGTGTTGGTAATGCTGTTAGACAATATCAACCTCTCATGGTTCTGAAATTCTCTGATTTGGCACCAGTCAGGTCCTGAGGGTGCCAGACTGGAGAGTCTCAGTCTGTACAAGCTAGGGGTATATTTCCTAGCTTGTGTAAATATACACCAGCTCATATCTGAGCAAGGACACTAAAAGCAGTAGTACAGTAATAGTTGTAATGATCTTGGGGTTCATTAAATAACAAACCAATGAACTAAGGGCTGGGGGAAAGCCAACAGGTACAGAGGACATCCTCTAGGGGAGGGCCTATTGATAGAGATTCTCTATGTCCTAATAAAGAGGAGAGGATGGAAGATGATAAAATATGGGTAAGATCTGATGAGAAATAGTCAAATGAAAAAGAGTCTCCTTCAATCATATCATGTAATGGCAGACAGCTAAATAGTGACAAGTTTTTGTGCTTATATACAAACATTAGAAAAGTAAATAAGTTGGCTGAACTACGGCAGGAGTGGCCAACCAGTTAGATACAAAGAGCCAAAATAGCTGTGGATAGAGTGCAAAGAGCCACGTATTATATATTTATTTTTATCGATCGATAGATATAGTACACAAAATGTAGTGATAAAATAACATTATAGGACATTTCGGACAACAACCAATAAAAAAGTCTCTAGTCCCTTAAAAAATTCACAGCCAGTCCATAGATCTTCAGAGAACTTGACATCAAATTAAAAAAAAACCTTTGAAAATACAGTAATATTCTCACACCAAAAAAAGCATCCCCACCATGTATTTTAAATTTAAAACTACTACCCTATTATGTCAGTGAATTTTTTTTAAATTAAACTGAACTGAGAAGTAAATTAGCACAATTTGAAGTGCCTGTTTCACTCCAGCTTATTGATCTTTGGCATGGTTTGCTCGGTTTTTTTTTTGTTTTTTTTAACTTATGAAGATTATGACTTTTTATAATTCTAAAAATTCAGGTCTGTCCCAAACTGCAAATATGATAGGTTCAGAAACAATAAGGGAGAGACTCATATCTCAGAATAATTGCTCCAGTCTGGTAAACAATAACCTCTGAATTTTCTTTAAAGAAACACAGTGTAAACCAGGTACATGCTGATGCTTTTTTTGCCCTGGAATTTAAATATGACATCTGTGTTGGCAGCTTTATTCTGCATCCATGAAAACTTTGAGTGTAAGGTGCTTCAGCCCCCTGTTCTAACCCAATGCCCTCCCCCTACCACAGAGCCAGGCACCCTCAGACTCCCTGCTCTAACCCAATGCACCCACCTTTCCCTCAGAACCAGGCACCCCCAGCCTCCCTCCCTACTCTAACCCAATGCCTGGGTCTCACCAGAGCTGCCACCACCATGTGCTTCTCCCTCCAGTCACTGGGGCATGTGCACAGAGCAGCTGTGAGCAGTCCAGGCATGTGGCTCCAAACTAGCAAGAGCTGCATTTCTCTGAGCAGAGAGCTGCATGCAGCTTGAGAGCCGTGGGCTGGCCACCTCTGAACTAGTGTTTCATATTGAATAAGGATATTGCTATAATAGGCATCACAGAAACTTGGTGGAATGAGGATAATCAATGGACCACAGAAATACCAGGGTACAAAATACATACAAAAAAACCCAGAACAGGTCGTGCTGATGGAGGAGTGGATTAGTTTACCTTCAGTATCAGCCTCAGAGATCTTAGTAGAATTCTTTGAGGGGGTCAATACACATGAGGACAAGGCAGATCCAGTAGATATATTATACTTAGATTTCCAGAAAGTTTTTGACAAGGTCCCTCACCAATGGCTCTTACGTAAAGTAAGTTGTCATGGGATAAGGGAGAAACTCTTGTCATGGATTGATAACTGGTTAAAAGACAAGAAACAAAGGATAGGAAAAAAGGCCAAAGCCAGTTAGACATTTTTCTCTGGCAATAGTGTGAGGGGCATGCCTTACCAGGGCTTTCACTGGCCCTTTTTATTCTAGTGAAATAAATGCTGTTAGGGAAGTAAAACAACCTTTACATGGCTTTTATACAGCTCTATTGCAGAGATTGGCCTTTGCTCTCAGAAAAGTATATTTTGCCTAGAACTTTGATTAAACCTCAGCAGTTATTTATCCCAATACAGGCAGTCCCCGAGTTACGCGGATCCGACTTATGTCGGATCCGCAGTTACGAACGGGGCCGTTCCTCTCCCTGGTCTCCAGCAGACCAGGGAGAGGAAGCAAAGCGGCGGAACACGTGGGCAGCGGACAGGGCTGTCCGCTGCCCACGCGCTCCGAGGCTTGGCTCTGCTTTGCCCCCCTCCCCCGTCCCCCTGGTCTGCAGACCAGGGGGACGGGGGGGGCGGCAAAGCAGAGCCAAGCCGCGGAGCGCCCGGCCAGCTGACAGCCCAGACGCGTCTGGGCTAGCAGCTGGCAGCGCGCTCCGCGGCTTGGCTCTGCTTTGCTCCCCCCCTCCCCCTGGTCTGCAGACCAGGGGGCCGGGGGGGGGGCAAAGCAGAGCCAAGCCGTGGAGCGCGCGATCAGCTGACAGCCCAGACGCGTCCTCTGCGGCTTGGCTCTGCTTTGCCCCCCCCCCCATCCTCCTGGTCTGCAGACCAGGGTAAGGGGGGGGCAAAGCAGAGCAAAGCCACGGAGCACGCGGGCAGCGGACAGCCCCGACGTGTCGGGGCTGTCCGCTGCCTGCGTGTTCCGCCGCTTTGCTCCCTGTCCCCCTGGTCTGCAGACCAGGGGGACGGGGAGCAAAGCAGAGCAAAGCCACGGAGCCCAAGGGCAGCAGGACAGCCACGGCACGTCTGGGCTGTCCCGCTCCCCCCGTGCTCCGTGGCTTTGCTCCGGACACCTGTGGCCGCTCTGGGCGCTACTGGACCAACCGGGCAGCACCCCAGCTGTTCTGCCCCAGGCGTCCTGATTCAGCCACTGCTGGTCAGATTCAGCAGCGGCTGAATCAGGACGCCTGGGGCAGAGCAGCTTGGGTGCTGCTGGGTTGGTCCAGTAGCGCCGAGGAGAGGCGGCGCTACTGGACCAACGCAGCAGCACCCCAGCTGCTCTGCCCCAGGCGTCCCCAAGTCAGCCGCTGCTGAAACTGACCAGTGGCTGACTACAGGAAGCCCCTGCCCCGGGCTTCCTGGAATCAGCCGCTGATCAGTTTCAGCAGCAGCTGACTTGGGGACGCCTGGGGTTCTTAAGTTGAATCTGTATGTAAGTCGAAACTGGCGTCCAGATTCAGCCGCTGTTGAAACTGATCAGTTTCAGCAGCGGCTGAATCTGGACGCCAGTTCCGACTTACATACAGATTCAACTTAAGAACAAACCTACAGTCCCTATCTTGTACATAACCCGGGGACTGCCTGTACTGGAATTTAGACTTTTTAAGAGCTGTGTTAAAATTATTGTTTTTTTTCTATATTAATAATATATTAAAAGCAGGAAGCCAGCTACACAATCAGCTGGGTGATCACGGTTTTCTTAGCGCCTTAGAACTCTGAGGGAGACTAAATCCAATGTAGAAGAACCTCAGAAATCTGCATTAAAAACCAGTTTACTAGAGTTCGTTGAGAGGGTTAACAAGAATGTAAGCAAAGTGATCTAGTGAACATAAAATGCCTTTCAGAAAGTCCTTGAAAGTTTTTAGCCAATCTGATCTGTTATAGGATAAGAGTCAAAATGTTTTATGGATCAATAACTGGTTAAAAGATAAGACACAAAAAGCAAATATTATTAGTTAGTTTTCCAAATAGAGAGAGGGATATTGAACCTTTTTTTGGGTCAGGGTAACTGACCCACAGAAAAATCAGATGGGAGCAGCACAAATCCTCACTGATGTGGATCCTTATTGAAAAGGAAAAAGACCCTCTCCACATTCCCTTTGCACACTAGAGCATAGGGGGGCCCAAACTAGAACATTTTGTGTGCTCCAGCCCCATACAGGGATGGTGGAGGGGCCTGGAGGGCCAACACAGGCTCCCCAATGCTGTTGGGGAGCCCCACACTTTGTGGGCCAGATCCAAGGAAGCTGGGGGCCACATCTAGTCCCCGGTCCTTAGGTTCCCCATCCCTAAGTTTCCAGGAGTTTGTACTGGGAAAAGGTAGTTCAGGTTGAACCTCTCTGGTCTGGGACTCTCTTGGTAGGGCAACATTTGTGGTCCAGCTGGACCAGAGAGCCCCTGAACTAGAGAGCCACCACTTGGGGCAGTGGAGTCCTGGTGCCCAGGGCAATCTCAGGGCTGTGGCATACTGGCAATCCACAGCTGACCATGGCACTCCACTGGGCCCAGAGCAGCTGAGTCTAGCAGCTTGGGACAGTGGAGCCCCAGCAGCTGGGCTGGGAGCCCAGTGGTCCAGGGATAGGGGAGCCTGGCGATTTCCTGACAGATCTCGGGAGAGCCCAGAGTCTGTCAGCAGAGGGGGCAACCTCCCTTGATCCAGCAAACTCTCTTCTTTGTGAGACTGTGTGACTGAAAAAGAAGATGAGAGATGATACTTAATGGTGACAAATCTAAATTAGTGCATGTTGGAAAATATAATTCCAACTATAAATATACAAAAATAGTATCTATATTAGCTGTTACCATTTAAAAAGAGCTCCTGCAATCCTGTGAAAATATTTACTAAAGGTACAAAAGTTATACTGAGGAAACAAGGGTGCAAACATAAAAAAATAATTAGGGATCTAGAACAACTTTATCTTAAAAATGTTTATTGAGCTTAGAACCTTTGAACTTGCAAAAAAGATGACAAAAGGGGGAAACACACAAGAAGCATAGAAAATCCTGACTCAGTTGTTAAAAAAAGTAAGTAAGAAAGTGTTATTTTATATTGTGTATTTTATAAATACAAAAACTAGGATGTACTAAAAAATTGCTAAGCCACATGTTTAAAATAAGCAAAAATGAAATAAACACAAAACAGAAAATTAACCTATGAACTTCTTGTCAGAAAATATTGTAAAGGACAAGACTATAACAAGACGGGGTTTTGTTAAAAAAAAGATATAAATTCATGGAGAATAAGTCCATCAACGGCCATTAGCCAAGATGTGCAGTTTTGGTGTCCCTAGCCTCTATTTGTCAAAAGCTGGTAATGGACTACAGTCATTACTTGATCATTGCCCATTCTATTCATTTTCTTTAAAACACCTACCATTAGTCACTGTCAAAAGACAGAATACTGGGCTAGTCTGATCCAGCATATTTTTAGGCTTGTACTCCTAAGAAAGAGGATCATCCTATAAACATTTGAGTAATCTGACAATCTTCTGTCTTATTCTTTGGATGGAATCTGGTCACACAGACAGGTCTAGTTGCTACATCTCCAACAAGCCATAGCACATTTCACAGCATATTGTCTGCTTCCATAAATGTATAGATTAACCTGCCAAACACAAGCAAACAAAACACAAAAGGCCTCTGACCAGACCTTATAGGTTAGCACATACATTTGTTTCTGGAAGTTATTATATCTAGTCCCTTGGCAAGTATAACTGGATTTGATCAGAATGTTTTTACATGTCTCCATCCAAACTGGTTTCTTAGATTACTAAGGGATAGGTCATACACTTAACCATTAACCAGAAAGGATTTTCTTTAAACGGGGTTTATTTTACCTTTGCATACCACTTCTTAAGCACCACTGTGTTTTCTGTTTTTCTTTGATATTTTCAATGTTCCTTTGGGATTTCCTTTTATTTCTGTTGATTTCTTCACCCACGTGTATACCAATGTTTGCATTGAATTTGCTATTCAGGCCTTATTTTGAACTGTATTAGGTGTTTGTTTCTTTGGCGTAAACAGGAACTCAGGAGTTCTGATAATTCAGTCTGTTATTGATTCAAAGAGGTTAATAACATAACAAAGAAACAATTAACAATTGTACAGAGAACAATAGCACAGAAAACTACTTAGCCCTGGCCACTGTTGTGGCCATTCTAATTGGAAGCTTGGCTTCCATAGGGGTAAATTTACAATTATATCTTTATGGTATTATTATGGGATACCATCTGCTGTTCATTTTCTATGTATACCAGATTAGGGAATTACAGGGGATTTGACACTCTACTACTGCCCCTTGTGCAAAATTTTTTTTCCAACTAGCCTTTCTGCTAAATTAATTATTCAGTATCCTGTTGTTACATATTGACTCTCAATATAGCTTTTTCTGCTATGCAGTTACAAAGTATTTAAAATTCAGTTTGATTTACTTACTACCCATGTCAGGTATTTTACTAATGCCTTTTACTATAACTCTTAAACACAGAAGAATAATGTACCATTTTCACATCCTCCTGCACTAACTTAAAGTTGTCTTCTCTATTAATTAATGCCAGTAACTATTTTATGTTTCCTTCTGTCCTTTTTTCCATGTGAAATGTATCAGTTATGTGGAGCTGTAATTTGGCTATGGGCAATTTTACTGAAATGTGGAGCCACCCTGATTAGTAGCTGCCACATGCATTTTAGATAACTCCAGGGATAACAAACCATAAGCACTCACCAGCAGATCTTCTGTACCAGTTCCCACAGCCTCACCAGCCTTAACTCCTGATTACAGCTTTAACTGTGATCTTATCCTTGCCATCAAATCACTCGAAGCAGCTAGGAAGGTCTCCAAAGGTTTCCCATCCAAATGGGACATACATGCTTTCCTTTCCTGAAGGTGAGCCTGTACCTGTGCTCGCAGTGATCCTCCACTAAACACTTCACATCTTCTACCATACCATCCTCAGCCTGGTCCTATTTCACTACAGCTACCACATCCCATACTGGGTTATGTCTAGCCTGCAAGCCTCTTTCAAAAGAGGCTTTTTTGAAAGACACTTTCGAAAAAGCCTCTTTCGAAAAAGAGTGTTTAGACTACAACCAGTACTTTCAAAAAACCAAGCTGCTTTTTTGAAAGAGAGCACCCAGGCAGTCTGGATGCTCTCGTTCGAAAAAGCACAGTTTTCATTACATAGCACCTTTATATGAAAGAGCACTTCCAAAAAAAGGCATTCTTCCTTGTAAAATGAGGTTTTCTGCGATTGAAAAAACTGCCGCGTTCTTTTGATTTACTTTTGAAAGAACGCGGCAGCAGTCTAGACGCAGGGGAAGTTTTTTTGAAAAAAAGGCCATTTTTTTCGAAAAAAACCTGTAGTCTAGACATACCGTAGGTGTGGCTGAAGCCATTATAGACTGCTTGATTGCTGTGGGAAGCCTCAGTCACCACCTTTCAAAAAGAACTATCAGTTCCACTTACTATCCTTTCTGCCTCCCAGGCTTCCTTAATGAAGCCAGCCTGATCTAAATCCATCCAAGATACTAAGAACACCTTAACAGGTTTCCTTAAGCCATCATAATCCAATTCGTCAGCATAGAATCATAGAATCATAGAATAATAGAACTGTAAGGGACCTCGAGAGGTCATCGAGTCCAGCCCCCCGCCCTCAAAGCAGGACCAAAGCAGTTCCTTCTCAATTTCAGCCAAAGAACACACCAGCCACAAGCTTGTACAATAAGCCATAACAGATTCTCCTTCCTTCTAATGTATCAACAAAGCCTCCCCCCAAAGGGGGTCAGAAAGAATCGAGCTACTTTGTGGACAAATCTGTCTCTGTCACCTTTGTTTCCCTCTGCCTCAATTCATGCCAGCAAATATGTTTCGTTTCTGCAACCTTCTGTTGTTAGGTTATGATGACCAAGTCAACCTATGCTCCATGAGACAATTTCACTCATATGATATTTACTTTTGCATGGGCCCATATTTACTGACCAATAGGTCCAGTGTTGATGGTGCATGCCATCCAGTCTGCACTCCTTGCCAGTTTCACTTACTAACTTTACTTCAATTCACTTCTGCTTAGAGAGAACCTGCTTCTAGAATCCTTTGTTAATTCTTGGCCATGTTTAAGTTATGTCAGGTTATGATCACATCATTTACTTGGTATGGTCAAAACAATTTGGCACCATCCCAACAATTACCCTGTTCTGTCCACTCCCTCTGGGACACCTGGCATTGCCCACTGTCAGAAGACAGGATACTGGGCTAGATGGACCTTAGATCTGATGCAGTATGGCCCTTCTTATGTTATCCATTGAGACAGGGAAAAAAAACTTTAATAAAAGAAACTGAAGAGTGTTTCTGGAGTGTTTCTGTGCTGCACACAGCCATGCCAAGTTCCCAATCCTTGGAACAGGTCATAATATTCCTGACTGAGTGCCTCAGAACCAGGTTCAGTATCACATTGCTGTAAGAGCCCCTGTTTTACCAGACTGAGTTTCTCACATCCTCCAGGCCAAACACTAGTGTGTACTTAGGGCTACTAGTATGTTGAATTGTTGTCTGCATAACTGCAGCTACACTACTAATCTCAGCATGTTAGTGTGGTTGTAGGCTAAGTAATGGAAGCCTTTCAGCACTGCCATAAGAGCCTCAGTGCTGCTTGAAATCACCACAACACTGCATCCCATCACCCCCCACACACACATGTGTCATGGGAAATAGATAGGTGAGGCTGGAGAATGCTGTGACTCCCCAAATGGCCAGGTATGGCCCCACCCACACTCCACCCCCAGTGTCCCACTTTGGTGATGCTGCTGGTCTTCAGGAACTGGGACCATGCTGGTGGCCTCCTGTCATTAGGAGGCTGTAGTGGTGCTGCCATGTGCATTCCTTCCCAGGCCTTCAGAGCACAAAATATCCCTCATGAAACGCACAGCCCTTTGTAGGCAATGAATACGATGTCCATTCAGGGGCCTGACATCCTTTGTTGAACTGTGGAAACTGTTGGACATAAATCAGAAAAGTATTTATATTTGGACTCTAAGGGTGAGTCTACACTGCAGCATTTTTCCAGAAAAACATCCATCTTTCCAGAAAAACAATACTTGTGTCCATACTGCTATTGAGTTCTTTCAACAGAAACTCGAAAGAATGGAGGCATTTTTCTGACGGCGGTAAACCTCATTCTTTTTCGGAAAAAGGCGTGTGTGGACACAGAAGAGGGGGTTCTTTCGAAAAAAGAGGCCTCCAGGAAAAACCACCGGTGCCCTGGTGGCCACTCCATGCAGACTATTCACAACTCTATAGTTCCTGTCTCTAGCTAGCTATTAAAACTGCAGGCACCCAGGACAAGCCTTGTGTCAGGAAACCAGCCCTGGGAGCTGTATATCACTGTGCGGCTCTGACTGCCATCCACATTTGGAGCTATGGCCCAGCCACAAGCCCCCCAAAACCTCCCTGGCTCTCACAGGGAGCACCAGCAAGGCTCCCAGGACCCAGCCAGGGGCAGCAAATGGCATGCGCCATCTTAGTCTGGGGGGGAGATCCTGTCCCTCCTGGAGCTGTGGGGGGGAGGGAGGAGACCCCACAGGATCTCTGCTCCTGGCAATGAAATGCAGACGGAGTGGATGGATGGCTTAGGCTCTGGCCATGAGGGGACACCACCCCCAGACCTTGGAACAAGTTAGGAGCAAGGCCAAGGAGTTCCACCAGGGCCAGGGAGCTTAGCTCTCACTCCAGGACAGGACCCCACTCCTGACCCTACTACCAGGAGCTCCACCAAATCCTGGGCAGTGGTGCAGCTCCTTCCCCACCCGTGGTGGTGGACTCAGGTCTCGAGATGCCCTTCGTTGCCCACCCAGAGCTCTCTGCAGAGGAGGAGGAGGATGAGCTGTAGGAAGAAGAGGAGACAGCCAGCACTGTCACTCTGACTCTCGAGCCGGTACCTCAAGGCCTGGAAGTGTTGCAGGCATCCTCTGAGGGTGGGAAGGGATTATCAGGTGAGAGCTCTCAGTTTCTCACACACACAGGGTGGGAGAGGTGGTTGCAGAGGGGAATGGAGTGCGATCGTCGCTCAGCGTGCTCGACCTGGACATGCTGCAGTTGGTGCATGTGGAAGCACATGCAGCACCAGTCTGCACCACGTGACCTCAGGAGGCAGCCCCAGAGCACCCCTGGGCTCCTGCTCACAAGCTCAGGGAAAGCCACACACACATCTGATCCCTGAGGGGGATGCCCTCCCACCACCAACCACTGCTGGAAGCAGGCTGGGCACAAGGGTGCACACATGAACTCACTCAGTTCAATCACTCACAGAAGTGTCGCACATGGCACACGGGCATGCCTGCACACACGAGGAACCACCCACTCCTGTGGACAGCACTGCCAGGTGCAGGTGTGTGTGCGGGCCCCACGGAACGCCAGGCTGCTCCAGGCCCCTCTCCCACCCATGGGATCCCAATGTGGATGGACACTTCTCTTGCCTGCTTCCTGGTTCGAATCAGATGGTGATCAGAATAGCACATGGGCAAGATTATGCTAATGAAGCACGGGATATTTAAATCCCCGCTTCGTTAGCAATTTCAGTCACCTACATTTGAATCCCTAGTTTGAACTAGGGTGCAAGTGTAGACGTACCCTAAGATACATTGTGCTGAATGCAAGAACCCAATACATTTTACATAAACATGGCACCTAGTATGGCATGTCAGAAACCAATGCTCTTCTGGATATACTGGCTCTGTTGGATCACAGGATATTAGGGATCTGTTGAATCAGCTCTAAAATACAGTTCTGTTCCCACATCCAGAGAGTCAGTGGAAACTTAACAAATCTGAACTTTATCTAGGAGTCAATATTTGCCATATTTCAAAGCCTGATAACCAGCTTGCTCACACACAAAAGTGCAGACTTTCAAGTGAGCTTTGTAAGAATTCAAACTGAGGTTTTACAAATCTCTGGTCCAAACCCTGACAGCTTACACCCAGATAGCTGTCTGGTAGAAGGTAATATTTTATGTCTGGCTTTTTTACCTGTTCAAATCATTAAGATCTATGTCCATCTCTCTTTTTTCATGCCATATTCTCAGTCCTTCATCCTTCACAAAGGACAGTGCTAACCCCATGAGCAAGTCTCTCTTTTTTTTTTTACTAAGCCTCATCTAAAGACTTTCAACTAAATAAAAAGCAATATGAGAAATGTTCATGAAGAACTGTAAATTGTATTGTCACATTTTTTATTAATAAGACAACAGTCTCTGTGGGACTAAGTTACGTTGTTTTATGAGACTAAATTATTAGAGCTGGATCGGAGCAGGGCCTTGTATTATTGTTGAAGAGGCTGCTGGGGAACATGGAACTGTAGGGAGACTTGGCTTGTTGCAAAGATCTCTTATTTCTCCATGGAGAACTAATCTCCCAGCTGCTCTAAAGACACCTGGATGGGTACTAGAAAGATGAGAAAGAGCTCTTACAGCAGATGGGACCACACCAAATGGTCAGTGAAATGAGTACATTCTCCTAATGCAATAACCAGCTTTATTTCACATCAATATTTTAAGACCTAGTGTTAACATTCTGTTGGAATAGTCGTGTTCTTAATACAATATGTGTATTATACAAGTGTCATGTACTTTATATCCACCAGAAAGCTGAAAATAAGTCAATAGGAATACAGCATCAATAATTTATACTGGTTATTTTAGTCAATTTTCTGCCTGTAAAAACATTAATTGCAGCCGATTGACTGAATGCAACTAGTGCTTATATAACTGCAACTACATTTTAACGTAGGTCATTTACATTTGCTAGACTGTTTAGGATGCTCTTATACTTTGTTTTGTTTTTTACTTAAAGCACTTTCCTCTTTACAGCTTCCAAGCTGAGTAATGCAAATTGTTTTCTGCAGCCTTTTCAAAATCAGAATTAAGGTTACATTACTCATTGCACATTGTTCCCATCAGATCCATAGAGGTATAAATCCTAAATCTGCTCTCCTTTAAGCTAGCGTGAATCAGGAATAGTTCCATTGACATAGGCTACATCCAGACTGCTGGCTTCTTTTGGAAGAAGCTTTTCCGGAAGCGATTTTCCGAAAAAACTTCTTCCGAAAGATGCACATTGCCAAAGTGCATCGAAAAACAATCTGCTTTTTCAAAAGATAGCATCCACACTGAATGGACGCTATCTCACATTTAAGCTGTGATTACTATGGATGGAGTGGCCAGCAGGGCATCTGTGCTTTTTCCTCTTTCCTTTTCTTTTGAAAGAACTCCCTCTTCCCCATCCACACATGCTTTTTTTCGAAAGAGCTCTTTCGGAAAAAAGGCTTCTTCCTCATAGAAAGAGGTTTACCAATGTCGGAAAAAAATCCTTTATTCTTTCCATGTTTTTTCGAAAGAACGCGATTGCAATGTGGATGTAAGTGAAGTTTTTCGGAAAAACAGCTGTTTTAAAAAAAACCCCTCTGTAGTGTAGACATAGCCTCAGGGAGAGTTACATTGTCATTGCGAGAACAGAACCAGGCCCATGGATTTTTTACCTCTGTAGAATGCATTCAGTGGCACTGTTAGTGATATGTGGTACCCTACTAAAAACTCCGCTTGCATTGGAATGTAGGGAAAGTCAATGCCATTGTATTCCTATAGGGACTCCAGAGGGCATCATATGACAGCAGGTTGTCAGGATGCTACCACTCAGTTGGGAATATGATGCCAATGTTTTCTAGAACTTCAGCTGCTGCAGAATATCAGGGCCAGTGTTTAGGAGGGGAAAGTCGCTCTGAAAGCACAATACTAGTATTCTGTACAAACCCATGGCTACATATACAGTTCAAATGTAATTCAGTGTGCTAGTTACAAAATTACAGCACAAACAAGTGAAACCCAGCTGTTGAAGAGTTTAAGTTGGTTTACCTAAATCTCAGCAGGTTAGTTGAAAAAAAGTAGAGTGCCTTGACTGTTGATTCATTGGACTTGGCTTTCAAAGGCTGATTGTATCTGATGCAAGCCTTGAACACTTTCTCCTCCTCACCTCTGAGATGCTTGATTTGGTAAGTTTCAGTTCGGTCTGCAAGGTTTTTCTTTCTTTCCTTCTTTCTTTCTTTTGTGCTATCAGGCTTTTGACTGCTAGAATGTTTTGTGGAGAGTTTTCATGAATGAGGGAAAACATTTGTGTGTCATTTGGTTCTCTGTGTTTTCAGTAATTGTTGTACAAACATCTACACTTTTAGATTACAAATTCAATAAGACAATGATTGAGCAATTGTGTCATTGCTATTGCTATTGAAGCAGCAGGAAGAACAGCTTGGCTGCATCTACACTGGCATGATTTTGCGCAAATACTTTGAATGGAAAATTTTTCCATTAAAAGTATTTGCACAAGAGAGGCTGTGTCTAGACTGGCCTCTTTTCTGGAAAAACTTGCCAGCTGTCTACACTGGATGCTTGAATTTCTGCAAAAGCACTGACGATCTCATGTAAGATTGTCAGTGCTTTTGCGGAAATACTATGCTGCTCCTGTTTGGGCAAAAGTCTTTTTCCGAAAAACTTTTGTGCAAAAGGGCCAGTATAGACAGCAGAGATTTGTTTTCCGCAAAAAAAGCCCCGATTGCGAAAATGGCGATCGGGGATTTTTTGCGGAAAAGTGCGTCTAGATTGGCCACGGATGCTTTTCCGCAAAAAGTGCTTTTTGCGGAAAAGCGTCCTGCCAATCTAGACGCGCTTTTCCGAAAATGCTTTTAACGGAAAACTTTTCCGTTAAAAGCATTTCTGAAAAATCATGCCAGTGTAGACATAGCCAGAGTGTTTACACTGCCATGTGCTTTTGCGCAAAAGCATTCATGCCAGTGTAGACGCTCTCTTGCGCAAGAAAGCTCTGCTGGCCATTTTAGCCATCAGGCTTTCTTGCGCAATAAATTAATATTGCCTGTCTACACTGGCCTTTTTCACAAGAATACTTGTGCAAGAGGGCTTATCCCTGAGTGGCAGCGTCAGTGTATTTGTGCAAGAAGCACTGATTTTGAACAGTACAACATCAGTGTTCTTGCGCAAAGACTCACAGTCAGTGTAGACAGGCAGCAAGATTTTGCACAAAAGCGGCTGCTTTTGCACAAAATCTTGCCAATGTAGACACATCCTTTGAGTGTAGCCAAGAGATAGGACAAAATATTGCTATCTGAAGGTGCTAGAGGTAGTGGGAATAGTAACTGGGAATCAAGAATTGGCTTAGGCTTAATGATAAGAATTACTGCTTTAAGGGTTCTTAAGGACAAATTTGGTGTGGAATCCTGGTCACATGCCACATGAGGCACACAGGATATACACTAATAAGCGGATGAACAGAAAGTGTACTGGTGATAGGTTACCAAGTAATAATGAGTAGCTAATCCTAATTTGTTTGCTTGTTTGTTTTTGTTTTAAAAAAACAATGATATAGGTTTCTTTCCCTTTCTTTTAAGAAACTAAGCAGACATACATGCAGAGACAAGAAAGAGGATATTTCAAAATGGTGATTCTTTCAAAGTAGGTGATGACTACGTTTCTTGAAGAACTTGTGATGGCTGGATATCAGGAGACTGGTTCCAGACTCAAGATCCCGCTATGGTACACAACGTAGCAGCATTTCAATCTCCAAGCACCTTTTCTTTCAGAAGCCCATTCTCTGGCTATTCTGCCCTTATGCATTTACAAAGGGAATAAGCAACCTCACCTGATCCCTGAATAAGGAGGAAAGAGAAATTTAAGATAGCTGTTTTAAAAGATAGAGATTATCAGTGGCACAGTCATGCTTCCACTTATGTTGGGAACTGGGACAAGGACTGTCATTAGAGACACAACTGGGACCCTATACTGCTTAGGAATTCACCCACACTGGAAGAAAGTAAGCTCACAGAATAGTTGTTTTGTGTGACTAGCCCAGCACAAACCAACCCTGGTGGGCCAAGGCATCTGCTCCTTTAAGGATCCATTTCTCAGAGTCAGAAATGCTTAATTTTGTGTTTTATCAAACTAACACTTACTGTCTCTGGCACACTTGTCACTCTAAATGGTCTTCAGAGTCATAGCCATAAAACCTGACATACTTCTTCTTCTGGATATCTCTGGAAGTTTGTATACCTTGAAGGCTACAGAACACAAACTTCTTGTTGAACTATGTTTCATCTATCTTTTTTTGCTGTTGGGATATGCTTCTTCCCAGAAGTCATCGTCTTTGTCTTTGTTTTGTGTCAGGTGTGACCTGATTTTCACATGAGCTGCAGTAACTTGCTTTACTTGCTACAATTCCCTAAACCTAGAAGGATGACATAAACATGTGCTTCCATCAGTATGAATACCACCATCATATTCATCAAGGGCAATGCACGGGTGTATTTCCAGGCAAAGGCAGACAGATGTAATATACATCATTGTTGATGAACACCTTTGAAACAGCAAGCTAGAATCTAGTACAACTGTAAATTGATTACTGCTTTCTGCTTACAGTAAGATGATAATGTAAATACTCTAAGATGGGTCTACACTGCAGCTGGGAGATATGATTCCCAAAGTGTGTAGACCAATTCAAGCTTGCTCTGCTTAAGCCAGTGCACTAAAAATAATAGTGTAGATGTTGTCACATGGGTAGCGGCTCATGATACCCAGTCCAAGCCCACCCAAACTCCTGAATCTGAGCCCCAGAAGCTAGGTTGAGCTGTCACCCATGCTGCAACATTCACAGGGATATTTTTAGCATGGTACCTCAATCATATCTCACTGGAATTATATCTCCCTGCTGGCTAACACTAAAGGCCTTTAGACTAGAGCATCTACAAATTAAAACAAATCTTCATTGTCTTCTATTAGGTTGGTGATGTGTCAATCCTGCCCCTGAAATACTTCTATCAAATGGTCTAGAGCCTTATGTGACATTCTCAATTTTAATTTGTGTGAATGATAAAAAAAAATCCATAGTTATCAAGTATACTCTTTTGAATGTTTAAAGATCTGATGCATGACCAAAAATATGCTATGGGGGAAGGAAGACTGCTTTGGACCCCTGACTCATTCCAAAAAGATCAACCTTCTTCCATAATAAAGGTTTTTTAGAGACCATCATTAAAGAACATCAAAGTTAAGTGGGCTGTTCCCAGGACCACCAACGGGGTGGGGGAAGAAGGATGAAACTGCCCCAGGGCTTAGTGATTCAAAGAGGCTCAGAGCTCCACCCGCCACTGCATCTGCAGCAGCAGCAGAGGCAGCTCCTGGATCGCTGAGTCCTTCAAATCATGGCTGGCACCCCAGGCAACTCTTAAACAATGAATTCACACAACGATGGTGCTCCTGAACCACTGAGGTCTTTGTATCACGGCACTAGGTGGACCCACTATCAGTTAAAGTAGGATGGATTTTTGGATTTTTGTCATCTAGGCAATCAGAACAGGTCCAGATTCAGAAGCCAGACAAAGGGAGACAGCAGTGCAACTTATACCTGAATGCAACGCAACATCATCCATCCACTTGTTTGAATGGATGTTAGCTGACAGGGCTGCATCTAGTGTGAGAAAAAGAAAGGACTCAGGAATGGGAAGTAGACCAAAGTCATTGTGGTAGAGTGGAAGTATATTTCTCGAGAAGGTTGGTCTGGAAAGAAGAATCTATTTAGAAAATAAAAGAAAGACTTCTAAGGCCACAAGCTTTGTTACACATGAGCTAAATTTACTATTGGGTGATTGAGTGGCTTAATAAAAGGATATGGAATGTTTCACCACAGAGTTAAATGAAAATTATTTTTACTGATGTGTGTTCAGTGGCTGGTGAAAAATGAATTGGAGCTCTCGAACCAGGTCATTACAGAGGAGCACCTATATCACCAAACTTACCCTGGGGCATGTCTACATTAGGAAATTATTTTGAAATTTCTTATTTTGAAATAATAACTCCCGAATTAACTGTTTCAAAATAGCATGTCCATAATACAGGGAAGCTTTGAAATTAGTCCGAAGCAGGCTCCCTTAATGTGGACGTTCTACCTCGACTTAGAGCCTTGAGAGGCACTGGGGAGTAATGACTTTGAATGCCTCTGGGGAGTAGTTATTTCAAAATAGCAGCCGTGGAGCATCCACACTACCGCTATTTCAAAATAACTATTTTGAAATAAGTGTTCTTCCTCATGGAAAGCGGGAGTTATTATTTCAAAATAACCAGCTCCTTATTTTGAAATAATGGGCTTGGTAGTGTGAATGCTATGCTAGTTATTTCGAAATAAGGGGAGTCATTTCAAATAACGCCCTAGTGTAGACCCTGCCTGATAATAAAGAACCCAGTGGAATGTTTGTCATTCTTATCCATTCAGTAGTCCTTCCAGATCATTGTAGGGTACAATATAAAATTAGTGAACTTTTTTGAGGTGCTATTTTCACAATAATTATGAAGTCAATCACTTTAAAATCTAATTTTGTATTTCATTGTCTGGAATACTCTGAACATGCTACATTTAGTGAAACAGTGATAACATGTTTTAAAACTTGAGAGCCATCAATATTTACAAAGTACAGGTTGAACCTCCCTGGTCCAACACCCTTGGGATCTGAAGAGGGATTTTTCTGGACCAGGGGAGGTCATTTCACATCCCCTGTTGCCAGCCCCTCCCTGCCACCCTACTCTCCCCTCCCCCCCCCGGCTTCCTGGCTCCCCCCACAGCCCAGCTGAGCCATGAGCCAGCTCCTGGCCCCTCCACATTCCAGCTGAGCCATGAACTGGCTCTTGGCCCCTCACAGCCCAGCTGAGCTGAGCACCAGCTCCCGCAGCCCAGCTGAGTCACGCATCAGCTGCCTGTCCCCCCCTCTTGCAGCCCAACTGAGCCGCACGCCGGCTTCCCAGCCTCCATCCCCTGAAGCACACTGGAACTCTCTGATCCTGGAACATCCATGGTCATGCCAGACCATGGATGTTGCCAGACCAGAGAATCCTGGATTTTAGGAGTGAAATCTGTAATAACACCATTCTTCTCCATGACTGCAAAGAACTTAATCACTAGATCATTGTCTCTTGCAACTGTAACAAAATGTTTGCTTTTACCTTTGCATGCAAGAGTCTGAAGTACATTTCCAGGCTGAGTATTTATTGTATACCAAAGAATAAACTGAGTCTGAATCTGCTGGTTATAAGCAGCATCAATTTTTTTCTACAAAAAGAAGTTCTCATGGATTAATGCAGAGTATAATATTCAACACTGCACTTGCTCTAAAAGCATGTATTTTGTATGTATCTTATCATATACATAACTCATCAAAAGAGCTTGGCACTAAATAACACTATATTTGATTTGAAGTCAAACCTTTCAAGAAAATAAGCCATGCCTTATTTGGGGGGAATACACTGATTACGGAAAAGTTCAACATACAGCATCTGCAGACTGCCTTCAAAGCATGGTGCTAGCTTTTTAGGACAACTATTGTGCTGTGTCTACATTGGCATGATTTTGCGCAAAAGCAACTGCTTTGCGCAAAAACTTGCTGCCTGTCTATACTGGCGGGGAGTTCTTGCGCAAGAACACTGATGTTCTAATGTATGAAATCAGTGCTTCTTGCACAAGAACTATGATGCTCCCGCTCAGGAATAAGCCCTCTTGCGCAACTGTTCTTGCGCAAGAGGCCAGTGTAGATAGGCAACATGAATTGCTTGCGCAAGAAAGCCCGATGGCTAAAATGGCCATCGGAGCTTTCTTGTGCAAGAGAGCGTCTACACTGGCACGGATGCTCTTGCGCAAAAGCACATCTCTTCCGCAAAGGCACATGCCAGTGTAGATGCTCTTTTGCACAAATACTTTAACGCACTCTTGCGTTAAAGAGTATTTGCGCAAGATCATGCCAATGTAGACGTAGCCATTGCATTTTCTCTGTCCAGTTGTTACACACTGAACTACTGAACTACCTGCTCATGAGGAGTGAGAAGAGAATTTTCTACAATCACAACTTTTTATTCCATTTACTCACAGGTTCTTGTGACATTCTGGTTTCCCTCACTCCAGACTGATGTATAAACCTTGCTTTTCAAGCAACTAATATATATATATATATAGCAGTACAGATAAATACACTCAGGGTATGTCTACACTACCCCGCTAGTTCGAACTAGCGGGGTAATGTATGCATACCGCACTTGCTAATGAAGCCCGGGATTTGAATTTCCCGGGCTTCATTAGCATAAGCGGGGAGCCGCCATTTTTAAATCCTCGCTGCTTCGAACCCCGTGTAGCGCGGCTACACGGGGCTCGAACTAGGTAGTTCGGACTAGGTTCCTATTCCGAACTACCGTTACTCCTCGTGAAATGAGGTGTACCGGTAGTTCGGAATAGGCACCCTAGTCCGAACTACCTAGTTCGAGCCCCGTGTAGCCGCGCTACACGGGGTTCGAAGCAGCGGGGATTTAAAAATGGCGGCTCCCCGCTTATGCTAATGAAGCCCGGGAAATTCAAATCCCGGGCTTCATTAGCAAGTGCGGTATGCATACATTACCCCGCTAGTTCGAACTAGCGGGGTAGTGTAGACATACCCTCAGAGTGTAGGACTGCATCTCCATTATAAAGCCTCAGATCTGAAGATCGGGCAAAGGTACATTTGTTCCAAAGGCAAATGGCTTTTTTTTTAAGGATCTTTGGCTGCGATCTAACCTGCTATTGCACGAACCTAATGGGATCAGAGCCTGAAAACCCCTATGCCCAGTGTGATACCCATAGTCCTTGGGCAGTATTTGTGTGACTTATGGAAACAAGAAAAGGAAATCTAACCACAGAAAAGAACAGTGCCAGGAGGTGCTCAAGAGAGAGACAGCAGCACTCAGCTTCAGCTGTCTCTGCATCATCTCAAATGTTGTACTAGAGCCTTGACGACAAGTGATCTTTTCCTCCCAGCAAATGGCCATGGCCAGGGTCATATCTTGTCATGGTGACAGCACGGCAAAAGCACTTTCAGTATCTAATAGATTAACAACACCAGACACAAACATAAGAGAGTTAAGTGGTTCTGTTTAACTTACTGGTTTTAGAAGTCAATAGTCACAATTGGTAGCAGATTCAGTGCCTCATATGGGAGTGAAGGAAAATGAGCTTCCCATTTTTTGCGTATCTACTTCTCCCACTAGCCAGGATGCATAGGAATGGTGTACCTAGTCTCTGTTTGTCAGGGGCTGGAAATGGGTGACAGGAGAGGGATCACTTGATGATTATCTGTTCTATTCACTCCCTCTGGGGCATCTGGCATTGACCGCAGTTGGAAGACAGGATACTGGGCTGGATGGATCTTTGGTCTGATCCAGTATGGCTGTTCTTATGTTCTTAAGAATCCCACAACACAAACTGCTGCAGAAACACATTGCTTTCCTCCAATTTTTTTTTAATCGTCTACTTCCCTTTGGCACTGGGAAAACCCACTTTGTTCACACAAGCATTGTTGGTTGAGAAAGGAGTCATTTTAGCAAGCCTATGCAAACATGTAAGGCTTTTTTTTCTGTATTCCATGAAAATCTCATGAGCTCTGACTTGTCCCATCTTCTTAATAGTCACATCTGGCAGACCATCAATAATGCATACTTTGTAAGTTTTGAGAGTGACTCCTGGGATATTCATGTTAACACTAATTTGCAAACAAACATTATTTTAATGATTCAAAATTATTTAAACGATTCAAGGTTGGAAGTGTGTTTCAGCAGGGTCCAGATAACATCTGAATTTAGGGGCTGGTCTAGTTTACTTGGTTAGATCAGCTCAATTATATCACTCAGGACTGTGAAAAATTTCACTCCCAGTGCAGCATAACTAAGTCAATCCAGGCCCTAGTGTAGACACAGCTAGATCAGTGGAAGAATTCTTCCTTCAACCCAGCTACTGCCTCTGAAAGAGGTGGATTTACTACAGCAATGGAAGAACCCTTTCCATCACTGTAGTAAGAGTCTGCACTACAGTGGTGCAGCTGCAGCTGTAGCTGTGCCACCGAAATGTTTGTAGTGTAGACAGACCCTAATATTATGATTATAAAAAATTCTACTACTGATTAAAAACACAAATGTTGCAACATCTAGACATGAACAATTAGGCCATTACCCACATTCCCTCTACCATAGAAGCCTTTTCCACTCACTCTGACTCCACATGATTTACATGGTTCACCCAAACCTTACTTTGTTATCGCCCCCCCCCCCCAAAAAAAAACCCATATTGCAAAGGTCAAAAATAGTAAATTATTAGGATATTATAAATTCCTATTTCCAGTAATAACCTAGTAATTATACAATATATATAATATATCCCAAGCTGTAACCATAAAAAACACAAAAAGGAGACAAATTAAAGAACACTCCCCCTTTTACAAAATACCTCATCCTGTTTCTATATGGCCCACACTCTGCTTTTCAATGACTTTCTTCAACTGAATTGTAGAACTGACAATTTGTTACAATGTTCCTCAGGAATGGGTTTTATATGGAGGAACAAGATCCAGGTTTTACTATTCAAATTGTGAGATAGCACATAAAACAGGCCAAAATTCACATTACTCTTTACTAAACGTTTGTACGGAAAGCCTAGAGAAATGTTTCTTCCTTTTAAAGGATCATAGGCTACCTAGATACATGTTCCCAGCATATGGAACCCATGAAATAATTTACATTTAAAAATTATATTGACAAAAGTACTAATGCAAACACTAGTTTATCGAAAGTAATAACTTCATGCTTTGTTCAAAATAGAGAAAAACAAACTCTATTATCGTCATTTAAAATGCATCATGTAGTGTAGTCTTGGAGCCCAATTCGTCATTGTCTTCCATGAACTATGTGCTGTCATTTGCAGCAGTGCAAAGGGAGTGGAAAATTTTACCATTCTGATTTTGAATAATATTTTGTGTTCAGTTTGCACTGGTGTAAATAACTATATGTGGTGTAAGACAATAATGAATTGGGTCCTTAAAGTGTTTCTGAATTACCAATCTAGTCAAACCTAGGCTATGTCTAGACTGCAAGCCTCTTTCAAAAGAGGCTCTTTCGAAAGATACTTTCGAAAGAGCCTCTTTCGAAAGAGAGCGTCTAGACTGCACGTTGAACTTTCGAAAAAGCGGCTTGCTTTTTCGAAAGAAAGCATCCAGTGAGTCTGGATGCTCTCTTTCGAAGAAGCCCTATTTACATTGAAGAACACCTTCTTTCGAAAGAGGAACTTTCGAAAGAAGGCGTTCTTCCTCGTGAAATGAGGTTTACCGCCATCGAAAGAAAAGCCGCGTTCTTTCGATTTAATTTCGAAAGAACGCGGCTTGAGTCTGGACGCAGGTGAGGTTTTTCGAAAAAAGGCTACTTTTTTCGAAAAAACCCCTGAGTCTGGACACAGCCCTAGAGAAAACTCAGAGGATGATCTGAGGCAGATTAGTTGATGGCAAGCGCCTATACAAATGGATTTTATCTACTTATACAAGCTCTAAAATGTTACAGTCTGATAAAATTCCATCATTGGACAATGATAGTCTGGCACTATTTTGGTGATCATTCTAAGCTCTTTATTGTATTGTTTGATAGGGACATAACATTTAGAAGAACACAAGGATTTTTTAGGCTTATCTTTTCAAGTAGGTTTGGTAAGTGGAGAATCATATTTTAGATAATTTTCTTCAAGGAAAAGGACTACAACAGGAAAAAGAAATTCCAGCAGCAACTTTGTGGCTAGTACCGTAAGGAATTTTTGAAAACATTTACTCATATATTTGGATAAAAATGTTGAGATGGCTCAAAGACAATCAGACCCTGTTTCTACCTAACCCTTCCTGTTCTACTCTCCCTCCTTCTCTTCGTCTCTCTATTAATGTATATATTCTCCTATTTTATATCTGTAATCATACCATAACATATTACATCTACATAGTATTGTCTAAGTTTGTATAGTTTGGTCAAATTGGACAAATTGTAATTCCATAATGCTATTGAAAATCCCATTAAGTGTAATAACATTTTTCACTTTTTGTGTTCTTTTGACAAAATTATGGTTTGAATTTACCAGGACTTTTTATTTATGGCCAACTATACTAAATCTATGGGCCAGACACTAAATCTATGGGCCAGATGCTCAACTGGTGTAAATTGGTCTTCTTCTTAGTGCATGTGCATTGTGCTTCAGGTGGCACATGACCAGGATTCATCACTGCATTTTGTACTAATGGAGACTACAACATGAAAGCTGTCCTGCTTCTTCCACTCCCTCCAGTTGCTGCAATTACTGAAATAAATGGTGCTAGGCTGACTTACACTGAGTAACTGGCCAGATGTGAATTATCCTGTCCTAAACCTGCAGTTCATCAGTCAGGTCAACACCCACACTGGGCTCCTCTGACTTCCATGAGACACTGCGTGGACATCCACATGTGCAGATCAGCATGTGTTAGTCTTTCCCTAGACCTCAAGTTCAGATCGCTGTCTTGGAACCCCTGATCAGGAGATGTATGTTTTCTTCAGACTTTTCTGTAAAACAACGCAGTTAGTTTATGTTATTTATTAACTCTGTGGCTTCTTCATTGACATACCTCAGGCTACTGGCATGAAGAAGCATCACTTTAAAAGTAATTTAGCAAACAAGTATACCTCCCCTAGGGTGCAAATAAAAGGAAAAGTTGTTGTAAATAGCTAATGTAAGCAAAAGGTGCCTTGGGGGAATCCTAAGAGTCACTTCTTTCAAACCAGCAATAACTTCTGGTGCTATTGGTCCTGAGGCAGCCACAGTCAACATTGTTTAAAAGGGCTCCCTTATGGTGTACTCATTAATTAAATGCACTGTTTGTTGATCCTAGATTGATTCAGTTTGTTCTCTAGAGAGTGTTTTTGGAAACTCGGTAATACCTTGATGCAGAATTTCATCTTCAGGCCCTAAATTCCCAGGATGCTGCTTTGCTGGGACATATAGAAGATGAAGTGAAAAAGGAGAATTGTTAGATAAAAATGATAATCAAAATATTTTAAATTCAGATGTAATTTTTGAAGATTCTCCCTACAGAGCTAAAAAACTACCTGAAGCAAAGTTTGACTGGCAGGCAGGTTTTAACAAACAGAACAAGACAAATGGAATGCAAAGCAGATAGGAAAGTATTTGTTCCTAATTACTCGAGAAAGCATTTTAATTAAGTCATTTTCCAATTAATTCCTCATTTTTAATATTCTATAAATATTTAAACAAGTTTCATAAACTTTTCTTCTTATGGAAACACTACAAATGTAATAGATATTCTTGGGGAATCTCTTGTAAATCTGTACAGTTTATTTGCCATTCTCATGAATAAACAAATAAATAAATCGGTCCTATTATTTCTATAGCTACGAGCTAGAATTTAATATATCCTAGCTGCACCAACTTCTTTTCCCTCTCTTAGATTAATGAGAAGTAAATTAATTCCTTTGAACATGAACTGGAAACAGAGACCGGTTAGATTTAGCATTTGCTACTCAGGTATCTTTTCCTCCCCATTTTTTTTTATTCCCTGATTCTTTCATTCAGATCATTCATCATATTTTCTTAAAAATAGTTGTTGCAGTTAAACACAGGGCTAAAATCACCTGAAATCTATTTAGAAATGAAATCTGCTGCACTGTTCTAATTGCATCTGTGGCTAAGAACCAACCAATTTTTGCTGAAACTCCATGCTCTACAACCTAGAAAGCCCGTGGGTTTCCAAACACAAAAAAAATGGCTCTTTTCCAAACATTTCATTTTTTAAAATAAACCAGCTGATGTTTTATTAAAATTTCACATATTGCTTTTGGTTATTTATTTACTTATTTTCTCTGACCTCTCACCACAGATGTAAGTACCTCTCCCAATTTAATCACCTAATCAAAAATCTTAAGTTAAGCAATAACATATTCCGATTCAAATTAGAACCAATTCCACATTTTGTAAATTAATTTAATACTCATGATAAGTGCCTGGATGACAGTCTTTGAGAATGAAGTATGATAAATAAGCATATCAATTATTTTGTTATCTGCCATTTTTGGCTCAAGTTTTCTCTGGGCAAATTGTCCACAAGAACAACAACTTCCCACTTCTCAGGGAATGGGAACTTAGGTCCAGTGCCCAGTACTCTATTGTTCATTCTTTAACAGCTGTTTTATTCTTTAAATACAGTAGAAACAAAAGAAAAATGAAGGATAGTGTAGGTCCACTACTTAATAGCAAAGGAGTGATTATAATTGCTGACATCAAGAAAGCTGAGGTGTTTCATGCCTTTGTTTCAGTCTTCTCTAAAAAGGATTAATGGCGATGAGATACTCAATACGATTGATACTAATAACAAGCAAGATGGAAAAACTAGGGAAAGAACAGGTTAAAGAATGCATTGATTAATTAGATGTCATGGAGACAGCAAGGCCTAATGAAATTCATCCTATGTTACTTAAGATTTTGGAAAAGCAATATTGGAACCATTAGCAATTATCTTTGAGAACCCCTGGACTACTGGAATGAGGTCCCAGACTACTGGAGAAAGGTAAACATTGCACCTTTCTTTAAAAAGGGGAGCCAAGTGAATTGGGGAATTTTAGACCATAAGTCTAATGTCTACACATGGAAAGATACGGGAACAAATTATTAATTGATTTGTAAGTGAATGGAGGATAATAGGTTTATGAGGAATTGCCAGCTTTGATTCATCAAGAACAAGTCATGTCAAACCAGCCTAATTTTTTCTTTGACAGAGCCACTAGCCTAGTGGATAGGAGGAAGCAGCTTATTTATTTGGCAAATGGAATCCAGTCTAACCAAGCCACAGTGTCCTTATCAATGATTTTCAAGGCATAAATACCTTCAGGAAGCTGAGTTATTTTGTAGTCATATGTGTCATGTGCCAACCATATGTGTCATGGTTTTTGGCAGCCCACATTGACATAGTGACTGTTCAGAGGGCTCCTAGGCTTCATCAACCTGGGTTGATGTTGAGTGGGGTCTGATTGACCCCACTGACTGGTTAAAAGACAGGACACAAAGGGTAGGAATAAATGGTAAGTTTTCAGAGTGAGAGAGGTAACTAGTGCAGTCCCCCAAGGGTCTGTCCTGGGACCCATCCTATTCAACTTATTATAAATGATCTAGAGAAAGGGGTAAACTGTGAGTTGGCAAAATTTGCAGATGATACCAAACTGCTCAAGACAGTTAAGACAAAAGCAGACTGTGAAAAGCTTCAAAAAGATCTCACCAAACTAAGTGATTGGGCCACAAAATGGCAAATGAAATTTAATGTTGATAAATGTAAAGTAATGTACATTGGAAAAAATAATTCTATGTACAATATGATGGGGACTAATTTAGCTACCACTACTCAAGAGAGAGATCTCAGAGTCACTGTGGATAGTTCTCTGAAAACATCCATTCAGTGTGCAGTGGCAGTCAAAAAAGCAAATAGAATGTTAGGAATAATTAAAAAGGGATAGGGTTAGCTAGGATGGTTAGAAATGGTGTCCCTAGCCTCTGTTTGTCTGGAAATGGATGACAGAAGAGGGATCATGTGATGATTCCCTATTGTGTTCCCGCCCTCTGGGGCATCTAGTATTGGCCACTGTTTGCAGACAGGATACTGGGCTAGATGGACCTCTGGTATGGCCCAGTTCTTACGTTCTTATGAGACAAAATATTTGTCATTTTCTCTGTGGATCATGAGAAGCTTGCTATGCCTCCTCTACCATAAATTACTCACCCAGTAAACTAGTCTATAATGGGCAACATGAGGGCATACAACTATGTGACGGTGTGACGGGGCGAGGCAGCCCCGCACTGAACCCGAAGGGCCCAGCCAGGGTTACCTGGCTGCAGAGGCCCCTCCCCCACAGCCCTACCGAGCATGCCCAGGCTGTAGCTCCACTATAAAAGCCTGGGGAAGGACTCAGTCTGGGAGGTCAGCCGGAGGAGAAGGACCTGGAAAGGGAGCGCCTGCACAGCTGTTGCCCGAGACTCCAGGAGAGGCCAGAGGGGGCGCAAAGTCGAGCTGGTGTGACCTAGGGACTGCCTGCCGAGAAGACGCCGGCTCGGAGGTCGCAGCAAGCTGGGCGAGTACAGGAGAAGGAACCCCAGGGAACCAGGTAGGAAGTGGCCCAGGGCAGGAGTGGGAGCCTCCTCTCCCGCCCAGAGAACCTCATTGTGTTTCGGCCGGATTGCCCCGCTGAGGGAGTGACCCGCTACCTGGTCTCTCATAGGGCCCTGGGCTGGGACCTGGTGGAGTAGGGTGGGCCCGGGTCCCCCTACCTGGGGTGCGTCCCTGCTACAACCCTAAACTGTGTTCTAGACTCAGGCCGGAGGGCCTTGACCTTGCCTTAAAGGGCCAGCTTTAAACTGTGCTTCGGACTCAGGCCAGAGGACCTTGGACTTGAGAGGGTAGGTGGGAGGGGTCCGCCACAGACGGATTAAACAAGTCTTTAATTAACAGTAGATGTGGCTTATCATGCTATTTCATGAGGATCATTGTTATGCATTCCTCTCTTTGAACACTGGGCAGAGCAATATTGCAGAGAACCAGTAACCATGGAAGAGGAGTAGATTTAAAGGTACCTGAAAAAATATGGTGGAATTAAGTTGTACATCATCATTGATGAGCAAGCCCATGATGGGAAACAATTGATGTGATATGTCTTTGACATAGCCTCACATGATATTCTTATAAGCAAACTAGCAAGATGTAGTTTGGATGACATCATCTCAAGGTAAGTACACAACTGACTGGAAGATCATATTCAAAGAATAGTTATAAATGGTTTGCTGTCAAATTGGGAGGGCATGTCTAGTTGGGTTGCTCAGTCCTGGATTCAATACTAGTCAATATTTTTATTAATGACATGGGCAATGTAATGGGGAGTATGCTTATAAAATTTGCAGATGGCACCAACCTGGCAAGGGTTGCAAGCACTTTGGAGGACAGGATCAGAATTCAAAACAAACCTTGACAAATTAGAAAATTGGTCTGAATTTAACAAGATAAAATTTGGTAAGGACATCTGAAGAAGTGGGCTGTGCCCATGAAAACTCATGACACTATCTACCTTTTTTGTTAGTCTCTAAGGGTATGTCTACACAGCAAGGTTAATTTGAAATAACAGCCCTTATTTCGAATTAACTTTAATAGCATCTATACAGGCAAACTTCTATTTTGAAATAAAATAGAAATAGCAGGGCGCTTAATTCAAATTAGTTAAACCTCATTCTACGAGGAATAACGCCAAATTTGAAATATCTAATTTGAAATAAGCACTGTGTAGATGCTTATTTTGAAATAGGGGGCCTCCAGCCCTTCCCAGGGTGCCTTGGTGGCCACTCTGGGCCAAACCAGGAAAACTCTTCTGCTTCCCCCCAAGTCCCGGAGCCCTTAAAGTGGTAGAGTCTGTTTGGCCAGAGGGCCTGTGCAAGCTCCAGGTCTACCAGCCCAGAGCCCGCAGGTGCTGCCCCTGACCCAGTTGCCAGCATGAGCGAGCCAGCCAGCGCCAGCCAGCCCTCCACCGCTCCCCAAGAGCAGTCTGGCAGCTCCCAGAAGCCTTCCAGGGGCCGCAAAATGCGGGCGCCTTCCTAGTCCAGTGAGGAGATCATGGACCTCATTGAGGTTTGGGGGGAATCCTCCAACATCCATGATCTCTGCACTAGATGGAAGAACGCGGCCGTCTACAGATGGATGGCTGATACCTGGCCACCAAAGGCCACATGTGCACCCAGGAGCAGGTGTGCCTGAAGATAAAGGAACTGAGGCAGGCCTATGCAAGGGCCACAGGGGGCAGTTCCCAACTAGGGGCAGACCCAGACCCATTCCCCTACTTTGAGGACCTGGACCACATCTTGGGGGGGCCGGACGGTCCGTGCCCCCCAGGTGGTCATCAAGCCTGGGGCAGAGGGCCCTGACCAGGGCATGGAGCAGGAGGAGGAGAAGGAGGAGGACGATGGCCAGGAGTTGCAGGAGCCTGGAGGGAGCGTGGCACTCATCCTGGACCCCCGAAGCATACCACCAACACTTTCACTGCTGCCTTCCGAGGCCGGGTAGGCCTCAACATGTGAGTGCCATTACTGTCCCCTTATGCAGGGCCGGGGGGCGGGGAGGGGAGAGGGAGCCCAGGGACCGTGCGTGTGGGCCTTGCTGACCACCGATCATGCAGCAACCTGTGCATGTGCCATGCCAGCCGAGGCATGTGGTCCCGACTGCCTACCACACAGAGGCCCTGGCCCATTACCCACACACATGTATGTATGAAGGCACATGACATGCTCCATACCTCGGGGAGGGACACTGCACAATGCCCTCCCTCCACAAGCCCCTTCTACACAGAGGCAGGCCAAATCCACGACCCCCCCCCCCACCCACACTATATACAGCACATGGGCAAGGGTACAGTCCCAGGCCAGCTCACACTCCTGGGGATAACAGGACATGATGGTGCAGAGACCTGCTGTCCTCACCTTGCAGAGGGGGACTAGGATTCACCCACTGTGTCCCCAGGGAGAACTGACCACCTGTCTGGGTTCTCCCCAGTTGCGAGTGCAGGGCGCACCACCCCGCCCGGGACATCCTCCCGCACCAGGGCCTGCAGGCAGCACCTGGGGTTACTGTAAATGCAGGCCCACATCCAGGAGCACTGGGTGCAGGAAGACATCCAGCTGTGGTGGGAGAGCTTGCAGGAGCTGCATGACCAAGACCGTGCCATCCGTGACCACCTGCAGACCATGGCACAGAGATTGCTGCCTGCTGTCGCTCCAGCTATTGCTCCTCCTCCTCCTCCCACTGCTGCTCCCCTTCCACTCCCCCCTGGGGACGCTAAGGCCCCTGCACCCGCAGTGCTGGGAGACCCCCAACCCTTAGCTTTTCTTCCCCCTTCCTCCCCTTGCCTCCCCATTCCAGCTTCCTGCTCCCAGGTTTCCCCCTCTCCTCTCCCACCCTCATCCCTCCCCACGCCAGTTATGGTGAATAAAACAAGGGTTTTTTTGGCAACACATGTGTTTTTATTTGACATCAGGAAGGGAGGCTAGGGAGGGGAAAGTGGAAGGACGTAAAGGTGGAATAAGGCACAAAGCCCCAGTGGGACACACCAGGGAGACTTCACTCTTCCTCTGTCTGGAAGCTCTCCTGAAGGTCCTCCTGGATACTGGTAGCCCCCCGATGGGCCTCCCAGCTCTCAGCTGTGTGGGGCTGCGTGTACAGGCCACTAAATGGTCGACCTCTGTCATCTAGGCTGGCAGGAAAGCATCCCTCTTCTGCTCAAATAAATTGTGCAGCACACAGTATGCCGCCACCGCATGCGGAATATTCCTCTTGGAAAGGTCGAGGCATCAAAATTGGGCCTTCAGCTGGCTGAAAGACCCCCCTCCACCACAATGCAGGCTCTTCTGAGCCTGGCATTAAAGGCCTGCCAGATGGGGTTGAGATGTCCCGTGTAGGGCTGCATGAGCCAGGGTTGTAGTGGGTAGGCCACATCCCCCTCCAGGCAGACAGGCACGTCCATGTACCTGACCCTGATGTGGCAGTTGGGGAAGAAGGTCCCAGCGTGCAGCCTCTGGCACACGGAGGAGTTGCAGTACACCCGCACATTGTGTGCTTTGCCAGACCAGCCCACGCTGATGTCCAGGAAGTGGCCCCGGTGGTCAGACACAGCCTGCAGGATGACGGAGAAGCACCCCTTCTGGTTAATGTAGAGGGAAGCCTGGTGTTCTGGGGCACGGATGGGGATGTGCATCCCGTCGATTGCCCCCTCGCAGCTGGGGAAGCCCAAGGTGCCAAACCCCTCGATGACTGCGTCCAAATGCGTGAGGCGGACGATTCTGCAGAGCAGCACTCTGTTGATTGCCTTGACCACCTGCAGAGGGACACACAAAACCGAGGGTCACTGGGGTGCAGGGTGGCTGAGAGTGTTCCTTCCCCACCGCAGCCCTGTGCCCCCACTCCCCAGGAGCACCCTCCCCACCCGTAATCCTGGCCACCGCAGGCAGTCCAAAGTGTGGCTGGGACAGAATAAACCCTCCCATGGAGGGGACGTTCACCCCTCCACCCCCTTTCCTTGAGGAAGCCCATCCATTCCTTGCCCCCCCCCCGGCACAATGGTCAGAGACTGCCATACCTGCATGAGCACTGCTCCGACGGTGGACTTCCCCATGCCAAACTGGTTGCCGATGGATTGGTAGCTATCCGGTGTGGAGAGTTTCCATAGGACAATGTCCACATGCTTGTGGAGGGGAATGGTGGGCCTCATGTGCATGTCCCGTCACCTCAGAGCAGGGGCGAGCCACTCACAGAGCTCGAGGAAGGTGTCCTTCTTCATCGTGAAGTTCTGGGTCCACTGTTGGTCTCCCCAGTGCTCCAGGATGATGTCGTCCCACCAGTTGCTGCTGGTGTCCAGGCACCAGATGCAATGGGGCATGCTGACATCTGGCCGCTGCTCCTCCATGGCTCCCAGGGGGGTCTGGAAGAGAACCTGGGGGTTGGGCTGCCACAGATGGTGCCAGGCAGTCTCCAGCACTTGCTGCCAGGCTTGCAGCAAAAGATCCAAAAGAAACACCAGAGTGCCCTGAGGCAGCTCTGGCTCCATGGTGCCGAGTGCTGTGGTGTCCCGAGTGAGGGCAACCAAGCAGGCAGAGAGAAAAATGCTTTGCTGTCCCTCAGCAAGGTAGGCAAGCAAGCAGGGAAAGCTGAGAACCGGCTGTCCAAGGGGGTCCCTTTAAGCACAAGCCTTAGGGAGCAGCCACACAAAGCAACTACTGACCTGATGCCCTGCCAGAACCGGTTTCAGTTGGCCTTAAATGTGATTCAGCGCCCAATCAGTGTGGATGCACTATTTCGAAATAGGAAAACGTTATTTCAAAATGCATTTTATGTGTAGATGTGTTATTTTGAAATAAGCTATTTCGAATTAACTATTTCAAAATAAGATATTTCAAAATAACGCTGTAGTGTAGACATACCTTAAGGTGCTGTAAACCATTCATTGTTTTTTAATACAAATTTAAATAGAAAATACTTTATTTAGGAAGGAAAAATCAAATCCATAGCTACAAAATTGAGAACAACTGATTAGATGGCAATACTGCTTTTATAGTTCCATTTCTAACATTTACCCATGGTCAGATATTTGCCTGATAATCAGTCGAAGATTATCCTTGTCCTGATGTGCAGATAAGCTGGATTTATCATGACACAATTAGTGAGGATTATAAATAAATGAAAGGGAATGGGCAGGGTACAGGATGGGGAAGTCATATATAAGATCACACAGTTACTTAATAAAGCAGATAAACATCTTAAGGGTTTATTCCCCACTGTATTTTTCCTAACAGTGCCACTTACTGAATCACCAGTATCACTCCTGGCTGAACTTTGGGTTCCACAATTGGTGACCAAGCCTTACTCCTTAATTTATGAGATCCTGGCAAACTGACGGCTTCAATACCAGTAAGACTACAGTCAAGATGCCACTTCTAAAAAAGGTTCCAGTTTTGATGGTATGATATGACCCCCTTTCAGCCAGGGATAATTTTGGACCAGCAGGTCATGTGACATGGCTACCCAACATGCATCAGAGTCTGTCATTCTCTTCCTCTATGACATACTTCTAGGCTATTTTTCTAGAGTAACAATCAAGTTACTTCACAACTGTCAACTGACTCAGGATGAAAGGGACCTATGTGTGACTTGGAATGAAGCCTTGGACTTGAATTGTCCAAATAACTTGGTCAAATTAGTAACCAACCACCCGCTTCAGTCAAGTAGAATTAACAGTGGACGGACGGGGCACATCTCCAGTTGGTATAAATTGTGACAGCTCCCTTGACTGAATGTATGACAATTTATGCCAGTTAAAGAACTGCCTTATTCTGTAAGTAAGGTTTTAGTTCAATACAATAGTAGGGTGAGGTCCTGTTCTCAGTATAAATCTTAACTAGTATTGGAACTAATAACCTGATTCATTTATAATTGTAACACAATCAATGATGTGTCCTAGAGGTGCTTCAGAAACAACATTTCTCCAACTAAAATTAGACCTGAAATTTAGAATTATCAATTTCTTTTTTTTTAATTAAAGAATTTCCAACACAAAATTCTAGTCAATTGTGAAAAGGAAGAAAAATCCCCAACAAAATGTTTCTCAGCAGGGATCCATTTTGTAACGTGGCAGAAGAAATAAAATCCATCTAAATGCAACTCTTTGCACATTACCACTTTGTTTCTTTCCTATAATGTTTAAAATCATGTAATTAGTGAGAAAGGTACAAGTTAAATGTCCCAGAAAGGCAGAGGAAAAAAGCAGGGAACTTGAAAGGAGACAAGAAGTTGACATGCCCACCTGGGGTTAAATAAAATGTAGGGTGAATGTGATCATATTGTAACACAGTTTGGTCCCTTGACACAAATTTTGGCTCTCTGATATAATCATGCTATAAATATTAAACAATGATTATAATAATGAAATAGTAATAATATTTACTTTCCCTCTCACTGGCTACTTTTATATTTCTGCTCTGGGTCTATGCCACTATCTCTGTAGAACATATTGGTAGGACCCTATGGGTACATGTACACAGCATGCTTATTTCAAAATAGCCAGTCTATTCAGCAGGGAAGCCTCCAAATTTGTCCGAGGCAGTCTTCCCTAGTGTGGCCCTGATGAGGGTCTATTTTGAAATAGCAGCAGTGGAGCATCTATGCATGCCTTATTTCAAAATAGTTATTTTGGAATAGGTGTTATTCCTCATAGAATGACGTTTACAGAAGTCGGAATAAGCCATCCGTTATTTTGAAATAATGGAATGGCTGTGTAGATGGTTACATTGTTATTTCGAAATAACACTAGTTATATTGTACAAATAAATAAATAATATTGCATTAGCTACTCTTTTACACCACTGCCTTGTGGCTAGACATATTGCAGCTGACAGTGCAGAGATACAGAAAAAAGAACTGTGAGCAATTTTTATTTGATGAAGTTGAGGCTTTGATGCCCATGGTCTTCCTTCCATCTCCTGAATTTTCAGCTGGGAGGAAGCAAAAGTCTTTAAAAGAGTAGCTAATATACTCTCAGCTTTTTTCCTGTGTCAAGCAGATTTTTATCAGTGATCAGACAAGCAGGTTTTTGATGTTAGGCAGTGCCTAGCTGAGGTCTGGGCTGTCCCTCAGGTTGTCCAGTTTTTTCCAACAACTGTATAAAAGGGAAAACTTAGCTTAAAGGATTTTTTAAGCCCTAATTTCTTTGTAGGCCATCATAGAAGCCTTCAGGTTTTGGAGTGGATGATTTTGCATGGTTGTCTGAGCAGAATGAAAAATAGACTCTCTCAGAATATATGATTGACACTTTTTGATCAAGAACACATTCAAAGACATAGGTAGAATTCCTTCTGCTTTGTATATTTTCAATTAACTGTTGTAATGGATATTGTTTTACTTTGTTTGGTTTGTCCAAGAGTCTCTCAAACTTCAGATGATTAAAGAGGGTACAAATCTGGTGTGTCAAACTCAGTTTAGTTTTTACCCGAGAATAATTATAATGGGCAAAATCATAATAATTTCTGAACCTGGAACCTGGAGTGAGTGAACCTGAAATCTGTGGCTGCTTTTGCTATGTTTTCTACCTTTCTCTGCAATGAGGAATATAGTATGAGAACTTCAAGTCAGGTCAAACATTTGACACTTTGGTTTTCAAAATTTCAAAATCAACTGGCAAATGTTTGAAGGGCCTCCATGTTCTCATACTGTCTTCCTTATTGCAGACTATGGTAGCAAACACAGCAAAAGCAGCCATAGATACCATGTTTACCAATTGCTTTGCCAATTATATTTATTATCCGGTAATAACAAAGCTAAGGGTATGTCTAGACTGCAGGCTTTTGTCGACAGAAGCTTTGTCGACAGTATCTGTCGACAAAGCTTCTGTCGACAAAGAGCATCTAGACACATTCAGTTCTGTCGACAAAGCAAGTTGCTTTGTCGACAAAACCCTGTAGTCTAGACACAACCCTACATGCAATAACACCTTCTGTCGACAGAACTCTGTTGACAGAAGGCGTTATGCCTCGGAAAATGAGGTTTACCAGCGTCGACAAAACTGCTGAGTTCTGTCGACGTTATGTCGACAGAACTCAGTGGTAGTGTAGACGCAGGTATAGTTTTGTCGACAAAAGTCCAGTTTTGTCGACAAAACTCTGTAGTCTAGACACACCCTAAGTGTTCTGTTGCTTAGGATGCTGAGGGAGAACTTTACATTTGGTGCTGCATGCAGCTGCCAGATAGCGTTACAGACATGGCCACATCCACGCTCCATCCCTGCACAGGTCCCTCCTTCTCCCCTTGCCCGGTGCAAGATACACCCTCACTTTCTGCTTGCCTGGTCACTCGCTCATTAAACCACCATGAGAGACCCCCGCTCATGACCTAGTGCTCTCCTGGTCACCTGTCTGCTGCAAGACATGCCTCCCTTATCTGCCATTTGGCTGATCTCCCACCTGCTGTAAGACTCTACACCTGCTCCTGCTTGCCTGGTCACCCACCTGCCATTAGACCCTCCCCAGTTGCTACTGGCTCACCTCCTCACTCTTGTGCCTGCATGCTGCTCGTCTCCTCACTTCCCCAACAGACCCTTCTGTCTGCTGCGAGACACCCCTCTCCCACATACCTGCTGCTCACCTGGTCACCCACCCGCTATGAGAACTACCCCATCTGCTGCTGGCCCGCCACTCGCCTCTTCAGCCCCTTGCATGCCACGCACCTTCTCACCACCACCAGACCCACCCACCTACTGCTGGCTCACTGTGTCCCTACACTCTTCTGGCCCAGCAGGGACGGTTTGCTGAGGGACATGGTGAGCTGGGGGTGGGGGAGACTCTGAGGAAGAGGATATGTAGTGGAGGAATACTTACCAGGTAAGCAGCAGCTGCAAGTATTGGGGGCCTCAGAGAAGGGGCAGAGCAGGGAGGGGAAGTGGCTGAGCCCCTAGAGCCCAGGTGTTCAGCAGCAGGTCGGTGGCAACTGCGCCAGGGAAAGCCTTCCCTGGCCTATTATATCCAGTACCCATGGTTACAGTTAAATGATGAGGTTAGAAGCTCTGATAGCATGGCCCAGATATTGAGCTACATATAATCTCAGCACCACAATGGTTGAAAATTAATCCTGTCTGCTAAGAGAGAACAAACTGCATTTGTCTGTATGCTTTTCCACATTCTTGTTGGGAAAAAAAAGACTTTTACCCCTTTGCTTGTGTGAAAGCATGCCTTACTGTGATCTTCTCTTATATGGTGAAGCCCAAGCAGACACTTAGAAAATATTGTGGAATTTTCACCCGCTCATTCCAGTGGGGTGAATTCCCCACAAGTTAGGATGGTTTGGCCCTCAAAACCCCCTAGTTTTCTAAGACGCTCACGTGCAATTCCACAGCTTGCTTGTCCTTGCTTCTCCCGGCCTGTTCCCCAGGCACCATGAAAGCCCTTGTGTATGTCTGGTGTTCTGCAGCTGTGGAAACATGCTGCTGGTACAGGGAATAGAAAGAGCAGGAAACAGCTGCTCTCTGAGGTATGCTCCCCCTGGGACTAGACATATCCCTCATCAGAAATATGTTGGAAACTTACTGCTGACTGAACCAGAAGTAACATCCCATCTGCAGCTGCCAGTGGGGACTTTATGACAGTGCAGCTCCTGAGAAATATACCATAGAAGAGGAGGGGCAAGCCAACGGAGAGGTCTGGATGCTCTAAGTCTGTAAATGGAGACTTTTGTTGTCAGCAGATGCACTGAGATTCACTCAGAACTCAGGATACCCGTGATTTAGGGGTCAGACACGCAGACTGTTCTATTAGTCCCCTGCCACTGCATTACATAAGCTTTTGGGAGACTCTCCATTAGTGGAAACTTGGAATATTTATCCTCTGCACAGATTTTACCATGAGGGATAGTATGTCCATCCATTTTAAAAATGAAAGCTCAGTTTCCACAGAGAGTATTTTGAACACCACAGCAAAACTCTGAGTCCACACTAAGATCTCAGCCTGGCAAAAGTATGTACATAGTGAAACCGGAACCCCTTTGCAGAATAGAGCCTACACCTTGGAAGTTAGTATGTGTGTATTTTAAATGCTCTTTCTAAGAGCTATTTGACATTCTAATTCCAAGCTGTCATCCATATTTTGTTTTAAAATGTTCTGGCAACGTGATATAAGTACCTCATTTGGCATCCCATTCCACCTATTGACCACTCAATGTACCCTCTTAATTTAAACCTAAGTCCCCTTGTTCTGGTTGTGCGAGAACTTCAGAAGCTATTCACAATTCATTTTATAACATTTAAATCAGGAGGACTCTTCTTAATCATCTTCTCTCAAGACTAATTTCATCAGCCTCTCCTCAGATATGACCCCCTTTTCCTTCCTATTAGCAATCTTTCCGGTCCTATGATGCATCCTTTCCAAGTTAGTTAACTATATCTTTCTTCAGGAAGATGCCAAATTGGACACTGTGCCCCCACATGCAATCCAACCAGGGAGTTATACAGTGATAATGCAATTTCCTCTCATTTAGATAAGATAGCCCTCATAATACAAGTCAGCATGTCATTAGCCTTACCTATGGCTGCTGTGCACTGAATCAGAAATTCAAATTCAATTCACTCGCATTTATTCCTCAGTCGCGTTAATTAAGTCAGCACCTATGCATACTGTGGACATTATTTCTACCCAATGGCATCACCCCACACCTTGGGGCTATTAGGCCCAGATTTTTCAGAAGTATTTAGATGTCCAAGCCCAGTGAAATCTGTGGCAGTTAGGCTCCTTAGTATCTTTGAGGTTGTGTGTTTTGGGGCTGAAATTAACTACTGTAAAAGGCTTATTCTGGTAATTAGAACCTTCTGAAAGAAGAAATCTCTTATGGACCAAATCCATAGGATTGACTCCATGGGTATATTCCAGGGCTCCAGAACCAATTGGAAAAAATAGGGGTTGCTCAGAATCCACAGGGCCAGATTCATCTTTTATGTGCCTGAATTGTAGCTCTACCCCACTTCATCTGTGCTCCAACCTGAGACCCTTCCCCACTTGGCCGTTTCCTGCTAAGGCCCTGCCTGTGCTTTGCCCCAAAGTTCCCCGCTGCTTGACCTCATCCCCCTGAGACTCTGTCCTGAGGCCCCACCCCTACTTAGTCTCTTCCCCACATATGAGGGGAGGGGCAGAGAGAAGCGAGCACCCACTGGCAAAAACGAAAGTCAGCACTAATGACCAAAACCATACTTTGGCAAATAGCTCACCAAAAGTCCCAGACCCCCAAGTGAGAAGCACCCACTGTAGCACTGGTAAATCTATCACAAGGACCTTCCTAAGGCTGCAAAAATTGGGGGGCAAAAAAAGACCCTTGAAGTAAAAAAGGACTCTTTTTTTTAGATATTTCAATGGCAGGAAGTTTTCAGAACGTGTTCCCAGCATGGCCTGTATAAAAGCCAACTATGGATCTTATTGGCTACGTCTAGACTGGCATGATTTTCCAGAAATGCTTTTAACGGAAAAAAATTTCGTTAAAAGCATTTTTGGAACAGAGCGTCTAGATTGGCACGGACGCTTTTCTGCAAAAGCACTTTTTGCGGAAAAGCGTCTGTGGCCAATCTAGACACGCTTTTCCGCAAAAAAAGCCCCGATCACCATTTTCGCGATCGGGGCTTTTTTGCGGAAAACAAATCTCAGCTGTCTACACTGGCCCTTTTGCACAAAACTTTTGCGCAAAAAGGACTTTTGCCCAAACAGGAGCAGCATAGTATTTCTGCAAAAAGCACTGATTTCTTACAGTCCGTGCTTTTGCGGAAATTCAAGCGGCCAGTGTAGACAGCTGGCAAGTTTTTCCAGAAAAGCGGCTGATTTTCTGGAAAAACCGGCCAGTCTAGACACAGCCACTGGGTTTTGTGAAGGTTTTAATGTGCTATAGGAGAAAAGCTTTGTTAATGGCATCTAATCAACACTCTGTGCATGTATGACTTTGCTACCACCTTGCTTAGTCACCCTTTGATCTGAAGGAGCTGACTGGAGTTTATAGTCTTAATTTAATCATTTGAAATTATTTTATCACTTATTTTATTAGATAACTTATACTGTGCAGCTCCATCATTATGGTATGATGTTAATTACAGGATAGATGATAGCTTTGCCATAGCCCTGAGTAAGGGACAGTCCAGAGACCACATTGTCTCAATTTACAGTAGGCTTCCCCCTTTGTTCAAGAGTAACTTGGCACACATTAATTTCCCTCCACATAACTTATACTGTGCAGCTCTATCATTATGGTATGATGTTAATTACAGGATAGATGATAGCTTTGCCATAGCCCCTGAGTAAGGGACAGTCCAGAGACCACATTGTCTCAATTTACAGTAGGCTTCCCCCTTTGTTCAAGAGTAACTTGGCACACATTAATTTCCCTCCACATAGGGTAAACTGTGCTAGCTACTCCTCTGTAAGCTTCTCCAGGAACAGATATAAAGCCCGAGACCATGTTTTCACTCAGTGGGAGACTGACACTGCCATCAATCTTCTGGAATTCGAATTAGCAGGTCTAGTTAAGACTCGCTAAATCAAACTCAGAGGGCATCACTGTCCGCTGGTACTCCTGCGAAGAATAAAGAGAGCCAGCAGGAGCTTTTGCTCCCATGGGCCTTCCACTGTGGGGATGGCAGGGGAAATTCAAATCAAGGTTCATCAATTCCAGCTATGTAATTAATGTAGCTGAAGGTGTGTATCTTGATTCGACCTTCACCTTTATTGTAGACTTGGCTTGATTATCCACTTTCTTACATCTTGGGTAATTATCTATGCCTCTGCAAAGTGAGTGTCAATCAGAATAGTGTGTGTTGTGCCCCCTTTGTACAGGTATATATATATCTGCAGAAGGTGCAAAGATTAGAGAATCATATCCATTATGTCCTCATTTGTTTTTAAATTGACTTAAAGTACAATGATTATATAAACAAAACAATAATAATATAATAGGTACTGTAGTTTGATTTTAAAAGTCATTTAGGCATCTAAATATGTGCATAGGCACCTACCTGCATCTTTAGGAACCACAATGCCTTTAAAAATATTGGGGGCTTTTGAAAGTTTTGCCCTATATCTTAATTTACTGGCCTACTATAGTCTACGCTTAGACTGCAGAGTTAAATCGGAAAAAGATCCATGATTTGCGGTACACAAATTGTGTATCTTTTTCCAATTTACTTTCGAGAGAGGCTTTTCCAAAATTTGGCATATCTACATGGTGCCAAGTTTTGGGGGAAAGTGCTCTTTCAACACATCCCTTCTGCCTCGTAGAACGAGGTTTACTGAGAAGACGAAAGAGCAGATGCATTCCTTGTATGCAGCATTGCTTTTCCGATACACTAAAGGTATCCCGGAAAAGCAATGCAGTCTAGACGTAGCCATAGAGTAAAGCTTGATTCACATACAAGCAGGGAAAGATATTTAAGGTCAGGTGAAAAGACAGACAGAAAAGACAAATCAGTTTTTATATCCATTAATTGAGTCCTCTACTTTTGCAAGGATAAAGATCAAAAACCTTAATATCCTCATCCTATCCCTCTTTAAACAGAGATTTACACACAGCTTCATTTCAATTCCATTTGATAATGATTCATACGAATCTTGATTTCAATAGAAAAATCAGCCTTGGCAGTTCTCCATTGACCCTGTAGTCAAGAGCATCCTATCAGTTTGAAATGACTAACTCTTGTGCCATTTAAAAGACAACCCAATCAATCACTTATTAGATATATTTAGATTAAATGTTGTTTAAATTGTTCCTTTTAATGCACTTAGTACAGATTTGGTTTGTTGTTCTTATAAAAGGTCACCTAAAATAATAGTATAATGAATATTTAGCTATATTTACATTCCATAAGCTTTGAGGCCAATGAAAATTATTTTTTTTGCATTGTAGCAAACTGAAATTTGGATGAGTTTTGGCCACAGAAAGGACCAGTATATTCATGAAATATCAAAAATTTTCATGTAGTGTAAATTATTTAGAGGGGAAAAAAGTCAACACTGTGTATAAAATGACAAGCGTAAACATGAAAATTAACTCCTGGAAAATCCTTTGTTCTGGGCTGTAATACTCTGTATTAAGATTGCCCCTTTTTAATAGCTTCCGAAGGAATTTCTTGCATAATGGCATTTTAGTCATCATGTTAATGTCGACAAACAAGGCAGATTAATGCTTATAATCCTGAGCTGTCTCACACTCCGCTTATTAGAATTGTAGGCAGATCTTCATTAGAATGAATGACATCTGATTCTATAAGCTAGTCACAACAGAGGCACCTTCTTGCTATGGTGTCACCCTGCAGATGACAATGTCGGCCATTATGAATGACACTCCACAATTCGTTACTTCCTGCCTCAAATTGTAGTTAATCTTTCATCCAAACTGTACACATGTGCAGCTTTAAGTGGGCTATCACAGCAAGTACCCAGTAATGCTGCAAGCACATGGAGACTGACAGAAGGTAAATTGCTTGTCAGGAGGTCTGTATTTCAATTCACAGCATATTCCAAACACGTTGTGGTGAAAGCTCTGCACAACAGCTGCTTTCATTGCTAACTATTTTTGATGTAAATGTCAATAAAGCTCCAGGCCCTTTCATATTTTTGGCCAAGACTGTCCATCTTTCCCTATGCAGGCTGGCAGGTTGAGTTCCATTTATCTACTCTTAGGAACATGTCCTATAATAATGATTGTCTCTGGAGACTGTTTAGAGTGATTGAAAGCAGTGACTGGGACAATAGGCTGCTGAATTTCATTGCTGGATTGGGTTGACAGGTGACTGCTTTTATGTCCTCTAATCTGGAAGGGAAGGTAATAAAAAAAAGGATTATATCTAATCGACAGACAGGCATCTCCAGATTGTAAATCTATACTCTTACTTTACATCCCTTTCGTCAAAACAATTTAAGCACTGATCATTACCATGATCACATTTCCCTAGTGGATCCCGAAGTTTTAAAGGAGGGAAAATTGAACTTATTTCCAGTGAGTTAACATAAATGAGAGCTAAGGAAATAACTTGACACAGATCATGCTGATCTGCTAATAAAGATGCTGCTTGTAGTAGATCCAAATGAGGTATGCAAGTGTTTCTTAATGAAAACTACTGGGGAAATGGGGAGCCCCATGCCTTCAGTCATGGACAGAATACTACACATCGAAGTTGAGTTCAGCTATACCACTTGTAAGAATTTCCATTGAAAAAAAATTTTTTTGCAGGTTTTGAGTAACCTAGCTTGTGGTGGTGAGTTTCAAATCAAAAGTTCTCTGAAATTATTGTGCAAGATAAAGCATGACAACAGTAGCATCACCTCACCAAGTGCTACTCATAGAAGATGGGGGAGAGGAGCAGGCAAGATTCTTGAAAATGATATTGCAAGGGGCAGAAAATATTAATTCAGCACCAGCATCTGCCTCCTTAGCAGGCCCCAGAGGCAGTTGTGTTGGCACCTTTAAAATTCCCTATGAGTCTGTGTAGTTGCCTATGGTTACACTGCAGATGGGTTTTGGCTGGGCTTTCTTGTCTTTTTTTTTTTTTTTTTTTAAACATGTTTCCCCTCTTTCATTCACCTTTGGTTCTGTGAAACATGTACACTCTCTTCCCTTAACAATAGCAACATTACATAAATGTCCTACATCCATGCACATATGAGGGGAATGGTGGGGAGTGGGGGAGGGGAGTTGGGGGGACCATCCATGCTCATATGAGGGGAATGGTGGGGAGTGGGGGAGGAGAGTTAACACAAGCCCCATTCTTTTTGTTTAAGTGTACCTTTAGGTTACAGTTTTGTCCGCAGTGTACACTTTTTTGTTAATGTCTTTATTTGGATTTCTGCACTCTATACCCCTAGACACTCTTAACACAGCAGTTAAACAGCAGCTTAACCTGCCACCCCTCTCAATAGTCAATAGAACAGTATCCCCAGAAAGCAATACATCACTAAATTCCCCCATCTCCCGATTACAGTACCTGGGCTCTGTGCTGAAAAAAGAAAAAAAAAAAGATTTTAAATGCATATTATTTCAGATAAATGAGCACATTTTATCAGAAGCTTTAATTTAGATCTTTTAAAAATAGATCTGCCTTGTGAAATATGTTATTAGCAATTTGATTTTTAACCAGAAAAAAAAAATAACATTTTTAAATAAGGTCCACAACTGAAATTTAATTCAAATTTTCATTCAAAAAGTGAAAGGCACCCTTAAATAACAACTTTAGTAATGTATATTTTCTTAATTAAGTTACTTCAGTTAAAGTATTTTCTTCAGTTTAAGATTGCACGTCAATTGTAAATATTTATTTCAGATTTAGTTAAATTGTAAACATGTACCTGGATTACAAAAATGGGTCCTCATGATTTTTTGAGTATCCCTTGTTCAAATAAATATTGAAATATTTCTATGTGCAGCTTCAGGGGGTAGGATAGGAACTGAGTTCTGTGAAATAGAAATAATAGTTCATACAAAATTTGTCCTAAAGTAAAGATACATCCTCTTTCTCTCTTAATACTATAGTATTTAAGAGCTCAGTCCAGTGAGCTGCTATGCAAAATCCAATTGTAGAATACCTATGCTAGGATACCATCTAAAATGCTGTGGCAAGGGCCTCTCTTATCCAGACCACCACTGGACTGGCCTTTCACTCCTAACCCCAGAGTATGGGGTTTGCAGCAGGTCTCTCTGGTAGTGAGCCCAGCCACGCCTCTTCAGACTCCCTCCCTAGCTGCTTCCACCTAATGCTGTTGCAGATTGTTCTCTCAAAACCTCTTTCTCTGTCTTTCCACCACCTCCCTTCCATCCCCTCACACACCTAGGGTGCGTCTAGACTACACCTCTCTGTCGACAGAGATGTAGATTAGGCACATCAAAATTGCTAATGAAGCAGGGATTTAAATATCCTGTGCCTCATTAGCATAAACATGGCCGCTGCTTTTTCTCGAAACAGAGTTTAAAAAAACACGGCAGGCTAGACGCAGATCTGTCAAAAATTAAGCCTTTTTCGACAGATCCTGTAAACCTCATTTTTTGAGGAATACAGGATCTGTCGAAAAAGGCTTTTTGTCGTCTAGATTGCCTTTTTTCGGAAAAAACTCCATTTCGAAAAAGTGGCGGACATGTTTATGCTAATGAGGAGCGGGATATTTAAATCCCTGCTTCATTAGCAATTTCGATGTGCTTGATTTGCATCCCTCTGTTGACAAGCTGCCTGAGCAGCTCCCTCCCAGCTGCATCTAATTAGCCTGTAGCTCTCTGCTTTTACTTACAGGGTTTTTTACCCTTTGGGGCTGCCTTTTTTACTATCTGCAGCAGCTCCCTGGCCTGACCCTGCCACATATCCCCCCTGCTCTACTCAACACCATGGGGTTGGGCTACTTGGGTCAGACAACAATGCACCCTTGATAACTCGTCTGAGTTCCCATGCTGGGTTCCTGATCTATGTTGCATGCAGAAGTGGAATGGCTGTAGGGACAGGAATCACCGGGTCACCCTCACATTCTTGTCCTTGTTTCGGTGCATCCACTGAAAGGGTGCATGATTGGTGACCAGGGTAAACTTCCACCCAAGGAGGTAGTAATGTAGGCTTTCCATGGCCCACTTTACCGCAAGACATTCCCTTTCAACCACCGCATAGTTTTGTTCCCTCAGCAGGTGTAACACCTATAACCTGGGTGGGATGCCCCCCCTTCTCTTTGGGCTGTTGGGACTTGCCCCCTGGCCCTCTCCAGCCCAACCCCTGAGTTCCTTTGCAAACTCCGGTCGCTCTTCCACCCCCTTACTCTCTGCCCACATTCAGTCTGAAGCTGCAGGGGCACAGGTCCTTGAGGCGAAGGTGGACCTCCTGTTCTGACGCACCTCGACCCCGGGACTTCGGGAAAGTTCCTTAGCAGCCAGCCGTCTCTCCACGAGAGCCACCAGTTCATCAAACATTGCGGGTTCATTCTAGCCAACCCATTTCTGAAGGTAACCCCCTCATATACCTGTCAAGGACGATCACCTCGATAATCTTCTCGGGGCTGTGGATGTCGGGCCGCAGCCACTTCCAGGCCAGATGGACCAGATCAAACAATTGAGTTCTGGGTGCTCATTCTTCTTGATATTTCCACTCATGGAATCTATGGATTCTCACCACGACTGTGACCCTCACCCATTCCAGGATCTCAGTTTTCAATGGGGGGTAGTTGGATGCAACTTCCTCTGCCATATCGAGGTATTCCTTCTGGGCCTCCCCACTCAGAAAAGGGGCTAAAATAATGGCCCACTAGGCTTGAGGCCAAGCCTTCCACAAAGCTGTCCTTTCAGAGGCCAAGCCTTCCACAAAGCTTTTCTTTCAAAGGCCAACACATAGGCCTTCACATCATCAGCTCCTGTCATTTTTTGTCAGTAGTAATTGGCCTGTAACGGTCAGGCCCTATCTTAACCACGTACCTGGACCGCCAGGGCTTTCAGCTGGTTCACCACCTCCTGCAGGGTGGCCTGTTCTGGACTATCTGGCTCATCAACAACTGGTTGGTTTCTTGTTGGAGCTGCGCTGACTCCTGCTGGGCGACCGCTTGCACCCAGGTAGCCTCCTGTTGGGCAGCCATGGCCTGCACAAGTGCCTTCACCAGGTTCTCCATATGTATTTCTCCTTTTACAGGGGGTCACCTTGGCCAGATTTAGGGTCACTGTGAGGCCTCACAGCCAATCATCGCACCCCTGACACCACGTGTGGCAAGGGCCCCTCTTACCCAGGCCAACACTGGGCTGGTCTCTTGCTCCTAACCCCAGAGTTTGGGGTTCACAGCAGGTCTCTCTGTTAGTGAGCCCATCCAGACTCCCTCCCTAGCTGCCTCCACTTAATGCTGTGGCAGATTGTTTTCTCAAAACCTCTGTCTCTCCACCACCTCCCTTCCTCAGCTCCCAAATGCAGAGGCTTTTAAAGGCCCTCAGTCAGCCAGCGGAGGAGTCAGCTGGCCCCAATCTGTCTGAGCCAGCTTCCTCCCAGCTGCTTCTAATTGGCCTGCAGCTCTCTGCTTCTACTTATGGGGTTTTTTACCCTTTGGGGCTGCCTTTTTCCTCTCTGCAGAAGCTCCCTGGTCTGACCCTGCCACACTGTGTAGCCACACACCTGCCTACCTAATAAGCCCCGTGCAAGAGTTCAGGCCTCTGTCCATTGGCTGCAGCAGCTCCCTGCTGCAACTGGAGGAATGCACCTCTCCCGTGGCCATAGCAACTCCCTGCTGGGACCACAGGATTTTGCCTCTCTCCCAGCTGCAGCAGCTCATGGACATAAAATACTTAGAGAGAACATTGCCCTGGACTCTGCAATATGAAGCCCCTAGGCAACTAATAGACAAACTTATTAATTTTAGAAACTGAAATTCTTTGTTTTGCCCAGTGTCCACTGCATGCAGCTACAGAGAGCTACAAAAGAATCATTTGTAGCTACTTTATGCATGGTTTGGTTGTATACCTACCATATGCACTTAACAGCATCCCCTGGGCTGATCTAATTTACCATCAGGATGCTGTCTACCAGACACAGATAGCCAGCCAAGAATAAACAGAGTGCAGTACTGTTTCTATAATGCTCCTACTCCCCTCTCTCTGGCACACCGTACAGACGTGGTATTGGAGCCAGCTAGAATAGTTGGGATGTGACTGAAACTGTCAATTTTTCAGAGTCTTTACAGAAAGGACCCCCGACCAGAATCATCTCTAAAAGCCTCAGTGTATGTGGTGTTCTCATCCAGGCCTCAGAGCCTTTCTTGTGGATGGTTAATATTACAGTCTCTCATTAAACAAAAATAGGATGAAATATTGATTCCTTTCTCAAGAATCACGTAAAGTCCAGCAAATTTTCAGTATTTAAAAAGTTTATTGTTCCCAAGCTGCTCTGAACCGGAACACAAAAATATGCTTTGTGAAGTTTTAGTCTGCTTAGCTCTTCAGAGCCACTTAGCTACATGTGAGGCTATGACAGGCATTGGTAATACATAGGTGTATCTGAAAGCAAACCCATTAATGGCAATAGCAAGCAACTGAGGTCAGAATTTAGCATGCAAAATCTGATTTCTGGTAACGACGCACAAACAGCCGGAACTGTGGCTGACTTCGAGATTCCAGGGTAAGTTGGAAGGGCTGGCAGCTAAACACAAGCAGATCTGTTTACTTATAAACAAAACATATTTGCTCTGGAGTCACTGAGACAAAAATATGGAACCTCATATGCCTTTTCTATAGTCACTTCTCAGAGCATAACCTCATTCAAATTATCTTTCTGTCTTTATCAAAAAAGTATGCTAATAGATCTTTGCACAGTTAAGTTTAACAGGGAATGAAAGACATATTTTAGAGAAAGAGGTTATGCCACTGATAATCTGAAAGAACCAAGGCTGAGACTGATTTAAAAATATATAAGACAGCAGCTCTTGTTCTGAGAAGTGATGCAACAAGAAGCAAACTAGCACACAGTTATTTCAGTATAAAAATGTTTTTAAACTAATAAAGGCTGCCCTGGCAGCTGAGTGAAGGAATTTTGGTGTCCTGCCCATGAAGACACTAAAGAATAGTTAGCATACTGTGTAAATGTCTGAACAATACCTTGCCAAAAGCCATTATGACAGGACCGAATCTTGCTTGCACTGATATCAAAACAGGCATTAATTTCAATGCCAGCAAGATGAGTCCTGATTGGCTCAATTTTAAGGTGTTCCGAGCAACCACCTACATGGGCACCCGTTTTCTTCAATAGAAGATGAGCTGTTCCACATCTCTGTACTTTAAAGCCCTATGTGTATTTCTTGAGCACTTTCAGGATGTTCAGAACCTAATAAAAAGGAAGGAAGTTGGGTACATGCTTGTAAGATGATGGGTCTAGCTTAGGACAAATCCATGCTGCACCAGAAGCCTGTTTGAGGCCCTGTACCTGGGGGGCACAATTTATTGGTTAACCGTAAACTTGAACAAAATGTGAAAATAAAGTAATTACTAAGTCCAACATGAGCTACAGTTCCTAGAGGCTCTCCACTCACCTCTGTCAGGTCCTTGCTCTAATTCAGGAACTCCTGCATTTTTCACACACAAGGCCATCAGCCTGAGAATCACCCAACCTAGGTTCTTTACTCCTTTTCTCTTACCCTGTGTTTACAAAAAAGTAAAAGGGTAAATAAAGAACCCTGCTGGAAGCAGCTTACATTCTAAGACAAATCATTATAGGGGTGGGGAATATTTAACAGCTCACTTTCATATGTCTGCTAAAAAGAGAAATGAAGGCTATCAGAGGAATGAGACTATGAGGAATATCAAAATGTCAAAAACAGGCAATTCCTAATGGAAATTGAACAGATAAGCAAACAGTGACTTCCCTGCAAATATAAAAAAAAGGTTTCAATATCAACTGGGACGTTTATACATACAATTATTAGGGAAGCTTTTATGCTAGTCAGAATGCCTGTAGAGCTTTCTTTTTCAAGTAGCGTGAAACAGTTTTGAATATGTACTGTAAGAACAAACTAAAATAGGCCAATCGCAACAGCAGTTTTTTCATAATTGTTTATTAACATTCTAATCCAGTAAGAATTTGAGCATGTGCAGAACTTGAACCCTGGGAACGATCTCATTGACTTCAATTGCATTACTCACGTAGTTTACTAAGCACATGCTTGAATGTCTTGATGTCTCAGGGTCTAGGTCACATGTACCATCTGAAAATATCCCACAGAACATAAATTGAGTGTCAGAAGACGAGTTTATATGGGAATACAGCTCCTATTTAGGTTGTGAGACTCCTGGTGCAGGAACCATCTTTTTGTCCTGAGTTTGTACAGTCTTTAGCACAGAGGACTTTGGCTTATGACTAGTATCCCTGGGAATAAATACAATTACATTAATTATTAATTATTATTATTATTATGAATAATCACAATATTATTATCATTAATAATAAAGTTGTATGTTGTAAGTGGATTTCATCAATCCTCAGGACCTGGAGGTAATAAAACTGAACATAAGTTTGAGTTTACTTTTAACTTTGCTGATGTATGAATGTCAAGGGACTGGTTTTGTTGCTAGGCTTTTTTCCCAATTAACTATTTTGATAGCATTTTTATATTTAACTTTCCATAAATTGGTGACATAATGTCATTTTAAGATCTTTCACCCCCATAAGACCACACCAGCTTCTTCAAGTTTGGTCTCATGTACTCAGACTTTTGATATTTTGGGATAATGGAGATCACAGACTTACAGTCTCTGTGGTAGATAAAAGTGTCAGGGCCCCCTGATGTTTATGAAAATTGGCCTATGAATATAAATATGTATAACTCAGAGATAGTTTATGCAAAACAGGTCATATAACATATCAGTTTTACAGTTACAATCTGCTAAATGTGTAAATCCTATTTTTGAGCATGCATCGTTCTTGTATGTACAGTTAGAAATATGAAGTGTGAATCTGTTTATAATTCTAAATGTGCTAATGAGGGTCATTAGTGATACTTCAGGTATCTAATAACTCAGTACTCAAACTAACAATCCATGAAAAGCCTTGTTTGTAAGCCCAAACTGTGGTTGGTCCTAGAAAGAGATGTGATCGTGCCATCTGGTACAGGAATCTATCTTGAACCTGGTATTTTTCCATGGGGGTGGGGGAGCTGAACAAAGGGTTCCCACCCTGGGGGAAAATCTGTTCAAGCAATGGGAAGCCAGGAGTCTTTTGATTTCAGCTAGCCTTTGAAACTGCCTGGCCCACCCTAAGAAGATACTTGAAAATGAAGAATTCTGAAAATCTATATAGATCCAAATCAGGATAAAGATCGATTCTGGCTTGAAGCTCTTTAGACAAGAAGAGAACAGCTATTTAGGGTAAGAATTTGCATGAGTTTCTTAGTGGATTAGAACTAAGTAAGTAGTTTTATTCATTTCAATTTAGTAACTTACTTTGATCTGACTGTTTTCACTTGCAACCACTTACATCCTCTTTTTGTACTTAATACAAACACTTTTGTTTATTATCAAGCCCAGTGTAAATAATTGTTATGGGTAGGGGAACGGAGGCGCAACTACAGTGCATATCTTTCTTTCATTGATAAAGGGGACAGAGACCTTATGAGCTTTCTCTGTAAGGTAGATTTATTTGGAGGTTTGATCCCTTTGGGGGGGTTGGTTTCCTTGGTGCTGAGCCCTTATAGCTGAGCCCTCTTAAAGCTGAACTGGTTCAGTGTCTGTGTTGCTCTGCAAAAGGGCAGTAACCTTAACTCTGTGACTTAGCTGGGAGAGAGCGATAATTTAGCCCAGCAGACAGGGCGGTGGGAAGCCCCAGAAAGCAGAAAGGCAGGCCCTGGCCAAAGGGTTTATGGACCCAACGCAGGACACTGGGAGCAGGGCCCCGGGCCCGGCTGGTGGATGGTGAATACTCAGCAGAGCAGGGCCCAAAAACTTGGGGCCCAAGGCATTTGCCTTGCTTGCCTTGCCTCAGGGCCGGGCCTGCAGAAAGGCAGGCATCAGCATATCAGGGGACAACCCTAAGGGGACTTCTCTGATTCAACCATCATAGAAAGAATGAATATTTTTAAAATAGCTGATTTAAGTGGGCCTTTTTCAAGCCAATGCTCCATTAGAACCACCTTAGGCCAAGAAATCTCACCTTTTGGGTCAATAGGCTTCCTGAAGGGAGACAAGCCTTCCAGAATCTCTGTGATTGAAGAGGACATCAACATCAGGACACTCTAGCCTTTCCCCCTCTGCATCCAAAGGAGACCTGAGAGTAAGAAGTGCTAAGCCAGAAGAATACTGCTATCTTGGTCCTTGCCTGAAATTACAGGTACAAGTACTATTCTGGGAGCCCAGAGACTGCAAGAACTAGAGAATTTGCAACTCCTCTGTTTTCTGAAACAAATTATTTTTTTCTTTTTTCTATTTTTATTATATGGGAAACATCTTGGGGTTTTTTAGTCTTTTCTCCCGCCCCCCCCCCCCCCCCAACCTCCTTTCTCACGTAGAGTGGAAAGGGAAGTGTGCATGCATGTGTGTGAGAGCACCTGTAGAGTCCACAATGGGAAGGCTTCTGAAAGAAACATTCTTCGAGTGATGTCCTCATTGGTTCTCCACTCTAGTTGTTGGGCTCGTCCCATGCCGCAGATCAGAGAGTCGTCAGCAGTAGGCCAGCCAGACCTACTGGTGTCTCATGCCGTTTGCGCCAACTCTGAGCTCCCGCCAGTTCTTCCTAACCATCTACAGCTGCAGACGGAGCTCACGCTTCTCCTGCAATTCTGACAGAAACGTTGTAAATAGTGTTAGTTTACTAGTTCTAGTTATTCCAGTTTAGTAGCCCTAAATGTTGTCTTATAAAATTACTCATTAGTGTGTGCTCTCTGCTGTATGTTTAAATGCCTGGGAGACCTGAAATTGTTGTATGTAATTGCTTGTAAATAGGAAATGTCAAACTTCTGCTTATTAAAATTATCCTGTATTGTAACAGTTCTGGATGGAGGTGAAGTTGTATAACCAATTGTACAGCCACCTCCTGAAACCCTTTCTCAAATTTTGATCATTTTAAGCATTAATTCAATTATTTAACTGGCTTAATTATTTAATTTAAACTTAAAATCGAGAATAAGTTGACCTTGTTTTTATATCGATTTGATAGTTGCATTTCATTATTCTTAGTTGAGTTTAATATTATTAATATTAAATATCTTTGTTTTGTGATATAGTTCCTTGATTTTATTTGTTTAAAAAAGTCACAAATAGATACTGAGTGACATTTCAATTAGCATAGTGGCTGCAGAATCTTTGGGGCCTGGTGCAGATACAAGCTGGTGTCTAAAAATCACCCTTGTTTTTCTCACCAGCCAGACTTGATCACCAAGGAGAATGTGTCAATGCACTTGGAAAAGAAGGACTATAACTAGGCATTTGAGGACAATACACTTTATACAGTGCACTACATCCCCGTGACAATGTGGCATTTTCTAGGAATCAGAACAGGAAAACAGAGCCTCCTCTCGAGACACTCTAATTTCAGGTGCTTAGTTTCTCATGCATGCTGGCAGCTAACTATTGCTAGCTCCCAGCAGAGTATGTGTGGGTGGGTGGGTGGGGGCTTAGAGTTTCTCTCTCTCTGACAGAGGAGGTCCTTCAGGAAAAATGTGAAAAACCAAGCAAACTTAGAGGCAAACATGATGTAGGATAGCTATGGATTCTGATCATCTGTCATTCTCTCAAGCTATAGCAATGGTTTTTTACATAAATTATTTGTTGCACCAGAGATACTCTCCCCTTGAAAGAAATTGAGAAGTGGCTGATCTTTGATGATTTAATTAATAAATAAATGTTAAGGAGTTGTTTATATGTAACATGGAATACATAATAATCGCTTTAATATCTAATGCTGACTAAGCTTGGACAAGTACTCATTTTGTACCTCATTTTTGGTTGTGCACACTGTATACTGCCTCCAGAAAGTGTTACTTCAGGGGCTGACTCTCAAGATAGAGCAGTTTGCTTTGATTAGTTTGTCCATTTCAAGGAGCATTATTTTTGAAGACAGTTTAAGACATTAAAAAAGATGATATTCACAAGAAATTTTTTCATATGGCCTGTTAAATGGACAGTCAAAATACATGACCAACTTCTGGTCTTTAAAAATTAGACAAGAGATAATTACATTATGTTGCCTGTAAAATCACTGATGTATTAAACTCCAGTTCTTTTTTCTCAACCCAACTGTCTTTTCCATGTCTTGATGTTCATACAGTTCCTTCCTTCCTTTCATTTTTCCCTTCACTGGTTGATGAAGGCTTTGTAAAGGCATAGCTTCCTTTTGCTGGCTCGATCAAATTCATAAAATTCATGCAATGTCCGCTGTGGAAGCAATTCAGTAAATTTAATTTTAACATAGATATTAGCTCTGGTATTCCTTACTTTGAATAAATGGTATACTGCCTAACGTATAATAGAGATAGCAAAATGTGACATATTGGTTAGCAGAATGGCTTAATAAACTAAACTGAATAATATCACAAGCAATAATCCAAATCTCTGTTCTATGATAACGAGACGTACTGTGTCACACAAAGGTGTATAAATTGCACTTTACTCACATGTACAGGTTTTTTAAACCCCATGATTTTTCATGGTCCATAATTTACCTAATTTTTCTGCTCATAATGGATGACCTAATGCTCAGAAGAGAGAAACTCATATTAGGTATGTTCAAAAAGCTAGAAGGATAAGTTGTCTTCAGAAAGGTGTATCAATAACTAGCAATTCCTGTAATTCCAGCAAATGTCATATATATGCATCTCCAGAAATATAGAATCAATTCAATTAAAACATGCCCACCACTATCTTACAACAAATCATGGAAGAAGCATGTGTATGATGGACTGTTAGGCTATGTCAACACCGTGGAGCTATTTTTGGATACTTCCGGTATCCTGAAATAGCTATTCCGTGTCTTAAGAGCAAGCCCATTATATCAAACTATAATGGGCTCGCTATTCCAACATTGTATGAGAGTTAAGGGACGTTTCAGAATAGTGGTTTATTTTGAAATTTGGCACTGTCTATACAGCATCAAATTTCGAAATAAGCTATTTCAAGGTAAGGGCGCTGTGTAGACGTACCCTTACACAATTAAATGTGATGGCTTGAGGTATCAGTGTAACATGAAAATTTTGTCCATTGCTTTATAAGGGATGATTCTTCCCTGAACCATCTAATAGAACAAGCATATCTCAATCCTCTTCATGCCATCTACACCTCTGACATGATTATTGCTCCTTGGAATGCTGCTGACTTAGCTTCTTGTGGCATCATTAATTTGTGCTGCTAAAGGGGCAGTATGACATTGGTGAAGGGAAATTAGTGCGGAAGTATATATTCAAAAAAAATGTGAAAAGCAAATACACTGATCTATTATTATTTCAGCCAACAATCTCAGCTGGTTAGAACATACCTTGAAAATAACATTCACAAAGTTTCCAAATGATGAACAAGTATGGATTTGTATTTACTTATTTATTGCTATTATTGGCACCACTGTATTATTTAAAGAATTGGAGGAGCTGCCTTCTGTGATTTGAACATACTTAAAAATAGAGATTGAGGTGAGCTAATATTCCATAAATAACTGTTCCAAAATGAATTTCAATGTGATCATTTTTGTGTCCCTTTCACATCTATGTTCCATGAACATTTGATGGCACTGGAGAAACAAACTCTGAATTGTGTAGAACTCTCAGTTTATTAGTCGTGCTGGGCTGGTTGGTTCCATATTATCCAATAATGAAATAGAATACTAACAAGATGACTTTGGAAACTAATCAACAATAAGACAATTTAAAATGGTTGATACTCATCATGTATTTTGGGGAATACATACTGCAGAATTTCATGATCTGTTCACAGGCAAATGAAATGGAGAAATTCAGAGCACAAGGTTCTGCACTGCAGATTCCATTTAAGCTCTGAAATAGTCAACATGATACATAGGCCTCATGCTGGCTCTCTGCACAGGGGTGAATTTTCCCCTAACAAATGACAGCTGTATTTGTTAAATACTTTGTTCATGGGAAATTGTTTGCTCATCGCTATTTTCATATCTTTTCAGTAGATTCCCAGAACTCCCATTAGAATCAATGTAACATGATATGTTCCTGAGTATATTCTATTAATGTTGCAAGCCGTCAGCTATCTTTCAATGGTCCTGTAAGACAGCCACACTTCTACATGATTATTGAAATCCAGCAGCTGGATTGAATGCTGCTGAACCCATCCTGTCTTAGGCACTGTACTAACGAGTGATTTAATTAATTTTATACTTTCCAACCTTTCTTTCCATTGCTTTAGTCAGAAAACACAGATGGAATATTGAAAACCATCCAGATAACTGAGAATGTCTCACGCGGAGATGAAAAGTTTGAACATCTTTAGAGGAAGAGTTGCAAAGCTGTAGTTATTTTGTCACCATTTAAGTGAATTTGTTGGTATACAGTATATTGTGGCTATTAAACTTATCTTTTTTCATAGTGTAAGTCTGCATCTGTGCTGTGTTTAACAGTCATTACTTTTTCTTTGTCCCCCAAAAAGATAGTATTGTCTGGTCAGCCACTAGCAAGACAGTAGGTTTGGATGGACAGTGTAGAATACAGTCATTTGAAAGCCTTCTAAAGTAGATCTTGTTCCACTTCATTGAAACTATTTTGTCTAAATTGAACAGCAGGCTCACTGAACAATTGAGAACATTGGTGAGAACGCTCACTTCTTTCATGGCTCCCTTTGGTGTCTGGATCAGATTCTCTCTTGGACTTGCTGACTCTAACACCTCTTCTGAAATCAGCTCCAACTGATGATAAGCTACATCTGGCCTGTGAAATGAAAATAGCAAAACCTTTGATTGAGTCCAAGTTAAGTGGATCTTTATCATCTGCTCAGTCAACTTTTGCCAAGATGAATACTATGTCAGTACTGTAGTAATTTCTGAAGTGGATTCTCCCTTTCTGAACAGTTTTTCCTTATACACAAGCACTAAGGATAGTTATAGCAAAGTAATTTTGTCTATTCATTTCCAGCTAATATAGTTATTATCAATAATTATTAGCCAAAGCTTTGACTACACCACTGTATCTAGTTCTGTCACATCATTTACTTGTCAGGAAGTTATCTCTCTATTGAGTTTACACTCTACAATACTTTGATTCTTGTTTAGAAAACTTCTATCGACAACAAATATTTCTTGAGTCACTGAAGGAATGAGTGCTCCCAAGCTCATTAATGATTACTTTGAGCCAATAGCAAAAAAAATAAAAAAAGATTTAGTCACAAATATTTATATATTAACTTAATGAGAAATTGTTATTCTTTAAAATTAGTGATCTGAGGGCAGGATTATACTTTAATAATTTTTCAAATGCTGCATACACATTGGAAAAAAATAAAAAATATACTTGCCTTGTGGAACATTGCATTTCAAAACTGTAAGAGAATTAGAAAATGAACAGACACGGATGTCATTGTTTTGTTATTAAACTATGATGGAAAAATATTTCACAATGATATAAAATACGACTTCAGGAAACAGAATATTTTATCCAGGTTTTCAAGTGAAATAGTGTTAGGATTTGTTTTTCTTTAGTGAATAAAAATGCTGGTATCTCAAAAGAGAAATGGTGACATTTAATTTTTAAGGACTTCAGTATCATATTTGTCTTCTTTTTCTTGTACTCGAATTCATCTAGTCCCTTATTAACTTCAGTCATTCTTTCTACAGCACAGTTTCTTCCAAATCAACCCTTTTACCCTCCTCTCACCCTTGTCCTCTCCCAGGTAAAATCCTTATTCCTTCTTTGGTCATCTCTTGTTTTCTTGCCTCTTCTCTCTCCCGTCTACCTGAAGTGCTGTTGATAGTCATCTTCTCTCAAAGCTAAGGCCACATGTCTCCTTCCCCAGTTTGGTCTGGATCTAAATTGGCTTCCCTTGAGTTGCTTTATTAAATTTTGAATGAAGAATGATTATGGACACCTACAGTATGGGCTAATGTTCTCCATAGTAGAAGAGGCAGCTAACACAAGAGTGTGATTCCTGCTCAGGAGAAAAGATTGTGTCTGATGTGTTCTTCTCTAATATGAGAATGCAGAAGAAGAAGAGGGAAGAACTTGCAATTATACATCAGCTTCTTCTAGTGTCATCAGAACTGACTGTCCCAGTCCTTTGAGTTATTATTTTGGGTTATTAGTTCTGGCATTATTGTTTTAACTGTTTTTAGGCAGTTAGTCCCCAGTTCAGCCAAGCATACACGATTGTATTTAACTTTGACCATGTGTTTCAATGTTTTTCTGAATGGGGATGAATCTATGCTTAAGAGCATGGCTGCATTGAGGCTTTACTATTGATGGTTATATACACTAGCAGTGCCTACCCACTTTTTCTGTATCTCTAGTCATGGCCCTTTATTTTTCGATTTTATCATTCAAATTTATAGAAGTTTTCTCTTGATATGATTTTTCCAGCACCAGATCTTGACACAGAAGATCTCCTCCCAGAAGTTGTAGGCAGTCCTAGCTCTCCAGGACTTCCCATTCCCAGTGGGGAGGGAGTGTGTGACACTCTGTACCTCAAAATAGCACCCTGGAACTCCTATATTCACCACTGTCATATAATTATGATCTGTTTTGTACATTGTATGCCTTGTGAGGTGTCATTTGAATTGAATTTTATTGTTATGCTTTTATATTGTTTCATTTCCTGTGTATTGTAGAGTCATGAACTATTTGTACCATCTGAGTGAGATGCTGACTAAAATCCAGTTTAGTTTACTCAGATTGGCTATGTCTACACTGCAAGGTTTTTGCGCAAAAACCTGCGGAGCGTCCACACCTCAAATGAGCTTTTGCACAAGTAAATCTGCAATAAAACGTCAGAACAGAGGGCTTTTGCCACCGTAGGTAAACCTCCTTTTACGAGGCATAACTCCCTTTTGCGCTACAGCTATTGTGCAAAAAGGCAAGTGTGGATGCTCCAGAGGGGTTTCGTGCGCAAAAAACCCATATGGGAAAAAGCACAGGTGCTCTGATGGCTATTCAGAGAATGGCCATCAGAGCTTTCTTGTGCGTGAGCATCTGTGCAGTGTGGACGCTCTCTTACACAAAAGCACATCACTTTTATGATGCACTTTGAGATGTGGATGTGCTCTTGCACAAGAAGTTTTTGTGCAAAAACTGTTGCGCAAAATACTTCTTGCGCAAGAAGCCTGCAGTGTAGATGTAGCCATTGTGTCTTTACTTTTATTTCTTAGGCAGGCAGCTTTGATCTATATGTTTATTATTTATAATCACTTCCAAGATATCTTTCTGCAGTTAATACATCTGTTTTAATATTGTACCTAAAACTGGTTTTGGTTGACATGCTTGGGAAATCTCAGCTCAGTTAGAAAAGCTAGTGTGTGATGTGTCCACATCAAGGGAGGGATGGAGTAGGTAATGAATTTACACAGGTCAGGCCTCTGACCAGGGCAAGACTATACAGCTCTGGGGGGTAAGACTGGGAAGCTGGGGAGAATTGGCTGGAGCCTCTCTTCTGTTGGTTCATGAATGGCTGAGTGAAGCATTCATGTACATCAGCTGAGTACGTCCCTGCCTGTGGATGTCTGTGTAAGTGCAGTACTTCCCAGAGGCCTATAGATTGCCAACAGCATCACAATGTGAGAAGGAGCACAGGTTATTGAGAGAGAGGACTCAGTGGTTCCATAATCTGGGTTGCACTCCAGGAAATCCATCTCAGAATGACAGCTCCATGTCTACTCTCTCAAATCCTTTCCTGACTGATTCTTAGCCCTACTCACCCAGGCTTTCCCATACCAGGTCTTTCTCTCTTGCTGTCTCTAAACCCTGGTGCCTTCTTTTGAAGCTCAGTGAGGTCAGCTGTACATGTACACTGGCCCTGCTCCCTCATAAAGGGCCAAGGTTGCCCAATGACATTGCTGTTCCGATCTTTTCTTTTGTTTCCCCTTTTTTTCCGCATCATGTTATGCAGGAGTATAACAGTTTAACTTTGAAATGAAACTGAACTTAATTTGCTTTTCTTTTTGTGATGCTCTCCTCAAGAAGTCTGGATCTTAGAAGATGATTAGATAGATAGTTAGATAGATAGCTAGATTGATTGATTGATTGATTGGCTTTTAAAAAATCTTCATAGATGGAGAAAACTAGCTGGCTCCCCCATTGCTAAGTCTCAATTCCAATGCTGTTCCAAGCCAGGTTTTAGAGAAAAGGATTAGTCTGAGTATAATCACTAATGGGAGATAGTTCACATTACCAGACCATTTAATGTTTCAGTACAAATGACAAACTGTGTTCCGGAGAGGTCCAAGACTGAGCCAGCATGGCTGGAGACTAAATCACCTTTCCACTTTAAAGTGATTTGGGTTGTCCTTCCAAATCAGGGTTGAGGTCATTGGCAGGGCAGTCTAGGAAAGAGAGCATCTGTCTGAAATATACCTGGCCTGTGGGATATATTCAGAAATTCAATTTCTAATGCTGCCAATCCCTTGACCTTCACAAGCTGAAATGTTTACCCAAAACAAATGGGGGAGGAGGGAAGCCCAGATACTTTTATTTCAGTTCAAATTCAGTTTCTCCAAATAGGTCACTGATCAAGAAAACCCAGTGGATCACATACAGTTTGGATAAGAACAAATGAGAATACCAAGGCACAAACAAATGAAAGATTTTAATCGTATTTTTACCTTAACTTTATTATAGATTCTCTGATTTCCTTCAAAAGATAAGGTGTCACTTTGCTAGAAATTAACATCCATGTCTCTTCTCCTGTAAATAATTGTATTTCTCCCTTGTTTTCCAGTGGTGACTGTTGGATATTTGAACAAACATGTCATATACCACACCTATTTATATCCCCATACTCAAAATGCAAACACAGAAGTACCAAAGACCATGTTTGATCATTTCCTCTGTAATTTGTTGTTCAGACGGATGCTTTGCATATGTTGATTAAATATGCAGTTTCAACTGCCGGAGGGAGTCAGGGTCCCTCACAGCAGACCAGTGTTATCCTATCCCAGGAGGCTACAGCACTCCAGAGGGGTACTTTCACATGGGCTACCTGCTTCAGCTTGTCTAAGCAACAATGATAGCCATATGTGAAGCTGCAGGAAAACAGATGCTGTTTTTCCATTTGTGAAATCAAGTTGTTGGAAGGTAGTCAGATTTCCGATGTACAAAAGCTCATATAATCAACCTACAGAGACAGTGAGAGCTTTTTCAGAAATACTTGACAACATTGCCTATTATTGGTGACTGGAATTCTATATGAAATAATAATATGGAAATGATCGCTGATAAATTGATTCAATAACACTTTTGATTACTGAAAATTGAATCATTAATTTTCAACAGAGGGAGTATGCAACTCAATTTTGGATTCAATGCACAAATCTCTAGATTTTCTGTAACATCTTGATAGTTATATAATCAACATAAATACCCAATTGTATTTCTTCTCATCCTTTATTAACAATTAATAATAATATTCTTCAGAGACTAAAGAAGAGAGAGTCCTCTCAAATAGGCAGGAAAAGATACATGTGGTTGCCCAAACACAAACAAAATAAACATCCATTAACCACTTAAAAAAAAAACACCGGAAAAACACCTGTCATTTATAGCACAATACCTAATCCACTCTTTAAAAATGCATTTCTATTTATAATGAAATGTGACTTGGATCATGTTTTTAAAGTCAGATGTGAGAAAGGAGCATAACTTTGTGTAATCTGATGCACCTAAAATGTACACATAGCATCAGAAATACAAAGTCAGACTGCAGCATTTTAAATAGTGATAGGTAACCATAATCCAGACTGATAGAAGATACCTCTTCTTTGATACTACTCAGATTAAGTTCAAATAACTTAAAGTATCTTTAACTAGGTTTTTAGAAATCTATTTGGGTTCAAAAAAGCTTCTCACACAACACATGAAACAATTTTTTAAAACATTAGATTGAATCAATGTTCTAGCTTTACCAAGACTGTGTCTAAAGGATTGTGCCAAGATTGCCACGGTCTTTCATGAGTATATAAAAGAGCTACAAAGTTACTTCAGATAATTATTTCATTTCTAATTTCTAACTATTTATCTAATCTTCATTCTCCAGCACACACTGTTCCATGAACATTAGAAGGGAAACATGACCTGTCTTACAATCTAAGAATTAAACATGATCTGTCCTGTGACCTTAGAATTTTCTAAAGCCTGATTTGTGCCATCTTTATCCACATTACTCACTACCCCAGCCCCCAGAAACATCTTTGCAATCCAGTACAAAATGTCCCAGTTTTACAAGTTGGGCAATATTAAATGCAGATGGTCAGGACCATCCATAAAGCTTCATATTCTCTCTTAAATCATTTATTGATACCAGGAGAGGATGTTTCTTTGTGCAAGTAAAGTCAAACATACATAACATGTTAAGCAGCCTTCCTTCACTGCTGTGCACTTTCTTAAATTCAGAGGATCTGAGCATGGATGGCATCCTTGGTTCAACTACTTCAGATATGCCACTTCCTACTAAGTATGTAGTGAGCCTCCCTCTATGTTCCACACCTTAATAGCAGGTGTATGCAGAAACCCACCCTAGTTTGTACTCAATTTGTAAAGCCCTTACCACCTCCATTACTTTTTCCACTGTGGAGTTAAGTTTGATACACTCTAGGATGAAGACCATGGTTGACAACTTTGTGCTTGGCACAATGGAATGATCTACAGTAAGGGCGAAGCTTGTCAGTGCAGCAGACAGAACTTCCCTGGGAGCTGGTCCAAGACTGTGGAATAAACATAAGAGATACAGACAATCAAAAACCTCACCACCTGCTGCTCCAAATGTAGGACATATTTCTTTGACCGTGACTTCTCTAACATAAGTATATAGCTGGGGAGATGTAAGGGAGAAGACATTCAGAAACAAAACACTCACTTCTCATGACAGATGTTAGTGACATTGCTCAATGCACTGCTGGAAGACACTCGGATACTACACTGAAAAGCATGATGTAAGAGTCTATATAGGAACAACAGTAGTAGCCACATATGACATAGCATTCCTTAGCTGCACATTATTAAAGCTCCAGAAGAAAATCCTTAGCATTCATATAAACAGTGTGATTTTCAGTGGTCCGTAACTTGGTCAGATCAAAACCAAATTTCACAAGAACACTCAAATTACTTCTGTTTTAATACTAAAATTCAACATTCTTTCTCCAGCCAATAGAGTTCCTGAGCAGGTTAATTTTTACAAGGTTATTTATTAAGTTTAAATAAAGAGGGGGAAGTGTATTTTATTAATTCTCAAGAAACATTATTGCACATATTGAAAAAAATACCTGGAGGCATATCCCCAGGAGTTTGATCCTGCAAACCAGGCACAAGAAGTTCCAAGATTGGAAGAGTGAAGCCTAATGGTGTAAGCTTTCTGAACTACTGAGCAACTGAAAATAAATGTATTCATCCTTAACTGATATGGTTGTGGCTGCTGTTACTATAATACCACTAGACTCAATCTAGACCTTTTTAAGGTTCAAAGAGATAAAGAACACTTTAAAAATATGTGTATGTATCTACAGTTTTACAGAATCTGTTGAGAGGGAAATTAGGAAGTACTAAAAATCTCTCAAGAAAACATGTTCTCTCAGAAATGTATACCTATATTTGCATACCTCAGGTCTTTGCTCAGAAAAGCATCCAGCTTTTGGTTATGTATTCATACCAAAATGGACATCTGAATATACACAACTGCATTTATGAACACTTATGAAAACTGTAGCTATTGAAAGAAGAAAAAAAATTATTGTCTGAAATTATGCTAAAGTACATTTTGGGAAGATGACTAATCCTCACCTAGCAATCCCGAATTCCAATATGTATGGTTAGAGGGAACTCCATGTACAGTGAAGTTCAAAAATCCCAGCTAATGAGTCTGCAAATCTGGTCATTTGGTTTTATTATACACTGTTCAAATGGAATATAAGATTGTTACTCACAACATAGGATGCATTTCTCCTGTGACAGTTCCTTCTGCCCTTGCTTGAAAACACAATCCATATGCCACACTGAAACAGTGGCTCCATTCTCTTCAATTTTTTCACTTATCTGAGACCCTGTCTTAGGTTGATGCTGTAGCACTTTCTTTCCAAATTGCATATTCAGGTCAATCTGAGACCACCTAGTTTGTATCATTAAGGAACTCATCTTAGATTTGAAATGCAATCCACTTACACAGCCATCCACTCCCCTAGTCTTTTCCAGGTCACTTTTTAAAAATGGCTCCATTCTTTCCATGTTAATGTCAATGGAAATTAGCAAGTGGAGGAGGGCAAGAAATACAGGATTAGGTCCAGAGAACCTCATTAACAAATTGAACAGACCCAAGAAACCTCTTGCTAGGTGAGGATTAGTCATTTTCTCAAAAATGTACCTTAGAATAATTTCAGCCAATACATTTTTTTGCTTCTTTCAATAGCTACAGCTTTCATAAGTGTTTGTAAATGCAATGGTGTATGTTTTGGAAGTATGTTAAAAGAATTTAAAGCACTATGTGCATAATCCGTGAATGAATGCCCCTTCATTGGAGTAGGTTAAGCCTGACACAATGAATTAACTTTCAGTTAGAACTACAGTCCTGAAAGCACCAAGTTACTCTTTTGTGGTTAGCCCTGGTTTATACAAATATTCTTGACCCCTACTTCAATACCTAGATTTTGTCCTTTTTTCTTTTCTTTTTTTCTATAAGGGATGCCACCAGTTTTTTAATCTGATAGGGGAAAAAAATCTAAACAGTTTGAGCCATGTATCCTGTTGTGGGGACCAAGTTAATTAAAAACCTGATGTATATATACAGCTGATACTCCTCACCCTAATGAAGAACATTAATTCTAGAACATGTGTGGCTGTAGTCACATTGCTACAAATTACTGGACTCTTTCCTTTATCTGTTTCCAAGAAAGTCTCCCCCGGTTAGTTAGGAAAAAAGAAAAATATAACGCCTTAGTTCTAAGCAGAATAAATTACATGCATCAATCAGGGGAAGCTTAAATTAAAATACACATTTGGCAAACAAATATGAATATGTTGATCTCATCTGTGAATCAAAATGATTTAATGCCAGTACTGACCCCCTGCTGATCAACATGAAGGTCACTGCAAACTGCTTGATTCTCATTGAGAAATGTTGTCATGTCTGTTAAAGATGCGGTTTTATGCATTCTCTAATGTTCTGTCTAACCAGTAATTCCAATGTAGGAAGATTGATTTATTTTACAAAGAAAATACAGAGTTCATTTTTTTATTTATGTAATCCAGAACAGATAGCTAAATTAAAATGTAAAAAAATACGTGTAGTTTATGGGTCTGGGCTGAGGGTTTTCCAATGTGTTTATGATATTTTTCCAATCTAGAGGAATACTATTTGTTAGATAGAACGCTACACCTTTCAGATTCAGAGTGCTCATAAATCAGTCTTCCCTTATCACCTTCTACATGCTTTCTGGCTATAGGAATAAGTACTTGTGTAACACACATTATGAGGCAAGCCTTTACTGTATATGGATGAGCTGAAGTGAGTTAGGTAGTCATTGCATTTAAGGGTCTGTAACAAACAAATAGGCAAGACCCTGATCTTATTGAAACTTGAACTGATTTTTGGTTTTTATAATGATTGTCAATAGTCAAAGCCTTTATTAGAATTTATTTTTGCATTTGGTGTAAGGGTTTTCACAGTCACATAGGGATGAAATGTTTCAGAGTAATACCTATTTCCCAATTGTGAAAAAAGTATATAATAAATATGTCTTTGATTGGTAGCATAATTTTACTGTATTTTTTTAAAATCTTCTTTTTAATTCTTGTTTTTGTTTTACTTTTATTATTTGGCACAGTTGTACCCAAAAGGCAAATTATCTAAGTCCCTCTATGCTAGGAGCTGTACAAATAAATGTATGGTGAGACTATCCACTAATCCAATGGGTGCATTTTGGTGGCTCCCATGAGGGAAGAAGGCAAAACGGACAAAATGATTTGGAGCCAGAAGTTCTCATGGGATTTGGCATAAGATTTGGAGCTGTGATAAGAGCCATGCGTTTGGAACTCCTTCCTGATTTCTAGCAGCCAACCCCCTTCCTCCCTCCGCCCCGCCTCTAGTATCTAAAGCTATGTCCACATGATAGAGGTTTTTTTTCGGAAAAACAACCATTTTTCCGAAAAAAACTTCACTTACGTGCACACAGCAATTGCGTTCTTTCAAAAAAAAATCAAAAGAACAGAGGATTTTCTAACATTGGTAAACCTTTTTCTATGAGGAAGAAGCCTTTTTCCAACCCTAGACGATTGGCTGTGGCAGCTTTGATCTTCTCCGTAGTGTACACAAGCCCTCCGATCTTCCCACAAATATGCTGTTGCCAATCCTTTGGTATCCAACATCTAAATTTGTAAAAGAGAAAGGAGGGAAGGTGAGAGTTAAAATTGGTTAAAGAAATCAAATACATACAGTGCATACAAAGTTTTTGGATCAGGCTTGAAGAAGTGAGGAACAAACTGTTGGCTTGTTAAATCTCTGGGTACTTCCAAATCACTAGAAGATCCTCAATCCCTTGGTTAAAATGCTCCCATTTGTATAAGTTCATAGTCCAGAGGGAAGAGACAAAATGGAGATGTTTCCAGCAGCTTTTATAACTTCTGCCATTTGAAGGGAAATCCATTTTTTTGAAACAAAGCCTTCTACATAGCAGAAAATTACAGGGAAAAATGCAGTTTGGAGTCACATGGTCAAGTCACATGTCCATTCATGACTGCTTCATCACAAAACATTTTTGAAATACAGGTCTAGAGCTAACAATTATAATTTCAATTACAAAAATGGCACATGCATGTAAATAGCATAACAATCCATACCCTTTCTATTGACAGTTTACTTTGCACACTTTGTATAAAGACTCTTTGCAATTATATAACAGTGGTAACAACAGTTGTCATATATTAATCAGATAGCGTCATAGTCTACGAGATAGAAAGACAGATTCAGCCTATATTGCTGCTATCAAACTGAGCACCAGGGACTCAAAGGCAGAAGGCTGTGTCAGTAGAAAATGGCTCTTGTCTCCTTCTGCACCAGGGTTGTAGACAGTCAGCATAGCCCCCCAAATGGACAGAGCTGGTAAAGAAGGGGGACAACCACATTGTGTGATCTTAAGAGCATGCGCACAGCAGCTTCAATCAACAAGTCTCCTCCAGTTATAAACAATAGCTACCAACTACTGGCAGAAAACTCTCAGGAAGACATCAGCAACATTACTTTTCCTACCTCGGGGTGACTGCTTCCCTGTGACACAGGAAACTGGGCAGGTGCAAGCAGATATGAAGCATATCTTGCTGCCTCAATGTCAGTGAATCTAGTCTGGAATGGCATGTATAAAACATATTTTGTCTTTTGTAGGTACAAATGATGGTGCGTGTGAAATTAGAAGCACAGATTTAGAAACCTTTTTAGGTTATTTGACTGAGTATATAAATATATAATCTGTCTTGAATCACTCTTTGTACATGCAGAGCCAAGTATTGTAGTAATGAAAAATAATTTCTCAGTCTTGCTAAACTACACACCCCTTTGTGGTTACAGAACTAAATTTTGACACAGCTAAACATTTTTCATTTTTAGATAATCCATGCCAGGCTCCCCTGATAAGGATTTTTACCACTAGAGAGGATTTTTGCTATTTATATTGCTCTCTTCTACTGTACATGCAGATGTCACATTCTCCATTGTGCCGCATTATTCAAATATTGGTTTTACCGTCTAAGGCTCCCAACATCCCACCCACTGTCTCAAAATCTTTAGAGAACACTCAGATGTTCACCATTTTCTGGGAGAGTCTAGGAAGAGAAAGCTTAACAATTCATCATGATAGCAATACATCAGATGTTCATTAAGGAGAAAAATCCTTTTGAATATACTGTGTGCCCTGAACAAAACATAATTTATATATCTCTGGCTTTTGAATGGGGAATGAGCATTCAGTCATCCCTGTGCTTATTAAAATAGCAAAAGTCAAAGGGCTATGCTACTTTAATCCTGCAATGTGGGCTAGAAACGAACAATTGGCATCCTGGAGCTTATTTTAGGCTTCACTGCCCTTATAGAAACTCTAATGTATAATGTTACAGAAAAATTATATTGACAGCAATCATTTTTCAATATATGTATTTAAACATGCCTACTATATGTACACGTTACATATGTGATGGTGCCAGCATAGGATAAATTGCAGGATCATGAGAACCCAATAAAGTTCCATGATTTATTGAGCATTTTTAACCACTTCCTCCACCTGCCATTTTCCCTGGGACTTACTTAACAGTCCTAATTTTTTAGCAGTTTCAAGCAACTGCCTTTAAATTGTTTTAAGCAGCTAGAGAAATAAATGTTTTCTCTGTCTCCTGTGTGGAACTCCCTTCCCCCCCTTAAAGTTGCATTGCTCTGTGGTGCAGGATGGTTAGTACTCAGTGGTGAACCTGTGGGATTAAAGTCAGAGATCTCACAACTCCAGAGCATAATGAGTGTTTTTACTTCTGTAAAGGCACAATTTTGTATTGCCAGTAGGTTGATCATACATCCCATTTTGGCTAGGACATCCATTTTTAAGCCTTGTTCCAGTCATCCCATCTTTTTGGGAAAAAGTCGGCATTTGTCCCATTTGTTGTTGCCAACTGATCATCAGTTGGCAAGAGCAAACTGGATAAATGCAGGTCCCCCCCCAAAAATGGGGTGCAACCCCTGCAGGGGTGTGGAGAAACATGTCTGGGGTGGCAAATCATAATGCCAAACCCACACAACAGGGGGTCATTGGCCCTGGTTCATGTCAGAATCCGTGGATGAGTAAGGTTGTCTTGGGCAGCCCCAGGCAGACAGGTGGCAGGGGGGACCTGAGCTGACCCCGTGCTATGTCCCGTTTTCCCTTTGGAACCAGGGAGAACAAGGAGGTTCTCCAGGGGAAACCAAAACCTGCTATTTTATAGATAATACAAGCCAGGAGAGAAGAAGGGAGATAGAATGTTTTGGTCTAAGGTGCAGAAGAAGCTTCCTTTACTGATGAAATTATTCAGGTTAATTCACCCGAAGCGAAAAATAGAGGTAGGGAATTGTAGGGGTCAATTGCAGAAGAACTCTGTACATGTGAAGTATAGGGGTGGTGAGGCCTGCATTCTCCCCCCCCTTTCCTATTCCCTACTACTGATGAGCCAGAAGCAAGCCTCTAGGAACATACGCCATTGTAGCAAGAACGAATTGTAGATAAGGGCAGGAACAGAGAACAATCTTGTTTACCTAAATGTACTGATCATATAAACAAAGTCAAAGGACAAGCAGTACAGCTGAGCCATACTGTAACAAGCAATGAGTAACCTCCAGAAATTTCCAAACTGCCACAAACAAGGTAGAGACACAGTATATAAAGCTGCACCAGAGCACAGCAATTTGGACCTCACCGATGGGCTTTGGGTACCGGCGCCTCAGAAGCTGAGACAGTCTCCCATTTCATCCGCAGCCAAAACGGGTTCCCCGGCTAGCAGAAGGGATATAAGAAATGCCACTTTTCCTAACATGTTGTTCTTTTAGTTAAGGGGCACACCTGATAGCTGTCAGTAAATAAACTATTTGTGTTTGACATACCTGTGTAGCTTTTTTTGTACTTTGAAAACCCAGTGTCGGACCTCAGACTCACTCTTGCCGGCAACATTTTGGCACAGCGAGCAGGGTTCTCTTGGTACAAATCGCTCAGCATGTGGAAGCAGGGGAAGCAGATGGGTAAGGGAGAGAATAGGGTAAAGTACCAAATTCCAGGCTGGCCATGCACATGAGCCTGGGGTTTGGTTGCTCAAATCTGATATGATGTAATGCCTGCCATGTGGTTTGAGAGGGAGCTAGCTGATGGGGTCAGTCCCACTGGTATCTAAAAGGTGCTGGAGGTGTTGAAAGTGCATAAGAAGGATAAGGAGATGCATCAGGCCTGATGGCTATTCCTAAGAGAATTCCACAGTGTATGTGAAGAGGAGAAGGAGTAAACTATGTTTTTAAAGCAAGTATTGCAAAAGTTTAAGCATGGCCCATGGTCTGACAATACTTTAGCTTGTTTATATTATGCAGACCTTGAAAGCAAATTGGAAAACCTTTTTACAAACCCTTAATCTCACTCAAAAGATATTGCTGCATTCTGGCTGGTATGAAAAACCCTGTACTGAGGAGGTTTAAGAAAATTTAGCTGACTGCAAAAATGAACATTTGGATTTCTACCTAAGTAAAAGAATCAGAAGGTATGATAGGTAATCAAGGAGCCCATCCTTCTTACTAAATTAATAATGGACAAAACCTATGTCCATGGAAAGGAGCCATTTAGCAGGAAAAGCAGAATCAGGTACAGACCATAAGAAGGAATAAGCATGTGTTAAGGAGGTAAAAGGTTTGGGGCCCTGTGTGGGCATAGTAGAAAGAATAAGGAAAGCAGTAGTGCAGACATTGGAAAGTTAAATTACTGGGAACGAGGAAAGTTTTCATTTAAGGGATAATGCAAGTGATTAAGGGTATGAGGTGAGAAGTTGACTCCTTGGGAGTGTGGAAGGAATTAAGCAATTGTGGTAATGTATTAGAAGAAAATCTGCTATAATGGACTCCTTGTTTTTGTGCAGCCTCTCTCCTAAGCAATGTGTAAATAATCGAGGCAAAGAAACAATCCAATTTAAATAGTTGGCTATGAACACTTTTGTTAACATTTGCTAAATGGGAAATAAGGGATTCTACTGGAATTTAACTGGTCAAATGCATAACAGGGAATGCATTGCAAATTTGTGAATCTGGTAGGTTTCAAATGAATTGGTTTTATTTTGTTTTGGATAATGCCCTCTCACTTAAAATTGCAAACTGAGAAGATACTTTGTGCCAGACTCAAATAGCTAGTGCTGCTTGTCTTGGGGCATTTAACCCTTACGGTGGTTCTAAAAATTGCAAACTGATAATAAGCTACATAAAACCCGAAAAACACCTTATGTACTTCAAAGATAAAGCCTTTTAGGCTTGTGGTTTTCTTCCACAGGCTTGCTGGAATGGTAACTAGCAAACACCTTGTGCTAAGGAAAATCACTATAGCAGTAAAACCTCTCAGTTACTACCTGTGAATGAATTTGGAGCTTTACAACAGACAGATTATTAAAAACCTGGTCTGCGGTATAAAAGGGAAAATGAGGCATACCATCTTTAACTTAATAATTGAGCAGTGAAGTGCTTTACCCCAAACCCTCAAAAGCTGGTTTACAGAACAAAAGCATAAGTAATTATTGGGTAACAACAGGATGATCAAGAAGTCAGCAAGAATACTTGTAACAGAAAGAAACATTTTAAAAGATGATGTGCTACCCCCATGAGGGTAGGAAAATATTGTCTTTCAGAACATCAGAAAGCGCTGATGAGTCTCCCAGAACGTCATAGTAAGATCCTTTTACTAAATACACTTGATATTTTTCAAATAAGTTTTCCTTTCTAGATTGTGTAGCTTCGATTAGGTCAATCAATACAAAATTCCTCACAAAATGAACTACAATAGTAATACATCTTTTAATATTAATAAATGTTAACAAAAAAGAATGGCTTAACTTATTTAATACATGCTGTTTAGTCATCAAATTATAAAGAACTTCAGTAACTATACAACTAGAACTGAGTGAATAGAATAATCTAAACATGTTGCAGCGTGTTGAGCATCATGTTGTCGATTTAGGGTATTTGGCAAGAGCTATACTAAGACAGTGTCCTTGGCATCACACATTATATTCATAGTGTGGAAATGTTTCCTAGTCCAATACATATCTGCTGGTGAAATATGGGAACATAAGAGTGTAGTCAGTCACACCCAAAATATTGCGGAACCCAGCAACAGCATATGCACTCCTAAATTTCCCTGTCTGCTGTGGCACATTTGGAAATGTAGCAAATATCTGGCTAGGTTGTAGGGTAATATCTAAGAAATAAGACTGACTGCTCTGTGGGGCATCTCCTGTTACTATATGGAAATTCCTGAAAGCTGTTGGGGTGAATTAGCTGGCAGAGCAATAAAAGAAACCAATCAAAGTCAGTCTTCCAGCCAGGTTTCCCTTCCAAGGTTTAATTTGTGAAATTTAAAAGTGTGTTGATTGCAGTAACATAACCAAAACCAAGTACAGGCAGTCCCCGGGTTACATGGATCTGACTTACATCGGATCCCTACTTACAAACGGGGTGAGGCAACCCCGCACTAGCTGCTTTTCCCCCTAGCAGACCAGGGAGACGCGAAGCTAGCGCCCCACCCAGCAGACCAGGGAGACGCGGAGCGGCTTCTCTCAGCAGACACCTCAGCTTGAGAATAAAGGACTGAGGGAAGTGAGGTGTGGGAGAATAAAACTGAGCTCTGGAGAAATGTTTGGCTAGAGTTTCCCCTACAATATGTACCAGTTCCGACTTACATACAAATTCAACTTAAGAACAAACCTACAGTCCCTATCTTGTACGTAACCCGGGGACTGCCTGTAGTTTACATATACATTAATTTAAACAAAATCTCCCGCTTCCCCCAAAAAAACCACCCCTCACATCTTTCAGAAAGGAAACTGCTTTCTGAAAGTTGTTCCCTACTTTTAATTCTAAAATGCCTGTTGGTGTAGTGCTTTCTGTACACCCCCAATAGTCTAATTTGGCATTCAATGCCCAGCTCTGCCTGATTGGTCCACCCTATCTGCCAATCTGAGGTATAAGGAGGATGTCATCACCCTGCCTGTTGGAAAATTAATCTGCCACACGTCCCTTTTAACAAAAGGACACTATAGAACTTGTTTAAGGTAACTTATTAATGTTTTTTTTCTTTCCCAACGAACTGTAAAGTAAGTTAAATATATGTAAGATGGTTCTCTTAACTGAAACATTGGATACACTTTTTAACAGCCTTGGTCTGAAGATCCCACTCTCCTGCCTCTCTATAGCCTTATAACCAAAGCTAAGATGTACAGAATAAGCACAAAGGCAACTAACCTTTCCTCATGACAGTGGTCAATATGAATTTATCTACCCATCCCATTGTAACCCAAACAAAAAGAGTTATAAAATAGTTTGTAGCCTTGTGAAGCCTGTGAGTGTGGTATCTTTTTAAAATTATCTATGATTTACCTCCTATATATGAAAATCTTTGTATCTATTTCTTCATTTTTCTCTCTGCTTATTATCAATGTTTCCTCATTCTTTTCTATGTATTCCTCACCATTTTAATTATGTCTGTTTTTTAAAATCATGTCTAATTAGGCGATTTTAAATTCCTCATTATAGCATATTCTCATGCAGAACTTGAAATGGTAGTGATTATGAACTGTTCTAATAAGCACCAGATTTGTGCTCTTTAAAAGACTGGAATTATTGTTTATATCTGTATGCACATTAGTTTACCTCAAGATGTGTTAGATTACATTAATTATCTGTGCATCTGCAACAGATGATGTTAACTGTTTGTGTGAACCTTATTCCTCTGATTTTTTCTGAAAACCTTTCTTTTTTGGCAGTCATTGGCTTTCCTAGTCAAGCAAAGTCAAGAAAGGAATGTAAATTTTGCTACCTTTATATATAAACATTTTGTTTGCCATATCTGAACCACCACTGTTTCAGCTGAATCTGGTTTCCTGTCTCAGGCAAGGGCTTTGCCTAATGTCTCATATGGAGTGGGAAGAGGAGGAAAGAACCCAGGAAATGCACTTAGTGAGTTTTGGAGGGGTGAACCCCAGGTAGAAGGGAAAAATTCATTCCTGACTCCAGTGGTGATTTATTGGTACCTTGAGGTAGGATATTTGATATCCCTTATCTTAGCCAAGAAAGCTATAGACATTATTTACCTGATGGCCCATAAAGCACCTAATCGACAGTAAAAATAAAATAGGTAATAAATAATAATATAAATATTGGTCTTATAATTATTCACCCCCTCAAGTTTTTTAAAAGGTACAGTTTATCAGTTCACAAAGTTAACCCATTCATATTACTGTATAGAAAACATTTGTGTAGGGTGAAGGGAAGAGGAAAATTTGGGGGAGGAGGGTCAGGCTTCCCCGGAGGCCTCTCTGGTTTTCTATCGAGAAAGAAATGGGACTGTTCCACTTGTGTAGAGGTCTGTGCACAGTTGCCATCATTTACAAAAGTTTCATAAAGGACAACTGTCCAAAGAAGCTGAAGGGCTGAGAACCACTGGTATTTTGTGTGTGTTCATTCAGAGCACACACAAAGTTATTAACTGTCACATCACTCTTGTGATAGCAGGAGGAGGTTTTAACCTAATTTTGTAGATAGGCGCATAATGTCAGGATCTTTGGTTCTGATTCCCCACTCCTTCCAAGGTCAGCTCACACATCATGGGAGGCAGAGGGGAATGCAGGAAGCAAGATGACCCTCCTTGGTCTTGAACTACCCAGCCACAGCATGGGTTGGAATTTCTCAAGAGCAACTCTAACTTGCACCACTGATGTAAAGTCGCTCACGACCTTATGTCAGTGAAGGGTTGGATCTGGTGGAACTCTGGATCACTGTGCTTCTCCTCCAAGGCTACAGAAAACAACCAAACTGATCATACATAGGTACCAGAATAAAGGCCTGGTGAGTCCCAAAGAGCTGAGCACTCAGAACCTGTTATTGAAGTCAGTGGGAGCAATTGGGTGCTGAGCACTTTTCAAAGTCAGGCCACTTTTCAAGCTGCTAAATAAGGATTTGGGAGGTTGCCTAAGTTAGGCTGGTGGCTCTCTGAGGGGCATTTTCATGTAGGAATAACTGTGCTCTTTTGCGTTAAGTTGGTAAAAAATGGACTGAAGTTATATCAAAATAGGACACCTCTCTGCCCCTTCCCCCCAAAAAAAGAGTGCACACAGATTTGTACCAAACTAAAGGTGTGAATTACAGTTAATTGAGTTGCTATATTTTGGTTCCAGTTTCTGTATGGGAAAGCCAGTAGTAGCCAAATGCTAAGTACCCAGTTTTGATAATCTTAGCCAAAGTAATGTAACCAAAGCTTCAGAGGGAGTCAGTGTCACAGTCAGTGTTAGGAATTCGGTTGCTGGGACCCTGTGTCAATCCACTAGACCAGTGTTTCTCACCCTTTTTGATAGCAGGGTTGGGCTTCTGCTTTCCTAAACTGTGTCAGGAAGACCTCAGGGACTGGTGCTGGTTCAGAGACTGGTCATTGAGAAACACTGCACTAAACCAAGCTCTTTCTCAGACTGTCCAGTCTTGTCTCCATGGCTACGTCTACATTGGCCCCTTCTCCGGAAGAGGCATGTTAATTTCCAACTTCAGAATAGGGAAATCCGCGGGGGATTTAAATATCCCCAGTGGGATTTAAATAAACATGTCCGCCACTTTTTTTCCGGCTTGGGAAAAAGCCGGAAAAAAGCGTCTAGACTGGCGCGATCCTCCAGAATAAAGCCCTTTTCCGGAGGATCTCTTATTCCTAGACTTTGAAGTAGGAATAAGAGATCCTCCGGAAAAGGGCTTTATTCCGGAGGATCGCGCCAGTCTAGACGCTTTTTTCCGGCTTTTCCCCAAGCCAGAAAAAAAGCGGCGGCCATGTTTATTTAAATCCCGCAAGGGATATTTAAATCCCCTGCGGATTTCCCTATTCTGAAGTTGGAAATTAACATGTCTCTTCCGGAGAAGGGGCCAATGTAGACGTAGCCCATGTGTCCAGAGGTCACACTGGCTGGATCAACTGGCAGCCCCTATGCTATCAATGTGACAGACTGTTGACTCTGACTCTCAAAGACATGAGCAGATCTGGGATCCTGATGAAAAAAATGGGACATGATTTTCAGAGACTTCAAATGCTCCCCACAGACATCAATAGGGGAAGCCATGGATAACCTGCAATTTTTAACTGACAAGCCTTCCATACTTAAGTTTGGTTTATGTATCATAGCCTGAACCAGAATTAGTAACAAATTATTTCATTACATTTACCTTTCTTTCTTTTTTTGTGAGCTACCTGTAGACAGATTGTGATTCTGCTGAGATTATTTGTTATTCAAAATGATGTGCTGGGTAATTCCCATAATAATTTGCTGAAGCTTATTGTAAATATTCAAGATTTGAAACATGAGCTGTGTGATCACTTCCCTAAACCAAATGGCTTGTTATCATCCCTTTAGTGAATGAAGTTCTGAGAATCAAGTTTCCTGCATGAATGGGTGTAAAAAATGAATGATAAAATGTTATTCTTGAATATTTTTCATAATTTGCATAAATTTAATTGTTATTGTGGTCATTCTTGCCACAATAATTAGCCAATAAACTCATTTGGTGGAATATGAGAGGTAAATATAAAGGGGCTACAAAAACAGCTGAAGAAAATTGTTTAAATATTTGAACATATATTTTGTTTTGCTGTACCTGAAAGATTAAGTCTTTCTGCTGTATGTTTCACTAGCCTATAATTTGATAATGAAAAAGATGATGTGGTGAGGTGAACTAGGTCTGAAGATCCCCAGTGGAGGCTTTGTAGCCCTGCCTCAAACTGCCCCAGAAAAGAGCAGAAACGAAGTCCTCCAGGTAGTCTAGAGCGACTGTAGGGGAAGCATCAAATCAGAGGGGCACCTGGATTGGCCAGACAGGGGGGTAAGTGGGCCATATAAAAAGAAACAGCAGAGACTGAACAGTCAGTTGCTGTCTGGAGCTGAAAGAGGGAAGAATGGGTTCCTGGCTAGTTGAAAGAACAGTAGGACCATGGACAGCTCAGCACAGGAAAGACAATCTACAAAGAGCTGCTGAAGACCAGGGGAATTAAGGAAGCGCTTCTGTCTGACTTCAGGGATTGAGTGAGGACTGAGCCCAGAACCTAGTAAAGTGAGGGTACTGTAATGGGCCCTGCTGGTCTGATTAAAGACTGAGCCCAAGGAGACCTGTCAAAAAGGACACACCAACTGAGCATGCTGTGATAGGCCCCTGTTGGACTGTCATAGAAGGCAGTGTTTACATGGATGAAGACTCAGTGTTATAGTCCCACTCCAAGGCTGTATGACGGTAGAGACTGTATACCCTGGAAGGGCATTTGTTCTACCTACCTGGCCCATCCTTACCAATTCTGGAGCCCTATGCAGCCTGAGCACCTGCACACACACACAGACACCACAGGGGTGGGGGAATCATTCTTCGGGGGGACTGCACTCAAGGAGCAAGGCAGGGAGGTTGACCCAACAGAGAAATTAGGTGGGAGGCATGGCCAGCATTGAGCAGTGCAACTTGAGCTACGGGCCAGAGGCGGAGCAAGGGGTGGCCACACAGCCAGCTGGAGAAAAGAGGCAGGTTCCCCTTCTGTTGGAAGGAGAAACAGTAGGTGACCAGTGGCTGGAAACATCCTGTGAGGTGGGTGGGGAGGGGCACAGCTAGGGTATGGGACTGACTGCCACCACCAGTGCCACTGCATATACAGCTGCCTAGGGCACCATGAAATTTGCTCCAAATATTATGGTGTCTTCATCAGCTGCAAGTTTTGCATATTGGTAGGGACAATCTGGCCATCTACAGACTGAGAGAGAGACTTGGTTGGAGGGCTTGCAGGGGTCAATTGCGGAAGAACTCTGTACATGTGACGTATAGGGGTGGTGAAGCCTACAGTCTCCCCTCTTTCTCATTCCCCCATCTTTTCCCTACTACTGATGAGCCAGAAGCAAGCCTCCAGGAACATATATCATTGTAGCAAGAATTAATAGTAGATAAGGGTGGGAACAGAACAATCTTGTTTACCTAAATGTACTGATCATGTAAACAAAATCAAAGGATTTCCATTATCAGTGGGAAATAGGTCAATGGAGGGATGATAGGAATTACTAGAGAACTTTCTGAGTGTCTGGCTGATGAGTCTTGCTCACATGCTCAGGGTTTAGCTGATCTCCATATTTGGGGTTGGGAAGGAATTTTCCTCCAGGGTAGATTGGCAGAGGCCCTGGAGGTTTTTTGCCTTCCTCTGTAGCATGGGGTACAGATCACAGCTAGAGGATTCTCTGCATCTTGGGGTCTTCAAAGTATTTGAAGGCTTCAATATCTGAGATATAGGTGAGAAGATTATTCTGGGAGGGGTGGGTGAGATTCTGTAGCCTGCACTGTGCAGGGGGTCAGACTAGATGATCATAATGGTCCCTTCTGTCTATGAGTCTATGACAAGCAGTACAGCTGAGCCATACTGTAACAAGCAATGAGTAAACCCTGGAAATTTCCAAACTGCCACAAACAAGGTAGAGACAGTATTTAAAGCTACACCAGAGCACAGCAATTTGGACCTCACCGATGGGCTTTGGGTACCGGCTCCTTGGAAACTGAGACAGTCTTCCACTTCATCCACAGCCAAAACAAGTTCCCTGGCTAGCAGAAGGGAGGTAAGAAATGACACTTTTCCTATCATGTTGTTCTTTTAGTTAAGGGGCATAGCTGATAGCTGTCAGGAAATAAACTGCTTGTGTTTCATAGATACCTGTGTAGAGTTTTTGTACTTTGAGAACCCAGTGTCGGAACTCAGACTTACTCTTGCCGGACACAGGGCTGAGTCATTGAAGACCCGCCAACCATCCATCTGCTGGAGGGGGTGCTTGTGAGAGGTGGGTGCCACCTCATTTCAAACTAAAAAACAGCAGGCTCATACCTGATCCAAATGGGGTGCCTCCACCCATAAAAGATGGTTGCCATCTTGTTCCAAACTGAGACTGCAGGATATGGAACTGGAAAAAAGAGGACTCTTGTGAGTGGAAGGTGCTGCCCCCATTATGGCTGAATAGCTGCTGTGATTATTCGTTACGAAGTAAAGAGATCTCCTTTATCATCAGTTCACATTCTCTCAAGCTCTGGAAAACAATGCTGTAACTGTAACCTATAACTACACAGTATGGAGCTCAGTGTTTTATATGAACTAGACACATTCATGGCTTAAACTGCAGTGATCTGAAAGGTAAAGTCTTATTTTTTGTGGCACAGGCCCTGATCTATTGGTTGCTTTTAAGATTTCTAGAGATTGCATATTTCTGTACTGTGCCTTCTTTCTCACTTCTTTCACATTCACCATGGTTTTCTACATCATTAGAGAATGCATTCTGGGTTGACTTTTAGATACTGGCCTATGAAAGATGGCAGTCTGGAGTCAGTCCTAGAGGACTCAGACCTCACTGCAGCTCCAATGACAAAGGCATTTCTGCAAGAATAGTATTATCTCATGCAATTTAATGAGCCTCTGATCCCATGCCAGGTCTAGAAGGGGAATATGGCCAGCAGCAAATATACTTGCTATGAAATATTGTCACTATGCCTCCTTGAAAATTTACTCTGAAAAGGGCTTTTGTGATGTTGCTTGTGATGTTGCTTTAGATGTAATGTGTGACCCATTGTAATGGGGTCGACTCACCAACATGGCGCCTTCAGAAAGTTGACTTTGGGGAATTAGCTTGCTGTTCTGATACACCCCTTTCTGCTGGCGTCTTCCCCATGCCCTCCATCGGTACGGCATTGTGTTCAAGGTGCTGCCACTCTAGTCTTTGTCAGCATCCCCTTCCGGGGAGGGTGGTTGTTCTTCCTCCACTACACTCTCCAGGGTCCTCCCTACTCCCTGGGACCCCCAGTTCTTCTGCCAGGGAACACCTAATTCCCTTGCACCCTCCAGGCCTCAGTGGCCAACTGCCAGTCCCTCTCTCTAGCCACTGTCTCTGGGCAGACTGCAGTTCCTTCTGGCCATTCCTCCCTGACAAAGGGTACGGACCTGCTACCTCTGGCTACCAGGTTGCCTCTTGCAACCCTACCTTCAGGCCTTGCAGCTTGGGGCTTCCCCGACCCAAGCCTCCCTGGCCTACCATATCTGCCTCTCACAGCCCAGACTTTTATGACTGCCTCTCACAGCCCCACCCACCATGGCTGCCTCTCACAGCCCCTAGGGTAGCCTGGGTTTGCTAGGCCAAAGCCTCCCCAGCCCTGCCCTCATCCAGGGAGCTTCTTGCTTCCCTGGCAGTCAGGTCTCTACTACCCTCCCTCCAGAGCAGCAGGCAGGTCTGTCTCTTACTCCTTCCAGGAGTCCCTTTTTATAGCCTCCACCTGGGCCCTCATTAGCAGCCTCAGCTGGGCTTGCCTCTGACTCCACTCTCAGCCCCTTAAAGAGCCAGGGCAGGGCAGGGCACTATCACACCCATCAACAAGTGAAGAGGTCACAAAAAATGTAGGAGGTTCTGTTATAATCAGCTGTAGAAGTAGAAGGAATTGGAAGGTTTCAAAAAGAAAACGTTGCTCTTACTAAGTTTTTACTGTTCCATGGACAACAGAATCCTTGATAGTTCAGCAAACTGAGATTTTCAGATAAGCTTTCATCCCTCTGCTTTACAATTGGACTTACCTGGGCTCTCCCTTTGACCTATGCCTGTGGTTTCTAGCACTGCTGGAGTTACACACCTCGGCTATGTCTACACTAGCAGCTTCTTGTACAAGAACTCTTGCACAAGAAAGCATCCACACTGCCATGTGCCAGCTGTGCTTTTGCGCAAGAGCACCCATGGCAGTGTGGACGCTCTCTTGTGCAAGAAAGCTCTGATGGCCATTTTAGCCATAGAGTTTTCTTGTTCAAGAAACCCCAGCCGAGTGTCCACACTGCCCTCTTGCACAAGAAGTTCTCTCTTACCCCGCCGTAGTGTAAATTTCCTTGCACAAGAGTGGGTGGGCTGTGTGGACGCGCTGCGGATTCTTGCACAAGAACTGCCTTACTTACACAAGAAGCTGCGCGTGTAGACATAGTCCTCTTGTTGTCTGGGGGCATGAAGATTGTAGGCCTATACAGAGGAGCAGAAGTAAAGGATGCTTCCTTGAGCCTCCTCCTTATCCTAATGCACTCATGCAGGGTTATCCACAATCTAGCTTCTACTTGGTAGCTTGAGCTGAAATGGAATTATAGTTTTACCACACAGAATGTTATATAGTTACTTGTTATGGCTCCAGTTATGTTATGCTTTGGACAACTTGTTTAATATTGCTATCATTTAAATGGGCAGAATTAGGTTTCATCCTTAACACCCTATTAAGCTGAATAGTGGAAATTCACACCTCTTTGGTGCTGTCTGTCTGGAGAACAGTGCACCTAGTTGTAAAGTAAAAACAAGTTTGTTTGGTTTTTTGAATGGATAAAAATATATCTCTTGTTTTGCTCTAAAAGGTTCTGGATAATCCAACATCTTCTGAGAAAAGATTCTACATGTAGGGCTAAGGATAACTGACAGCCTTTGTCAGTAAAACTTATGCCATTCAGTGGTCTGAATGGTTCACCCACTGAGCGACATAAGTTACACCAACTTTAATGCTTATGTGCAGCAGTTTTGTACGTATAGACATGGCCTAGGGCTTTTTCCTGTTTGTGGATTTCTTTTGGTGCTAATTATTAGCATTTCACCCAACCATGTAATTCCTTCATAGCTTAAAACAAAGCTTCTGGTCTTTTGATTGTTTATTGCCCCGCTAATTTTTAAAATTTGATATGAGGCTTCTTAGGGAAAGGGAGGTTTAAGAACAGTAGGAACAAAGAACAGATACTCACTTTGTGCTGTTGATTTTGTCCAAAATGTTTTTTTTTTTTTTACTTTGGGTTAGACTGGGCCATGTATAAGAACAGGGACTCTTTTTTTTCTTTTTCTTTTTCTTAACAATATTATCCTAAAAGATATGAAGCAGAAGAAACAACTGAAAATCTAGCTATTTTATTGCCCCAAGGCATTATTCATTTTCCTGACACATTATGTTTTTAATTAAAATTGCAACATGAGTTAATTAAAATGTTCATTCAGCCACTTTTTTTTTTTTTTTTTTTTTTTTGCATGGGCAGCTTGTTACTCTCCTAGCATTTTGGTGAAACCGTTACATTTCAACAAACTGCTGGCTTTATCAGCTCAGACTTCAGCTGACAGACTGTCATGTTCTCTACACCTTTTTATCTCAGATGTTCTAATTTTTTTAAATACCTTCTTCTAGAGGTTTTTTTTTTTAATTCTTCTGCTACCAACACCCTGCCACCAGTTATTCAAGTTAAGGTTTATTGATGAGACATTGTCAGGAATGGGCAAGATGATTTCATAAATGATTCACAGGAATACTCTATCATAAAGATCCAGTGAAAAGTTATTCTTACAGAAACTGTCTTCTTCCTTTGATCATGCATACAAAATAGCATGACAAGCAATACTGTAGAATCAAACTATTTTACATCACGGTCCTGGAGGTGTTCTATATAAACATAAAAAAGCAGGACACCTTAGACGGCTAGATTCCCAGTTATTATGTGTTTTACCATCAGCCTGGAAGAAAACTTCATGTAACCCATTCATGAGGCAGGCCTCTATTTCCTTGAGGCAGTCTAAGCTCTAGATCAGTGTTTCTCACTGTTTAGTAACTCGTGGACCTCAAATTGACTTTTTTAGGGATCCCCTACCCTGATCTTTCTCTGAGGCGCTACTTCCCACTTGTTCCATCACTCCTTCCGTCACTCACTTTCTCTCACCTTCACTCTCTTCCACCAGGCTGGAGCAAGGGATTGGAGTGCAGTGGAGGCTATGGGAGGAGGTTTGGATGCAGGAGAGGACTCTGTGCTAGGGTACCCAGCTTGAGATGCAGGGTCATGGAGGAACTTACTGGGGTAAACATCTGCCAGGCCTCTGCAGCTTCTCGGGACATAGGTGGCTTTGGAGGCACTGCACACAGCCCTTACACCCATAGGAACCACCACTGCAGCTCCCATTGGTCACATTTCCTGGCCAATGGGAGCTGCAGAGCCAGCACTGGATTAGGGGCAGTGCATGGCTGCTCCTGTGTCTAGGGGCCACATGGACTTGGCAGCTGTTTCTGCGAGAATGAGGGCAGATAGGGAGGAGGAGACATTGAAGGAGGGGAAGGAGTTGATCACCAGGGCCCTGGACCCTCTGTAGTTTCTTTGCAAACCCTCAGAGCTCTGCAGTCCCAGTTTGAGAAAATCTGGTCTAGATTTGAAAGGAATATTCTAATAAAGTTTCAAAATCTTTTTGTTTTGATCCAATCAATATTCTTGCTGGTATTTTAGAAATGAAGCAACTATTCCTTGGGCTTTCTGTTAATGTCCAAAACAAAGAGTTTGTAACAAGCTGGTGTAAATTAGTGTGTCTCAACCTTTTCACCTACTGTACCACTGTGAGGGTATGTCTACACTACCCCCCTAGTTCAAACTAGGGGGGGTAATGTAGTCATGCGGAGTTGCAAATGAAGCCCAGGATTTGAATTTCCCGGGCTTCATTTGCATGAAGCCGGCCGGCGCCATTTTTAAATGCTGGCTAGTTCGGATTGCGTGCCGCGCGACTACACGCGGCACGAACTAGCTAGTTTGGATTAGGCTTCCTATCTGAACTAGCTGTACGCCTCGTGAAACAAGGCGTACAGCTAGTTCGTGCCGTGTGTAGCCGCACGGCACGCAGTCCGAACTAGCCAGCATTTAAAAATGGTGCCGGCCGGCTTCATGCAAATGAAGCCCAGGAAATTCAAATCCCGGGCTTCATTTGCAACTCCGTATGACTACATTACCTCCCCTAGTTCGAACTAGGGGGGTAGTGTGGACATACCCTGAGATATCTAATTTGTCTTGCATCCTCCCTCACTTAAAAATGACTTGCTTACAAAATCAGATACAAGAACACAAGTGTCGCAGCACACTATTACTGACAAATTGCTAATGTTCTCATTTTTGCCCTGTAATTATAAAAGTTAATTGATAAACAGCATTCAAATGAACATATAGAATCACATGCTTTGACACTATAGAACTGACTGGAAGAGAGTATTTTGCTGTTGATTCTCTGATTGCCTTCCATGGCCCGGGTAGCTTGATGCTGAGTAGCCTTGCCACTTGTTTTTTGTTCGCTTCTGGGCCCCAGGCTCAGCCAGTCAGAAAACTTGAACAGTGATATCAGTGACTGGCTGAGCCTTAGCACTTGATGTGTGCTCTCTCCTTGCCAGCTTGCATCGTAAGGACAAAACAAGCATCATAGGGGTGAAACTAGCAGTGAATTGGAAAGTGTTGTTAAATGGTATCTAGCATAAGTCAGGTGTCATAAGTTCGAGGACTCCCTGTACCCCGGGAAGACCACTGTGTATTTCCAGGATTGAGAACACTGGTGTAGTTGAGCTCTTTGAACTTATGAAGGGAGAAGGGAACCTCATAATTTGAAACTTGCTTTTTTTTCTATCATGAGCTCAATGAAACAGATCTGTGGAGAGTCAGATTATATTCTCAGTTGCTCTAGGTAACACAAGACTTAAGATTCAGAGGGGTGGCTATGTTAGTCTGTTTCAGCAAAAACAATGTGGAGTCCTGTGGCACCATTAATACTAATGAATTTATCTGGGCATAAGCTTTTGTAGGCTGGAGCCCACTTCATCATTCTCAAGATTTAAGACAATACATGGGCTAGAATATAAATTAGCCCAGATAACCTGTAAGTGCCTCATATGTTATAAAACTACGCAACATATTTATTAACTATTATGAAATGAAGCTATTAAAACAGGTACCTCAATCTAAACAGAAGGCTTGTCCTGTTTCTTTTAAAGTCTAGGGATATGTTGTCATTGACTTCCTTGGAAGCAAGAGCAGGCCCATAATTATGGAATGTAGTATGTCCTCAATAAATAAGGCGTCTTTGGAAATTACTTATAAATAGCTCAGTGAGAATGATTCACTCTGAGCCATTCTGCTACATAGCAGATGCATAATTAGCCAATAAACCACAACAGAAGTGAAAGCTAGAAAACAAGTGCCACGGTTCAGGGCAACTGAGCCTGTATTTCCTTTTAATGGTTCAGCAAGGGTATGCACTCTCAGCATCCCATCCAGACCAGGGTATTTCCAGGCTTCACAATTCTCTTGCCCTCACAATGTCATTCATAGCACAGACTGGTTGTCCTAAGGCAGTTGCTTGCTTTTCCTTCGGTGATGGATAACAGAATAATAGCTGCAGATCTACGGCCATGTCTACATTACCACTTGTGTCGACAAAAGGACTAAATCTTGGAACAGATATGTGAGTAATACAGGGAATGGTTAGTCACATGCAATCAAGTTATTCTCTTTATTTGTGGGTTTGTTGGACATCTCTGTGCTGAGTACATGTAGCTAGCCACTTATACTGTAACTCTCCAAACTGAATCCCAGGGATCAATTATCTGCATTTTAATCTCTATTTTCTGTAGCTGTTCTGTAACATCTAGCAACCAAGTAATGTTTCACCAAGTGTGCTTTTGTTAATAAAAATAACCCTTTTAAGACCATGATCTGATTCCTGTGTCCTAGAAGATGGGAGGGTTCTACGTACACATGCATGATACTGCAAAGTCAACTACAGCCTCTTCCCGACTTACAAACCGGTTACAGACCAAGAAATTGGTCGTAACTCGGTTCATTCGTAAGTCGGACCCCATTGAGTTACACGCGACCGCGCTGTTCGTAAGCGCAGAATGCGTTCGTAACTCGGGGTCTGCCATTTACAACAGCTTTGGTCGTAACTGCGAACAGTCATAAGTTGACTGTTTGCAACTCGGGGACCGTCTGTACTACAGTTTTAGTCCTTCCTCTGGAGAGAGCTCAAAGAGCTTGAGGAAAGAATTCCCTCATGCATCTTCCTGGGTTCTCATGGAGGGTTTTGCATTTGGTTGGCAAGGTATTTTTCAACTCTCTTGCAGGGGCCCACCTTCTGCTCCTGAAGTGCTAGAGTGAGGAGTGGCCTTGACAGAGCCTTACAGAGAAAACATTAAAAATCAATAAAAGGAACTACACACATGGTAATAAGCTCACCAGAGTTGATCTCAACTTTCACATGTGCCTTCATACCATCCCTAAGGGCATTATCATAACTGCAAGTACATCTGAGCTTCAGTGTAGAACAAGCACACTCATAACATGTTCAGTTCCCTTTTATAGTTCAAGGCCTTTGAACTGGAGTTTCCAAAATCAGGTAATCAATATACAAAGTATTTCTTTCCCCAGGGCACATCTTTAAAAGATTGGATTTGAGGGGGAGAATTTGCATTCCCTTCATCTGAAGGTACTTACTAAGGAAATGTACTTCACAAGTATTGTTCTAAAAACACTTTTGAACCTCCTCCTACCTTCCCAAGATTGCATTAAACTTGTCTTCCTTCTAAAGAAATTCACAATAATACATAAACACCGTCATCTGTAATACAATGACCTGCAATGATGTTAACCCTAATTCAACCAGATTTAATTTAATTCAATAAAGTTTATTTTAATTGCATGAAGGTTGTTCAGGATATTGTCAATCAGCCACAACATGTATTTTGAGTTTGTGTATGTGCCAACAATTAGAATTGTGCCACTGTCCATTTTAGTAAATAATGTAGACACCAAAAAAGTAAGCAATAAAGGGATTTTCATAACTAGCTTCTTATATTTTGACTGCAGCATGAACATAGACAATATAAGCCTTTTTGAGCATGTATTTATTTTCTGTGTGCAAACAGATGATTTGCTTGAGCCACACATCTGACACACTTATTTTGTGGCCACAACATAAAAGCCAGATTTGAAATTTTGATCCCAAAATTACCTGTTTAAATGAGGTCAGGCTCAAATCAGAGAAAAGCCAAGAAATTCAAATTCAAAGCTGAACTGGAATGCCATAGAGTCATTTGCTTTTATCACACAATGTGAATTGAGGACAGACTCAGCCAGAGTTTCCTGGCTTCTGTCGGTTCATTACCCAACCTTCCTATTATTTAAATGGAGCTATTTACATTTTATTCGCTAACTCCTTGTTGTATTTTAATAAGTCTGATGTGATTCTGAAAGAAGTGCTGAAAGGTTTGAATGTGGTAACTAAACATTTACTAAAGATCCTTAGTCTGAAATATGTAAATGTATTTCTGTCAATGGTTCAGATAACAGAGTTTAATTTTGCAGAAAAATTGCAAAGGTTTCCTTTTATTTTTATCTGGAATTTATGCTCACTAGAAAGTATTTCACTTCAATAGCTGGAAGAAGTTATTTATTTTTAAAACATTGTTTAAATGTTTGGATATCCTGAAATGGGAGTGAGAGATAAGGAGCAGTATTTTATAACAACATCATTACATTGATAACGCCCTACACCAATCTACTTTCCTGAAATTATTTAATAATAATATCCTCCTTGGATACATTAATATTTCCATGTGATACTTATTTAGGATTAAATTCTGATTATGCTAAAGTATGTCATAAACCCTGTTAATTTTAAAGGGACCAAGTATTGGACATTATTGTTTAACACATGAGTGTTTCATTCATAATATAATGTGATGCAATAAGGTCTTAAAAATCCAGCCCATATACTCATGCATTCCATCTCCTGAGTAGAAAAGAGAAAACATATATTTACCTTTTTCTGTTGAAACTTTCCTGCAGAACTACAGGCGAAGGAAGAGTTACATATCATAGCCACATATAGTACTTTTACGTCTATAAAATGAGTGATAGCTGATAGGTATCATAACCAATCTCTGTTCATGACAGTCAGGACAATTCAATTCCAGCCACCTCCCTGTGTCATGCTTGTGGCCTGCTGATCCAGTCTTCAAGGTCAGACTTGTCCTAACAGCACAGCTTCATCCACTCTTCATTTTTAAACATCTTGCAACTTTTAATGGTGACAGACAATAACTATGAAATGAAAACAAAAATGATGGAATCCTGACTCGGGTGAAACCAACAGCAAAATTCCAAATGATTTCAGTGCAGCCAGGATTTTACCCTAAGTGAATAACTGAAACAAAATACAGGACTATGTAGCACTTTAAAGACTAACAAGATGGTTTATTAGGTGATGAGCTTTTGTGGCCTAGACCCACTTCCTCAGATCAAATAGTGGAAGAAAATAGTCACAACCATATATACCAAAGGATACAATTTAAAAAAATGAACACATATGAAAAGGACAAATCAAATTTCAGAACAGAAGGGGGATGCGCGGGGGCAGAGGGGGGGAGTAAATGTCTGTGAGCTAATGATATTAGAGGTGATAATTGGGGAAGCTATCTTTGTAATGGGTAAGATAACTAGAGTCTTTGTTAAGACCCGGGCGTAAAGTGTCGCATTTTAGCATGAATAACAGTTCAGAGGATTCTCTTTCAAGTGCAGTCTTAAAAGGCTTTTGAAGCAGGATGCAGGTAATTAAGTCATTGAGACAATGTCCTTTCTGGCTGAAATGGCAAGAAACTGTTTTTTCTTTGTAATCCTGTCTAATATCTGTTTTGGGGGCATTGATCCTTTGGCGAAGTGTCTGAGACTTTTGTCCAATGTACATAGCAGACGGACACTTTCGGCACATGATAGCATAAATTATATTTATGGATGTGCAGGAATATGTGTTCTTGATCTTATAACTCACTTGGTTAGGTCCAATAATGGTATCAGCAGAGTGAATATGTGGACAAAGCTGGCAACGGGGTTTGTTGCAAGGGAAGGTACCAGGGTTGGTATTAGGGTAGTAAGTCCTGTGGTTGTTGGTAAGAATCATCTTGAGGTTAGGTGGTTGTCTATAGGAGACTATGGGTCTGTCTCCCAGAGCCTCTTGGAGTTTAGTATCCTGTTCCAGTATAGGCTGTAGTTTATTGATAATGTGTTGGACAGGTTTAAGTTGGGGGCTGTAGGTGATGACAAGTGGTGTTCTATTGTTGGTTTTCTTGGGTCTGTCTTGGAGTAGATGGTTTCTAGGTATTCGTCTGGCTCTTTCAATTTACTTTTTTATTTCTCCGGGTGGGTAGTTGAGGTTTATAAATGCTTGGTAGAGATCCTGAAGTTTCTGGTCTCTGTCAGCGGGATTAGAGCAGATGCGGTTGTATCTAAGGGCTTGGCTATAGATGATGGATCGTATGGTGTGTTCTGGATGGGAGCTGGAAGCATGTAGGTAACTGTATGAGTCAGTGGGTTTTCTGTAGAGAGTGGTGTCTAATTTTCCATTGTTGATTTGTACTGTGGTGTCCAGGAAATGGATCTCTCGTGTATAACTGAATGCATTCAATTGTGGAACACATGTGGACAATATGCTTGCATGGATTTTTCTAGGAGACATTCTTCACCCTCCCTACCAGGGGTGCCATTTAGAAAGTGTGTGTGTTTGGGGGAGGAGGGGAAGAAGGGGGCTCTAGTCTTGCTCCTGAATTTTGTACCGGTGTGTACTCACCTTAGCCCTAAACAGAGCTCTTAACTGCAACATAGCCTGACTATCTAATGAATCAAAAGCTGGGAGCAGCACATCCTTTGAGGCAGGGAGTTTATTCATAAACAGAGGCAGAGCGATTAAGATAACAAAAGGCTTATCATTAAAGTAACTCTGCTACCCTGTGAAGCATTAAAGTAAGCTAAGGATCATTAGATGATCCTGAAAGCCTTGTCAGACACTGCAATTAAAAGGCAGGAATAAATGGTGAGAAAGGAGAGAATTCAATAGGACTGTCTCCTATAGGTCTGTACTAGATTCAATTCTGTTCACCATATTCATAAATGATTTGGAAAAAGAGTAAAGAGTCAGGTGGCAAAACTTGCAGATAAGAGAAAATTAATTCAAGATAGTTAAGTCCAAAGCAGACCTCAAAGAGTTACAAAGGAATTTCACAAAACTGGTTGACTGGGTCACACAATGGTAGATGACATTCATTGTTGATAAATGCAAAGTAAAGCAAATGGCAAACTATAACCCCAAACATATATATAAAAATGGGGCTCTACATTAGCAGAACCTATCAATAAAGAGATCTTGAACTCACTGTGGAAAGCTTTCTGAAAACATCTGCTCCATGTCTAGTGGTAATCAACAACAACAACAACAGACCCCTAACAATATTGGGACTCATTATGAAAGGGACAGAGAAGATAGAAAATAACATATTGCCTTTACGTAAATCCATGTTATGCCCACATATTGCATACTGTATGCAGATTTGGTCACCCGATCTCAAAAAAGATATATTTGATTTGGAAAAGGTACAGAGAAAGGCAACAAAATTAGGAGTATTGAATACATTCTATATGAGGACAGGTTAAAAAGAACAGGGCTTTTCAGTTTCCAAAAGAGATGATTAAGGGGGGATATGACAGAAGTCTATAAATCATGAGTGGTGTGGAAAAATTTAATAAGGAAGTGTTATTTACACTTTCCTTTACAAAGCACAAGAACTAGCAGTCACACAATGACATTAGTAAGCAGCAGATTTAAAACAAACAAAAGAAAGTATTTCTTAACAGGATTCAAAAAGAGTACTAGAGAAGTTCATGGAGAATAGGTCTCTCAATGGCTATTAGCCAGTATGGACAGAGATCTAAAAGGTGGGAGAGGGCTACAGGATGTATCACACAGAGCTATGTCTACAACAAGTCTTCCCTTCCTGCACTTCTTATGCAGCTTTACCCCTTCCCTACTTCCCCTTTCACTTAAAAAACCCAGTCTCCTCTTTATAAACAGAGAACCATAGGTAAGTGAAATACAAATATTTTTTGAAATACCATTTAATTTGTTAGAAATTAGAGATGCTGTGAATCATGTACAGTAGAAATTAGCAACTGGTACAATTTCATGACCTGTATCACCTTCCGCCTCACAGTGTCCAAAGGTGTGAAATTATTTCCATAAAAGAAGTGCAAACAAACTAGATTTATGACAATTTGGGGTTCTCAAGGAATGCTAAACATTTTACAGCTAAGTTTTATTATAAGCTTTAGTTGTAACACTTTCAGAATAGTCTCAAAAGTAACAGTAACTTTCATCAGCTTGAGAAAGAGAACCATCAAGTTTCTTCAGGTGTAAAGCATTTCCAATAGACATGCAGTAAAACTGTTAGCCACACTTGTGAACTCTGTTGAAGAAGCCACTCCGAGTTAAACTGGAAATCTATCTACCTTGTGACAGTTCAGTTTCAGTCCCAAACGTGCCATATTATTGGCAAAAATAGATCTTTCTTAGGGCATGTCTACACAGTAACTAACATTATTTCAAAATAAAGTGAGCATCTACACAGCAAGCCCATTATTTTGAAATAATTTCAAAACAACGGGCTTCTTATTCCAAGTTCTGTAACCCTCATTTCATGAGGAATAATGCCTATTTCAAAATAACTGTTTCGAAATAGGGTGTGTATAGACAGCACAGCTGTGCTTATTTCAAAGTAAGTGGCCTTCAGGGCTTTCCACAGGTGCCCTGGTGATCATTCTGTCCACGCTCACCAGAACTCTATAGTTTCCCTTCTCCTGCAGCCCTTAAAACTGAAGCCACAGGGAAAAGGGCTTGTGCCACACTGCAGTGCCCTGCTGTGCCCTACTTCCACCATGGCAGAACCCAGCACCCCATCTGAGGCCTCCACGGCTGTCGGCCCAGCTGCAGCCAGTTTCCAAGCCCCTGCCCGGTGTGAAAGAGGAGGGCATTTTCCCTCCTGGACTGGTGTGGAAATCTTAGATCTCACTGAGGTCTAGGGAGAGAAGGAAAACCTCCAGGATCTCTACACCAGACACAGGAATGCAGACATGTATGGCTGGATGGCTGACAGCCTGGGCCAGAAGGGCCAGAGCTGCACCCAGGAGCAGGTGTGGGAAAAGGCAAAGGAGCTCAGGCAGATCTATACCAAGGCCAAGGGGAGAAGCTCCCACCCTGGGGTAGCACCCCACTCCTGCCCCTATTTTGAGCACCCTCACCGCATCCTGGGAGAGGAGTCAGTCCCTTCCACCCTGCTTGTGGACTTGGAACAGGAGATGCATGTCATCAGCCTCCGGGAGGACATGGCTGCAGATGATGAGTAGGAGGGCGGCGAGGAGGCCAGCACTGATACCATGCCTTCCAGCCAGGAGACCACCCTGTCCCTGGAACCATCCCCACGCTCCCAGGACATCACCCAGGGATTGGACGAAACCGGGGAAGGACCATTAGTTGAGTTCCATTACTTGTCCTAGACACATGGGGGAGAGGCAGTGGGCTGCGAAAGGCTCCTCGCTTGGACTTCTTGGCCTGGGGATCGCACAGCAGCCTGTGCACATGGGTGCACATGAAGCAGCAGTCCAGAGCAGACCTGACCCCTGACCCTGTAGTGGGACATCTTCCCACCACAAGCCATCACTAAGGAGGCTGGGGTCATGGACACACACACTGCAGTGCTGCACATGGCACATGGGCATGCCTGCATTCTTGGGTCAGCATCCACTCTTGGGCAAGCACAGCAAGGCAGAGAACACCAAGCCCCTGCCATGGAAGCCTTCCGGGAAGGGGGAAGGAACTGGAGGGGACCCTAGTAGCACTCTCACTGATTAGTAGCATCTGCCGCTGACACACACCTTCCCCAATAGCCTCCCCCTGCCATCCTCCAGTGAGCAGGAGTACAAGTTCTCTCCCTGTGGAATGTCACCACTGCTGGGCCCGGCATGTGCATGGCATAGAGGGAAGCTAAGCCGCACTGTCGCCCCATTTCCACCCACAGGCTCCTGGCCTGGCCGGCACCTTCCCATGCCTGCTTGTCCCCAGGATGTGGGGGTAGCGAGGATCCCCTGGGATGTCTGTACCCCTGCAGGAAAGTGCCCACTGTCTAGGCCACAGATGGTCTTGCTCGAAGCACATCATGTTAGTCTGACCCTTTCAGTGCCTCCAGATGAGGGTTGGGCTTCAGGCACCCTGTCTTCTGGGATGACTGCCCTTCTCACTTTTCTTCACAGCTAGACCATCTGCGAGTCAGGTGCGAGCCACATCTCCTGCTCCATCGTCCCATCCCCATGAGATCTGCAGGTGCTGGCAACCCCAGGAGGACCCGCAGCAGGTGCATATTGCCTGTCTGCATGTCCTGCAGTGGTCTGTCAAGTAGCAGCACCACAGGATGGATGCAGACCTGGAGCTGCTCTGTGCTACCTTGCAGGAGCTGTTGACCAGGTCCAGAGTGTGTTTGCAGCTTTCACCACCGTCCTTTACCGCCTGGTGGCTGCCATAGAGTAGTCCAGCAGCAGCCCCCTGCTCCTGCTGCTGCCCCTGCCCCAGGTTCTGCCCTCAACCTCATCCCTCCAGCTTCTCCTCCTAACCCCCGCTCTGGCTGCTGAGGGCCCTACATACACACACAAGGTGTTGGGATCACGTGAGGAAGGCACCAGTCCCAGCCCCATCCCTAAGCCTCTCCTCCCCCTTCCACCATCCTCCTTTTTCCTCCCAGGTTCTTTCCCCAGTTCCTCCCTAGTTACATTTACCCCAAGTAAAAAACCCAGAGTTTATTGTTCCAAAAGAAAAAGTCCTGTTTATTGTATCAGCAGGGGAGGGGGAAAGGGGAAAAGGGAGGGGTGTGGGAGGAAAGGCACAGAGGGGCACTGCAGAGGCCCCTTTTGGGGAGGCCCAGAGGAGAGTGTCACAGGTGTCTTCATCTGAAACTCTCCCTTAGGGCCTCCCAGATGCACATAACCCCCAGATGGGCCTGCTGGATGGCAGCTGTGCATGGCTGTTCAAAGACCCTGGCCAATCGCTTGGCCTCTGGCACCCACCCTGGCAGGAATGTCTCCCCCTTGTTCTTGAACAGGTTGTGCATGACACATCAGGCCTACACCAGCTGGGGGACGTTCTGCTCGCCAAGGTCTAGGGCAGTAAGGAGACTATGGAACTTCCCTTTAAGATGGCTGAAGGCACCCTCCACAACCATGTGGGCCCTCCTGAGTCTGGTGTTAAAACATTGTTTAGTGGGTGCAGCTGGTTAGGCCTCCCAGAGGGGTTCCTCTGCCTCTGGGTCAGTGGACAGCGAGGGGGTTCTCTGCGACTGTGGGGCCTATTTCCGTTCCTCCCTTATATCACGAATCTGGGCAAAGTTCCTCTGGGCGGCGTCCACTGGCTCCATCGACAGCTTTAAGGAGCAGTGGGCACTGTCCGGGGTTCTCTGCTCAGTGTCCCCATCCGGTTCCCTAGTTATGAACCTTTAGCCCGCACTCCTTGCCCCTTTTGTCATCATTTGTCCCCAGTAATCAATTGAGCATGGGTCCAGTTGTCCCTCCCGCAAGGCTGGGGGAGGGGCTTTTAGAAAGTGGGCGGGCTTTGCCCGCCCACTCTCCCGTGTCTTCAAATAGACCCCACTGCAGCGGGCACTTAAAATAAACCCCCAAGTTAACAGTCCAAACCTAGGTCTCGGGCAGCACAAACAAAAAGAGGTCAAATGATAGTCCGGTATTCTGGCCTTGCTTCAGGGCGGGCGACAGGCAAACAGTTCAGGAGTCCTAACCCTGGTATAGAGCAACAGGCAACAGAGAGAGTTCAAAAGCCCTAACCCTGGTTCAGGGCTGGACACAGACACAGACACACAGAGTTAGAGTGCCCTAGCCCTAGGTCAGGGAGGGTGGCAGTCAATTAACAGTCCAGGAGCCTGGGCCTTGTTTCAAGCCAGGTTGCAAACACATAAAGTAAAGGGCGGGGCAGTGAATAACACAGTTATACCAGATCAGAATGCCCTGGTCCTGGTTCAGGGTAGGGTAGCAAACAAACAGGTTCAACAGTTCAGGGCCTTGTTTCAGTGGGGCAGCAAACAAATAGTTAGTTCCAGGCTGGGCCACAAACACAGGTAACCAGTAGGCAACAGTCTGTCTCCTTGCTCAGGAGTAGTGCAGGCAGCTCGCCTGCAGTGGCAGAGAGGGGTAAAAACTGCCACCCATTAGAGGTGTGGTAGGGGGGCACAAGCCCGCTCACTCCACTGCATCCCAGCCCAGGGCCCTAATAGTAGCAGCACAGTCTGCTTCTAGGACAGCGGGGGCTGCAGTCTGAAACGCACTGCCCTGAGGCAACAGTCCTCATTATTCCCTGGGCCACTTCCTTTCGCCCCCCTCAGTGTGTACCTGAGCATCAGGCCGGTCTCTCGGGGGTTCCAGGGTTGTTAGGTCCAGCGGGGGTCCAGGCCAGTCCTTGGCTGCTTGCAGGTCCAGCAGTCCTATCAGGTCCTCCGGTGTAGGCTGGTACAGGTGGTCAGGCCAGCACGGGGGTTCAGATCTGCCTTCTGGGTCAAGGACACCCGGGGATTCAGACCAAACCTCAGCCTCCCAAGCAGAGAGTGCTGAACCAACCTCTGGTTCCTCTGGAGGCTGGAGACAGAGTGAGCCTTCAAGCTGGGCTGATATACTCCTGGCTCTGCCTCCTGGCTTCTGGTCAGGTGACAGGGAGGGGTTAGGCTCTGCCCAAAATGGCTCCCAAAAGGGGCTCCTCCACCTCTGGGTCAGTGGGAGGCCACTCCGCCCCACTACAGTGAGGTCCAGATGTCCCAATGTAGGGCTTCAACAGCTACAGGAGCAGAGGGTAGGTGCATCGCCCATGATGCACACAGGCATGTCTGCATCCCCCACCCTGATTGTGCAATTGGGGAAAAGAGTGCCAGCGTGCATCTTCTGGAACAGAAGGCTTTGTGAAGGCAGGATTGAAAAACCTTCCAGGGAGCGAGCTTCTACCCCCACCCATTCCCTAGGCAACCCTATTCCAGTAGTTCACCACCCTTCAGTAAATGGGAATACCCAGAGGGGCCAAAAGGTTATACTATGGCCTGTCCCAATAGGCCTCTGGATTTTCTACTTCCCCACTCCCATGGATAGGCATGGGGGAGATGGGGACTCACCACCTCCATAAGGGCTGGGTGGTAGTGGCTAAAGGTTACCCTATTCTTCAGTACTGGCCTTCTAATTTCTTTAATTTAGTTCCATTAATTAACAATCCAATTAGTCTCTGGTCCAAATATCTGGTTGTGTCTAATGAAGTGAACACAGAGCTGGACAGATCCTTCAAACTATTTAGGATCAATTGATTAGCTTGACTGTTGTCTAGGCCTTTACAGGCATGGGATAGTACTACATCTACCAGCCTGGATTCTATATAATTTTTGGGGCTATGACATAGGTGTTGCTATTTCCAGGCCCAGACCAGCCTGCGATGGTATCTGCTAAGCCCTGTTGCCGAATTAGGTGTTTACCAATTTGATTAGCCAATCTGGTAGTGTTGGTGCATTGCTGGTTTATACCTTTTAGGGCAATGTGGATCTTAACCTTGTAAGTGTGGAACACCACTGAGGTGAGGACTGTCAACACTGGTCCTTTTATTACCAGTCCGGGTTCTGGGACAGGGATCTGCTTGGGGCATGATGTACATTCAGGAGGTTTTATTTTGTCCTTGTGGACCTGGTTAATAATTTCCAAATGAGGGCAAGTTAGCAATGGCCATTGTTTAACAAATGACAGCCATGCCTCAGGGGTTACCTTTGTGTGGGCTTTAAGTAGTACACCCCAGTGGGAGTCGGTAGGTCCCACTCTGACGGGTACCTTGTCAGTATAATTGGTACATGATCTGATATTAGTGTTTGGTTTTCTTCACAATGTTCCATACAACCTTTAATGCAGAGGATTGTGTATTCTTTGTCCTTGTAGTGTTCATGTTGTTACAACAGACAAAATAATTATGTGAATGAGGGGCGGTCCAAGGCCGTGTATTCCCCATCACTATTAGTGTATATTTGTTTTATGTATGTGACTTGAAGTCTGGTTTCATTGACTGGAATCACTGTTTTTTTTATGGGACCAAGCATGGTTCACAGATGTTTAATTGTTAACCCATGCAATTCCATAATTCTTGAGGCCTTTTAAGGCATCAGGCACCAATGAGTAGCAGGGCAAGTAGCTGTTATTGCAATGGTGAGGTTACTAGTTTCCTCATTGTTGTGGGCATCTTTACTTAAACATGCTGATGTCCCACTTGCCCGTGTTGTTTCTTATAGATTTCTTATTATCTCTGGCCAATCCACTTTTATGGTTGGTGTGCAAATTTGCAGAAGCTAAATATTTCGTATGTGTGGCCATTAAAGCAAAACCAATCCCGTGAGGGAGAGGGCTGGTATCCCACTCCCAGTCCTTCTATTCACATGGCATACTTCTTGCTTCCTTCCAGTTTCTTCTTTATTCACCTGTGGAGATATTGTTAACATTCTCCTAGCTTAAACAATTACTACACTATTATCCTTTCACTAAATTTTAAAGTTGCCAATTGATTGGGCCCAATTATTAATTTTGTTTGTTTAAATTAATGCTTTTGCTTTATTTAAAATATCCTTTCATTAAAACAATATCCTACACACAACAATATTTACAATACGTATTACAATTACAACACACAAGACAAACTTAGACAGAACACAAACTTATTATGTCATGACACAGAACCATGGTTTTTTGTTGTTGTTATTGTTGTTGTTTGTTCAGCTGGCACCAGCGCTTTCTGGTGATCTGAAAGACAAGAAAACATTTCTACCCCTGTTGGGGTGGTACATTATAATTTAAAATACTTTTCTTTTACAGATGTTCTTTGTTAATTTGGTCAGCCTGTTGTTACCTAATGATATGCTTTTATTTTGTAAAGCAGCTTCAGAGGGTTTGAGTGAATTACTTTATTGTTCAATTATTGAGTTAATGGTGGCATGCCTCGATTTCCCTCTTGTACCACAGATCAGGCTTAATGTGTGAAGCTATAATGCTTTTCCTTAGCACAAGGTATTGGCCAGTTACTGTTCCAGAAAGCAAAAAGCGTTTCTTTTCCTGAAAAGAATCATATTCAATGTTACAGACTCACTCAAGGGGGTGGGACAGCAGGCCCTACACCCCCCTTAGCAGACAAGCACCCACACACAACCTTCGTTCTGAAAGCAAACCAAAAGTGTTATCAACTCAGCCTTGAACAAAGACACAGTGAAGTTTCAGGGCTTGGATTCTTAAAACAATTATTTAGTTTCTTAAAGAGTAAATTTAACCCTAAGGATTGAATGTATAGATTTCATTCTTTTATACCAGTTAAGTGTCAAAAGAATTCCTTATTTTCCTTTTGCAGATTTAACGAAGTGTCTGTAGCCAAATGTTTAAATTTGATTGTTTCTTTGCCTGGATTATTGAAAGAGGCTGCAAGAAACAAGGAGTCATTTTTAAAGCAGGTTTCCTTCTCACACATTAGGACAATTGCTTAATTCTTTCCACTCTCCCAGGGAGTCACTTTTCATCTTCGCATACCCTTTAATCACTTGCTTTGTCCCTCATAAAACTTTACTCATTCCTATTAATATAACTTCCAATGACTGTATTCCTACTTTCCTTATTCCTTCCACTATGTCCATAGGACTCCAAACCTTTTGCCTTCCCCTTTCACATGCTTTTTCCTTCTTATGATCCGTCCTGATTGCTGCTAAATGACTTTTTTCAATGACACAGGTTTGTCCAGTATTACTTTGGTAAGGAGGGTGGGCTTTCCCATTAGCCCCCACACCTCCTAATTCTTTTCAGTAGGTAAATCCGAATGTGTATTATTGAAGTCAGCTATTACTAATTTTAAACTTCTCAGTACAGGCAGTCCCCGGGTTACATGGATCTGACTTACATCGGATCCCTACTTACAAACGGGGTGAGGCAACCCCAGACTAGCTGCTTCCCCCCAGCAGACCAGGGAGACACGAAGCCAGCCCTCCCCCCCCCCCCCCCCCCAGCAGACCAGGGAGACAGGGAGCAGCTTTTCTCAGCAGACACCTCAGCTTTAGAATAAAGGACTGAGGGAAGTGAGGTGTGGGAGAATAAAACTGAGCTCTGGAGAAATGTTTGGCTAGAGTTTCCCCTACAATATGTACCAGTTCCGACTTACATACAAATTCAACTTAAGAACAAACCTACAGTCCCTATCATGTACGTAACCCAGGGACTGCCTGTATAGGGTTTTCATAACATCCATGGTACAGCAGTTGATCTATGCTGCTGACTCTGGTGTGGATCACTTGCCCATGCTCTGTAAGGAGATTTATGTTGCAGAATGTGTCTCCTTGTTAGGGCAGATTTAGCTTCTAGTGATTACATCTTCGAATTCAATTCCCACTAGTTGGCTTAAGGTGGCTTTTAAGTTACTCCCTCCCACGCCCTCAAGCCAATTATAATGGTGTGTGAAGGAAAGGTTTTAACTGTTTTTTTTTTCTGGACGGCCCCCACTCATGCGTTGTGAGACCTCCTTGGGTTGCCTGCGATTCCAGCCAGAGAGGCTGTAGTTATCTATTTGAGAATCTCCTAAAGTTGCTTGGCAGCTCTTTCCTGCTCCTGCATTGTGTTCTGTGTATATGTTTCCATCCAAAATGCCTCGGGCTAATATGGCTTGCTGGTCGGCAGGCATTCCTTCCTTGAGAATTTGGAGGAATACTTCCCACAAGCTGTTAAGTCTATTCCAAAACTTGGTGTTTTGCTTTGGATGGAGCAGATTTGTTACTAGAGCCCATTTTTCCATAGGGAAGAGCTGATCCTTTTCAGTTATCTTTCGTGCCTCCTCTCTATCTATAATGATGTATAGGCCATATGAGGCTGGGCATAGAGAGGAGTAGAGGGGGTAATGTTGGGCCAAATTCCCCCTGAAGCTTGGGAGAGGCGGCACAGTTGATACGGGTGCACCAGCTGAGAAATCCTTTCCTCTCACTCCTAGTGCATTCTTTTGGCACAGAGGCACTGCTGCTTGTAAGTTACATTTCTCACTATAGGGAGGATTTTTTGCTTTTCTGAGCTTCAATCTCATCCCTCAGGGCTTTAATTTCTTTCTCTGTCAATCTGTCAAATGCTTACAGGTCCTTGGACCATGATGCACGTACATGTAGTACGCAGGGGTGCTTTTCGGCGGTGTGGTGGTATGCTTAGACTGATCCCCATCCATTTTAGTCATTCAGGGGAGTATCCTGTCCACTCCCTGTCCGTTCAGTGGCTTATAGGAAACTAAATCTACACACTCCAAAGAAGGGGTTTGCTGGGTCTAGAGTGTCAGACCTTATCAGCAGCTCATGAAATAAGGGGAGTCGTCACTCCCTCACTTATCTGTTGGGTCTCAAGGTTCGGCTGACCACTCTTGCATTCAGAACTCCCTCGTTGGAGAGCCCTGGTGCGGCTGGAATCAGCTTACTTCTCAGAGACCTGGGCAGCGGCAGTCACACTCCACTCATTACATTCATACTCAGCATGCTTTTCACCCAGAAATTTTTCTCCCACTTTTAGATGCATCTTTCTTTATGGACCTCATCCATATTTGGGGCAGCAACCAACACTGTTCCCCCCAGGGGTGGCAAACAACACGTTTCCCCCCAGAACCACAGCAGTTCCCCAGCACTGCATAAACCTCAGGTGCCTTATGTCCAGACACACTACAACCTTCTTCCTGTACTCGGGGCGGCACCATCAATAACCACAACAACTAACTCTACTTGGGGGCGGCAAACAAACTCCCCTGAAACCGTTTGCATCTGACCTTGTTGCAGATTAAGAAGTTCGGATGGCGTGAGCCCACAAGAATCAGACGACCCCATAGGCAATCCTCCTCCACACTCCAGTAGAGATTTCAAAAGGTCTTTTACCTCTCGTTTGGCGCCCTGGGGGTGAAGGGGGACGGTCCACAGCCGCTGTGGCTGTCTTCAATCAGATGTTGACATTCGAGTCACGGCACCAAACAGTCAGCCAGGATGGTCGCAGGATACTCCACTGAATTATCTCATGGCATTTAGAAACTACGGAGGCTAAAATATCAATGGGCATGTCTACACTAGGAAATTATTTTGAAATAACTTATTTCAAAATAATAACTCCTGAAATGACTATTTCAAAATTATGTACCTACACTATAGGGAAGCCTCGAAATTAGTCCTAGGGCTCCCTTAATGTGGATGTGCTACCTCGACTTAGAGCCCAGGAAGCACTGGGGAGTAATTACACTGAATGACTCTGGGGAGTAGTTATTTCGAAATAGCAGCAGTGGAGTGTCTACTTGTTATTTTGAAATAAGGGGAGTTATTTCAAAATAACTCTCTAGTGTAGGCCAGGGAAACATGTCCTATTCCTTGCACCTCAACTTTCTCCCATCCCAGATCAACTTTTCTGGGTTCAAAATGGGTTCAAAATGCTCTGATATTTCAATCATTATTATTTGTTTTTATTTCCTGTAAATTCTCCAGTGACTTTGTAGATGCTTAGCAAATTTAACTGACAGAGAGGGAGGGACCAGCGAGGAACTAGTTTTTCTATTTTGGCTTTATCCAGACCCAATTTTAAGACACTTGCTGTATTTCATAGTCTCATTTATTCTTTGGTTCTCATAGCTAGGTATGGATAGCAGGTTTACGTATTGACTTGCCAATTGTATCTCTACAACAGCGCTAAGTCAATGACACCATTTATTAGAGAGATAAATGAGAGCAATTAAGCATCATGGCCATAACTGGTGAAAGTTTGTGGAATGAAAATGTTATTAAAATGACAGAGTGCTTAGCTGTGTCTAGCTAAGTCGTTATTTAATCTCTGTGCTCTGGCTGGTGGAGGGACCTCTGGTGGCACACCTCAAATGTGCATTGTTTCTATAGGGCAATACATAACCTTTAGTGTAAAATGGCAGAGGGGGCTGATTGATGGCCAGCTTATTTTTAAGAACAACCCTCTGTTATGCTGTTCAGAGTTAAGCAGGCCTGCTGATAAACACTACATTTTACTTCATGTTTGTTAATCTAGTCACTGGAATCATCTGCTCAGATACTGATAAATGGCACAGCCCAGAAAAACAGCAATAACCCTTTTCACATAATATACTAGTATTTGGGGCTTTTTTTAAAATGTTATATCAAGTGTGGACCTTTCTTTGTCATTCAGAACAGGACTGACAGTTTATTAACATTAGGTTTCCTTTTTTAAATTCTATCTACCTCCAATCTCTCATTGTTTTTAAAAGCTAGGCAGACACTTGATGAGGTGGGGAAGGTCACACACCTCTGATCTTGGCACAGATCTCCTGCTATTTTGTGCAGGAGGAGGATTAAGCTGTCTGCATCATCTCCTTCCTGTAGTACCTGTGAAGCAGTCCCAAGTAGTCTAGGGACGAGACCAAAGTGGGGAATATTGCTAGGAACTGGGCATGGAGTGGACGGGAGGAAGGAAGATGCCTATCGTCCTCCCTTTCCACCCCCTCCATGCCACACAGTGATATTTACAAAGAAATTTACAAGCACTATTATCTTTCCTCAAGAGCTCTCTCCAAGGAGCAAATCTCTGTTTAAGGGGTTGTCCAATAGTCACTAGGGCTAGAGTCTGGAAATGTGGTTCCAAGGGAACTGCCTTACCAGGGAAGTGTGGGAAGATGAAATAGTTCTAGAACTGTAGCAAAAGCATAAGGGATCTTTGGGGACCAGTCTCACAGGCAGGCAAAGCCTTTTCTCCAAACAGAATGATTCAGGAGAATAGTTGGGAGGGGAAATTTATGGAAAGTTATTCCTCCTGAGGCTCCACCTTTTAATATTATTGTGGGAGAGGCAGTCCATTCAGGCAAACTCATGCTAGTTTTGCAAATCCAATAAAAGGTTTTGGAGAATTTGTAGATATAACTAGCATGATTTTGTGACAGTGCCTATGTGGGTGCAGAAGGAGAGAGAGGAATCAAATATTCTCCCGAAGTTGAAAGCCTGTGGAACCAAGAGCATGTATGAGTAATAGAAATCCAAACTGAGTTGGAGTTTGGGGGAGAGCCGAGGAGTTCAGCTTCTTAACATAGTGACACTTCAGTTCATCTGGTGAAGTGGATTTTACCTATAAAAGCCCATGATTCTATATATTTTGGGTTAGCCTCTAAGGTGCCAAAGGACCACTCATTTTTGGGTTTGGGTTAATGGCGGGAAAACCTAGTGGAGATTTAGGCACTCAGAGATTTCAGTTTGTACGGGTAAAGAGAGATGAGGTAGAGGTGAAAGTAAGCAGTGTGCCCTTCAGCACAGCTTTAGCAAGGGCTGGCTAAGCTGAGGCAAAAAGCCAGCAGGGAGCTATTTAAAGAGCTGGCAGGGCCTTGAGTTGTAATAAGACAGAACCTGTAAGAAATTGTAAGTTACTTTCACCCCTGAATGGGGGTAAAGAAAGAAGTCTAAGAAACACTGGTAAATAATTAATTCATATTCATGGTTGAGATTTCCCTGGAAATGGGTGTAGTGAGAGAGAATGTGAAAACCAAGAGAGAGCAAGAAGGGGACCCACCCAAAAAAACACACTGAAATTGGAGAGGAAACTGGAAAGCACTGAGTCTGTGAAGCCAGGGAAGGAGAAAGAAGTTTCCAGAAGGGAATACTCAGCTGCATCAAACGTGGCAGATTGGCTGAGAGTGGAGAACAGACTTTATTTGGTTAAGAAGAGATTGTTAGCACCTTTGCTACGGTCTGTGTTTTGTGGAGCAGACATGATGGATGCCAGACTATATGGTTGTGGTATCAAGAACAAAAACAGTGGAGAAATATTGTATGCAGCATAAGATTGATATTCTTTACCAAATATTTTATCCAATATAATTGCATGTGCTGAATATCTGCGCCAATGTCTCATACTTATTCTACTGAGCTCTTGGTCTCAATAATATCTTGCAAAATGATTTACACAAGTTAATTATAAGCTGTGCAAATATGAATTTCCCTTTGCTCCTTGTTTACTTAGTTGACTTTCAATTTAATTTATGTCCTCACTTTATTGTTTTAGGGGGAAGGATAAACAAATGCAAAATGTACAACTTTTTAAAAAGACATCAAACAACATGTATATAGGGAAAATAGATCTTTTAGGGCATATATATACTAGGAAATAATTTTGAAATAAGTAGAATCAAAATAATAACTCCCAAAGTAACAAAATTGAAATAGCGCATCCCACTACAGGGAGCATAGAATTATTTCAAAATGGCGCCTCCACACTGATTGGAGGCTGCCTTGGATTTAGAGCCTCCAGAAGCACTCCAGGGAGGGCACCAGGAGAGTGGACACTTCCTGGGGCTGCTTGCTGAGGCTAGCTGAGACACATGCTTTCAGGGGCTCCTCTCTATGGCCGCATCTCATGCACCACTCCTCTACTGCCTCCCCTCTCGCAGGACACCAAACTCATACTGTGTGCTCTGGTTGCCATTGGGGATGCCACAGCACTCACAGCAGGGAGCCAGAGCTGCTGCAAAGTGATGCCATGCTCACAGGCCTCATGCTGCACCTCATGGTGCAGTTCACCCAGATTGCACACATGCTGCTCCAGCAGGACAATGACCAGCCCAAAGTGGAGGACCCCTTTACCCAGGTCCTGGCACTCCTGCTGTAGCAAATGTCCCTAAACCCCCTGGACACCATTGAATGCTGCTTCTGGTGGAGGAAGACCAATTCCAATTGGTGAAACTGCAGCAATGGGATGACCAACAGAGGATCCAGAACTTCCACGTGCAGAAGGCCACCTTCCAGGAGCTCTGTGAATGGCTCGCTCCTGCCCGCAGGTGACAGAACACCCATCTGCGACCTGCCTTCCCCCTGCAGAAGCATGTTGCCTTCGCCTTGTGGCAACTCTCCACACCGGATAGCCACCGCTTCATTGGAAACCAGTTTGGTGCGGGAAAACCAACAGCTGGGGCCATGCTCCTGCAGGTAGCCAAGGTCATCAACAACAACTTGCTTTGGAAGATCATCACTCTGGGCAACGTGGACACAATTGTTGATGGCTTTGCCAACATGGGCTTCCCCAACTGTGGAGGGGCCATAGACAGCATCCACATCCCCATCCTGACTCCTGACCACCATGCCTCAGACTATATCAACAGGAAGGGGTACTTCTCCATGGTCCTACAGGCCCTGGTGGACCACATGGGACACTTCATAGACATCAGCATCAACCGGTCAGGGAAGGCACACAATGCCCGCATCTTCCAGAACTCCTGACTATTCCAGAAGATGCACACTGGTACCTTTTCTCCTGACCATATCATCAGGGTTGGGGACATGGACATGCCCATGTGCACCCTGGGTGATGTAGCCTAACTGTTGCTCCTCTGGCTCATGAAGCCCTACACGGGCAGCCTGGACCCCACCAGGCTGAGCAGGTGTCACATGGTGGTGTAGTGTGCATTCGGCTGCTTGAAGGGGAGGTTTAGGAGTTTCCTCACCCACCTGGACCTCGGCGAGTGCAACATCCTCTTTGTGGTAGTGGCTAGCAATGTGCTCCACAATCTATGCAAAAGGAAGGGGGAGACTTTCTTGCCAGGGTTGGGGAGAGAGGCCACTAGTGCCATGCTAAGAGCACATCAAAGGGCTGTGCTCATCTGGGAGGCCTTGAGGGAGAGTTTCAGCCAAGGCCAGTTGTGAGATTCTCCCTGGGGCTCTCCACAAGGGGCTCCTGAATTCCCTTCCCACCTTTCCATTTCCCCCCCCCCCCCTTGCAGAGCAAATAAAATAAAGCCTTTTTTTTGAACAAACATGTCTGTTTATTTGGGAGCTATAAAACAGGGGAGGGTCAGGGAAAAGAACCTAGTATGGGAGAGGAGGATGACAGGGAGGGGACTGGGACAGGCACCTGCCTCGTTCAGCTCTGGAGGCATCAGCTGTCTTCAAGATTCCACTGCCCCATGTTCAGGGGCCCCTGGGGATCTAGGAGAGGAAGCCAGGTTGGCGGGGTGGGGGCGGGGACAGGGAGGTGGCTGGTGGCCTGCTCCATGCACCAAATCATGCATTCCATCACCAAAGTGAGGGAGGAGTACATGGTTTTGTGCTGGCTCGCCAGCTGATCCCAGATTGCCTTCTATAGCTCCCAGCCAGCCCGGCGCTCCTCTGGAACATCAGCCTTTCCCTGGTACTCCTCATCGAGGCCCTGGACAAGGGACAAGGGACTGGAGGCAGGCCATCTGCTCACACATCAGGTCCTTGTGAGTTCTCTTCCTCCAGTAGATTCCATGGAGTTGGGAGGATGGAGTGAGAGGTGGCCCAGATATGAAGAAACGTTGCAAGGGTAGTCATCCCAGGAGATATTGTGCAAGAAGCCTAGCTCTAATCTCTGAGCCAACACTGAAGGTCTGGGTTCAGATGATGGCGGGCGATGTCCACTCTGATACTTGGACTTATTGTAGGCCTGTTGGAGCACCTTGATTTTCATGTGGACCTGATTGAGGATCTGCAAGTGTCCCTTCTCAACCAGGCTGGGGGCCATATCATTATTATACTTTCTGGTGCGGAGATCCTGGAGGTTGGTTTTCTCACTCCAGATGTCAGCGAGGTCCAGGATCTCTGCACCAGTACAGGCCAATGCTCACTTGCATCACTGGCCTCTTGCTGCCAAGGGTGCTGCAGGAGTGCTAGCAGACATGGGGGACTCAGAGGGAGCCATGGCTCCAGTGCTTTTGCAGTGTGGCATAGGGCTAGAAAGGCTGTCCTCATGCCACAAGCCCTTCTCCTGAAGTCTGATACAGAAGGGCATCTCATTCAGGAAAAGTCTGCCAGCTATGGACTCATGGAAAATATACTCATGATGATTTGGGAAACAAGTTCCTGTAAATAAGCTCTCACCTCCTGGACTATTTTACTTCCTTTTCTTGGTTGGTCTATTTCTCCTCCTGTTCTGGCTGTACTGCAAATGAGTTACCAGCTGTGTAGTAAGTCTCTGCACAGGTCCATCTAATCAGTAGGGGTATGTCTACACTACCACCCTAGTTCGAACTAGGGTGGTAATGTAGGCAACCGGAGTTGCAAATGAAGCCCAGGATTTGAATTTCCCGGGCTTCATTTGCATCTCACCGGGCGCCGCCATTTTTAAATGTCCGCTAGTGCGGACTCCGTGCCGCGCGGCTACACGTGGCACGGACTAGGTAGCTCGGACTAGGCTTCCACACGGAGTCCGCACTAGCGGACCTTTAAAAATGGCGGTGCCCAGCGAGATGCAAATGAAGCCCGGGAAATTCAAATCCCGGGCTTCATTTGCAACTCCGGTTTCCTACATTACCACCCTAGTTCGAACTAGGGTGGTAGTGTAGACATATCCTTGATGAGGTGAAAAGGAGGAAGAAGCAAAAGAAAGAGATTAGCTCAAAACCTCTGATTTCAGCAGTATGCCTACTGTCTGGTACTCAGGTTCAAAACCTGGAGCTAGTATTGGATCTGCATTTGCTCAGGGATGTTCTGGTAGCAGTGGTTTCCAAGATCGCATTTAACCATAGACACTTGACAAGAGGGTTATGATTTATGCTTCCAGATACAGATCCCATTACAGTTATCCATGTGCTTGGCACCTCCTTACTGGATTATTATACTGCTCCTTCAGTGTTAGTCAGGAGAATTTAAGATTTAACCTCCACAATAGCCAGGTAATTGCTCCAACACCTAATGAGGTGTTGGGACAAGTATCCCTTCATAATCAAGCAACTTTTGTAGCTGTTGAACCCTTGGGGAATTTCCCAGAGCCATGAGGTATAATGGTTGCTTGTGGTTAAGAGGGGGCCCTCCATTGTAGCAGTGCCGATATTACTAGGAAAAAAAAATCTTTAGATGATTTTTCAGAAGTAAATTGTTAATGTTGACCCAGAATTTCTGCCAGAGAAGACTATAGTAGGGGTTAGCTGACTACATTGGTTAGTCAGCTGATCAATAACAAACTGTGATATTATAAAAAAGAACCAAATCGTCTCATAATATACATACATCTCTGTATTACCAACTCATTATGCACTCATATATGAGGAGTAATTTTTTTCAGACATAGTATTTCAAGATTTTCTTTCGCCTCAGAACCATTGTTTATTAATTGAAAGGACAAGTATATAACATTTGGTATTTCACCTCCATATCACCTTTATGCATTTTGATGTAATGCAGCAGAATGACTGCTACTATTTAATTAAACAGAAGTCTGGATTAACTCCAGCTGCGGGCCATGTAATCAGTGCTTGTGTGTGTTCAAAAAGGGGTGTTTTCCCTAGCCCATATTTCATTCCTTCATGGAAATCTGCTCTCACTCAAATCCATCCACATGCTGCAGTAAATTACTTTTCTCTCTTCTGAACCACACATGTAAGTGCCCCCTCCCCTTCCTTCAGTGCCTATGAAAATAAACAAAAAAGGCACAAACAGCTTGACTTGTTAATTTACAGTTTATACTCTATTGATGGGGGGGCTCTGTTTTGATGTACAAATCTACCACTTAATCAAGTTTATACTATAAGTACTGTAAAATCTATTATGCTGTTTAATGCAGCTTTTTTTTCCATGTTGATCTCTCCACAGATGGGCATAATTTGAGTGCATATTGCACAGAATTTTCAAAGCAGTGTAGTGCTCAGACGAGACAGAATTTTTCTTCAGAGAAGGTGTGCCATGAACTTTTGTATGTCTTTAAACATTGGGGGTGCTTAAATGTATGATTAATAATTCATACTGTTACTATTATTAAAATATCAAGTTACTTACATCCTTGTTTTGCTTATCAGATTAGTACATATCCAATCTGTGATTCAAATTCATATTTTTCACATGATGAACACAGTTATAGACCAATATACATGCATTCCTTAGAAAGACTCTTCCACTGATATTTCAAATTAAGTATTCAGGGATGGGTCTGCGTAAGTTCTTAAAGTGAAGGACATCTCTAAACTAGGGTTGGTACATGTTCAAAACCTCCTTTATGATCTTTTCTGAGTATGCACTATGCCCCTAGAGGTCACCACTGTTCCATACTAGCGCTGCTGAATGTGTATCTCTCTGCCAACGAAAAAGATGATTGTTCCAGAAGACATTTTGAATTTGTTCATTTCCGGAGACTGGATGTCTTTTTGCAATAATTTGATATGGCACGTTTTCTCGAGCTATTAGTACTCGCTGTTCAGACTTCACACAATTGTGCAAGCTAAATCACAATTCTTGCCACGCGTGAAAGATTCTGCCGCTCTGAATTTCTGAAATCCCACAACCTACATGGAGGTTACAGATAGGCTAACTCAAAAAACATTTGGGTTTAGCATGATTTCAGATTTGTCTTCCAAATCTCACCTTCCAAAACAAACTGGAAATAAAAAGCACTCTGTTTTCAGTGGGTCATAGACAGTTTTTCTCCCTGTCTGTTGCTATTTCCACTTTCTTCTTTCCTATAGGCCTGCAGAGAGATGAGATTGTTGAACACATTATTTTGTGAAAAAATATCAAAAATACTTTGATATCAGCTGCTTCCATGTTAAGGTAAATTCCATCAACCTCATCTTAAATCCCCCATGGATACACAACTGAGTACTACAGCTTTACATGACAGGAGACTCCTTTGTACCAGCTTTTCCCGTAATTAGCCCCTATGGGAAATGAAATGTTAGATCTAATTTTATTTTTGATCTCAGTTAAAAAAATTTGGTTTCAACAAATCATAGGTCATTTCCCTGTCTAACTTCTTTAGAACAAGAAACTGATTCTGTTCGTAGCCTGCCAGTGTAAGATTGTTCTGTATAGCAATAACTTGTAGGCAGATAACCTGGCCTACCCGCAACCAAATCTATCAAGATGTTGATAAAGTACCTAATCATTGTGGTACTATATGAAGGGGTTTCAGGGCCATATCCACAATGGTTATAACCAGATAACTGGGGTTATGAAGAAGTCTTAATTTACTTAAATCTGAAACTATTGTGATACAAAGCAAAATATATAATCTGCAAACAAAAGGATAGAACATCCTAGAAGTCTGAAGTTTAGACTTGAAGGAAACATGCAAGGAGTTTTTTGTTTAGCATACATTCTGAACACTCCAAATACACCTAGGCTGTGTCTACACTGGGCCACTTATTCTGGAAAATCAGCCGCTTTTCCGGAATAAGCTGCGAGCTGTCTACACTGGCCCTTGAATTTCCGGAATAGCAACGATGCTCTACTGTACAAAATCAGCCGCTATTCCGGAAAAACTATTCTGCTCCCGCTCGGGCATAAGTCCTTATTCCGGAACACTGTTCCGGAAAAGGGCCAGTGTAGACAGCCCAGTAGTCTTTTCTGGAAAAAAGCCCCGATCGCAAAAATGGTGATCGGGGATCTTTTCCGGAAAAGCGTGTCTACATTGGCCACAGACGCTTTTCCGGAAAAAGGGCTTTTCCAGAAAAGCAGCCTGCCAATGTAGACGCTCCTTTTCCGGAAAAACTGAAAACGGAATAGTATTCTGTTTTAAGCAGTTCCGGAAATTCATGCCAGTGTAGACACAGCCCTAGAGTGTCTCCTACAAAGTGACTTATGTCCAGGCTATTTTACCAGGGATTTGAATTGCTTTAGGCCCCACTGATTTCATTATGACTAATTCTGGTAATAAAGCTGTGTGTCTATGTACATGTTTGCTGGATCAAGACCTTACTCTCATCCTTCAAGAGAGAGCATGGGAATGGACAGTTTAGTTAAAACATTACAGTGATAAATATTCATAGTGACCATTAGTTTCTCCAGTTGTAATCCCAGTTGAATTCTGAATCCTTCAAATACCTAACTGTGCTAGTCTATCCATAAATATCCAGACATGTTTGTACAGTAGAATCTCAGAGTTACGAACACTGGAGTGAGGAGTGAGTTGCTCTTTCAAAAAATTACAATGGAACATTGGCTTAATACAGCTTTGAAACATTACAGAAAATACCACTTTTAACTATATGAATTTAAATGAAATAAGTACAGAAACAGTTTCTTTGCCTTGTCAACTCTTTATTAAACTTTCCATTTTTTTTAGTGACTTATTTTTAACACTGTACTGTTTTGTATTTGTGTGTGTGTAGCTACCTTCTTGCACACTTTTGATTGCAAATGAGGCATATCGTTGATTGGTCAATAACGTGTTGTTCAGTTACAAACATTTCAGAGTTAGGAACAATCTGCAGTCCCGAGGTGTTCATAACTCTGAGGTTGGACTGTATGACATCTGATTGTTTGAATCAACCTCAATTTTATTGAGTAAACTTCTGTCCAGTTTTTTTCTCCTCTTGGAAATCTATCTGTCACTGTTTTTTTTATCACATCCATGATACTGGTAAGAGTGTGTGACTGGGTGGACTAGGCCTAACACCTTGCTGGGGCTGGAGGCCTTGCTGCCCCAGGAAGAAGAGCAGAAAAGAGATACTCCAAGTAGCCTAGAGTGACTGCTTCTCCAGCAGCCAATCAGGACCCAGCAAGCCGATATAAAAGAAGCTGCAGGGCCAGGGCCTGGCAGTTCATTGCTGGAGCTTGACCAACACAGACCTAAGGGCTAAATGGGAGAACAGCAGCACTTTGGACAGCTCTGAGTGGGATCTGGGCTTCAGACAGCTACAGAACCCAGGCCCAGCAGCTGAAGACTAGCCTATAACCAACAGCAATACCTTGCAGAACCCAGGACAGGGTCCAGGCAGTACTTGACCACAAAGCCCCGGGGAAAGGGCTAGACAGAGCAGCTTCCTAAGGAAGTGGCCCAGGGAACGAAAGAGCAACAGACTCCATTGATACTCAGCAGACAACTGCTACTTACAGAGTCCCTGGGCTGGGTCCCAGGGGAGTGGGCGGGCCTGGGTCCCCTCTAAGCCCCCAGCAGCCACAACATGGGGTAAGAAGCAGCCTGGTCCCAAGCAACTGACCAGAAAGCCTTCTGGGACACTTCCTGTCCCAGAGAACAGCTGGGCGGAGAAGGTGCAGACACACCCCCGGCCACCAAGGGGCACTCCTGAGAAGGGAGCCCCTTTACATAGTGTCAATACATTAATCAGAACTGTGAGATCATCTGCACAATTATCACTCATTGGAAATCAGGAAACCCAATGTTTATTTGAGATGACCACAAAAATCCATTTCAACTTACTCTCTTCCTTCTCAGTACATGAACAATAAAACAATCTTCTGTGTGTCTGATGCAAACTTAATTAGTTATAATTTTATCACTGATATGGCCATTTCATAAAAATCATAGACTGGATATTTTGTTTCTTCTTGAAATGACTGTCTTTGTTGCTAATATAGCTATGATTTTCAGCTCAAAGACAACATACATAAGGTATCCAAACAACCTTCAAAAGTGAAAAATTCCACTAAAAATCTATACAATTAAGAACAATGAATCGTTTTCCAGGTCTTCTGCCACCTTTTCTTTCTGACAAGTGGAAAAGTGACTTCAAAAACAATGTGTTGTCATTTTAATAGAACTCGGACTCTGAAAGGATAAAGTGTCCTTGCACAGAAAGATTGCAGTTAAAACTGTATCAATATTCCTGTTATAAACTGATAAACACAGCACTCAGTGAGGTCAAGTTGTACATGCTTGAGCTGACATGCCAATCTGCCAGCAGTCATATGGTTCTCGTATGGCAACACTCCACAGATGCCAGGAAAATGTGAGAAGTTTCTGGCTCATTTCATTTCATTCTCCTGAATGCCACGTTTGCCTGTACAAGTGTGCGCGTGCACACACACACACACACACCATTTTAAATAATGCTACTATTACCCGTATACACCCATTTTATGTAGGGGGTTTGTAATATCTCACCCCATACAAACTGACTATTGATCAAGATTTCATGTGCAGACCCCTGGACTGGAAATAAGAGCATCGTTTTTTCTTATACAGCTCCCAAACACATTTTAAATTACATCAAGAAAGAGAGAGTACGTGAGGTTATATATTTTCTTGGACCAACTTCTGCAGGGGAAAGAGACTCACTTTCAAGTCTCCCCTCCTCTCCCCACCCGCACTCCCACCCCCCAACAGCTCTTCTTCAGATTTGGTACTCTGAACAACATAGCTCCATGGAAGATGAAACAGATTTTTGTGGCATAGCTAGTTAGCACATATTGTAAAGGGACCAATCAAGGGAAAGTGACCTGTTAACACTGCTACAGTAAGAGGACAAAAAGACAGAGTTAATGGGTCTCTGACTGTTGTAATAAACTGTAAAACCAGTGTCTCTGTTCCAGTGGTGACTGATTTTTCCTACAAAGGGAGGAACCATGAGGCCGGGTGCCTCCATGGCTCCTCTCTTATTCTTCCTTTTCCCCCTGAGGCTCCATGTCCTCAGCCAAGCCAGAAGCCAGAGCCGGGCCAGTAAGCCTGGGCCTCTTCACCAGCCTGGGAAGGGGAGTTTAACAGCAGCCCGTAGCCCATGTACCTATTACCTAGGCTCTATCCTCACAGGACAGGAGGAGGGAGTATGGCTCCCCCGCAGTAGCCTGCCTGGCTTTTACCCAGACCTGGCACCAATGTCTGGTCTGGCCTGGGAACAGGGCTTCAGGGGTTGAAGAGCCACAGCCAAGCCAAGGCAAGAGCTGCCTAGGTAGTTGTGGGAAGCCACCTACATCTAATCTAGGTGATGGCCAATGGGATGGGAATATGGGCTGGGGGTTGTTGTCAGTCCTCTCCCACCCCAGCAGGATGAGGTCTGCAACTACACATAATTGCTTGGGGTCCCCAGGCTGCTCTTACTGGTCCAGGCACACCTTCTGGCTTGGCTGGATGGCAGGGCCAAAGTAGATGGATAAGGCCTGTCTATTCTCAAAAGTCAGAGGGACCATGACCGCCTGCTGCCTCTTCCCCTCATCCCGCTGTCCTGGCACCCCTGCTCTGTTCAGTCTACGATTTTTAGTGTCTAGCACAAATAGAGTCAGGATCATCTTCTGGAAGAATCCTGTGGATTTCCTTCGAGGATAAGGGCTGACCAGTCAGATACAGAGTGATCATTTGGTGAAAAGTGTTCACCTGCAGATGAAACGGTGTTATTGTCTTATTTTCCTGTGTGAGTTCATTCAAGAGCATAGTGATTGTCTGGTTTTCACTCGTTATTGGGGTATTTTAGTGCACTGGATGAGCTATACCACGTTATAATAGCTATGTGAAGGATCCAAGATTCTTGAAAGGTGTGTTGTGAGGGGTGTTGATCATTGTAGCAGTGAAAATCTGTCTGAAGGTTTTGCGTCTGTGGTTCTTCCAGTGTTTGGTGCTATTTTGGCTTGGTGTGTCCTGATCTATGGAGAACTTATGTCTGATGAGGAGCTTGAAGAGTTTAGGGGGCTGTTTTTCAGGATGCGGTTGCTGTTGTTTGATGATACCACATATGGGTTCCAGAATGGGATGATAGGTGACAACTAGGGGTAAGTGGTTGTTTGTAGGGGTGTTATTTCTGTACTGTAGCAGGTTCTCTCAGGGTATTTGGGTGACTTGGTTCATGATGCAATCTACTTCTTTGGTGCTGTGTCCTTGTTTGATGCAGGCAGTTTTAAGTCTGTAAAGCAGGGCTACTCAAACATGGCCTGTGGCCCATTTGTTTGCAGCTGTGGTGCGGTTTCTGTTTATGCAGGGCTCAACACGTGGCCTGTGTGTGGGATCCTTTAAAAATGGCCTCCATTGGGGACATGCTCCACAATGGTGAGTTGTCTCCCAGGAGTGGTGAGCACTGACAGACACAATTGGACAGGCTGACTGGAACAGATGGATACAGGGTGTCGGCGTTTCTAGCCCCCGGGGAAGAGGTGCTGGGAGCACCAGGGCATTGTGGGAAGTGCTTTGTATTCATGCCCGTCAGTGTGAAAGAAGCTATTTGCATATATATTTGCATGTATTTGCAACCATACTTAAGTTGCGGCCCTCGGCATGTGCTGTGAGTATCATTGTGGCCCCTGAGGCTTCCAAAGTTGTATAACCCTTGTGTAAAGGTATGTATCCCAGACTTTCTCCTTCAAGTGTATTCTGTGGTATCTGAATGTATGGCTGTGGATAAGATTTCTTAGTGTGTTTGAGGTGCTTACTGGACCTATGACATTAGATGTGGTGGCCTGTAGTTCAATGGACAGGTGATGGTTATTGTGATGGAAATCTATGAGGGAATTTAAGCTGTCTGTCCAGAAGACAAAAATATAATCTATGTATCTCAGGTATACCTATTGGTTTCATGGTACATTTATTCAGTATATCAAGAAAGGCAGACAAGAGATATGAATAACCTATCAGAGGTGAATGCATTTTGCACGCCTGTAATATACAATTAAGGGAAGGGGAAATTTAAACATTTTAGCTGATCAATAATGAGCATTGTCAAAAACATGTAATAACTTTAAAGCAGCTAATATACTAACATTAGAAAACTGGGAAAATATTCCTGCGTGTATTATTGTTTTTCACATTCCTATTTGTATCAGCAATATAATGTCTCTGACTCATAGACTGATAGGATACAATGTTAAAAATTGTCTACATTCATATTTGCTAAATAGACCATAATCATTTATAGAGTTTATAATGCACAATTTACAAATTGTTGAAATATGTATTTCCATATTAGATCATCTTTGGAGCTATGTACAGTTTTTTGTGTCAAGTTCAATCCACTTCAAGAAGAATTGTTCTCTGTTTGTTTATAAATGTTAATAAGGGGAAAACTGAGACAAATACCACTACAAACATGTATTAAAATAGTTTTTAAGATGTGACAATTCTATAAACACAATAAACTTCATGTAACTTACATTTTGATGGACTTAATTAAAACCATTAAAACGCTTGCATACATTTTTATGGTTCATATGTATTTATAAATACACTACAAGGGGGAAGGTGGGTGTGTGTATACACAGACACACACAAACTTAAAGCATATATGGGGAGATGATATCCTCAAGATAAATTGTAGAGCCATGTAATAATTTAATGGATCATGCACCTTTGGATGTGTCACCTACCTTCTCTGCTCAATATTCCATCTTCTGCAGGACTACTTTTAACATCACAAATTGTTGAATAGTTTCAAACAAGTTAAATCAGACAGTCAAGAAAATGTTCCTTTCTTCACAAAACAGTGCGATTACTGTCCTCCCCTCAATAATTTACACTTACCCAAGGTCCAGGATGGGAAAGATCGTATCCTGCATCAATAGTGAAATTTCCATACCAAAAATATATTAATATTTTGGAGCTTAACTCCTAACCTTGCAGAACTAGGAGTAGAAACTAGGAATGGGGGAACCCTCTTCTCAGTGGAACACAGCATCTTCAAACTACTGAGGTAAAACACTTTGAAATCATGGCAGGTTGGATGTAGTATTCCTATTTTATGATGTTTGTTTCCATTTAAACATTATGTACAAATTAGAGAAAAGGCGGGTCTGTGGACTTGCCCCAGATTCAGTTCAGTTCCCTGCTCTGCCACAGATTCCCTGTGTGACCTTAAGCAAGTCACTTCACCTCTGTATGTCTCAAAGCCTGGGGTGTTAGTTCAATTTCAGAGTTTCTTATTGCTCCTATTGGGTCATGGGTAGTTATCACAATAACCATAGCACCCGACTTTTCAGATGTAGGGTTAAAAAAAAAACAGGAAAATGCCAAAACACTCCTAAAATATCTATACCTAAAATATCTATACCTATGACACATGTGCCATACACAGAATGCATGATGAAGGTTTTATCAGAATGAATTTGTGATCACCCGCAAAATTCATTCATGACTTCACCATTGGTCAATAATGCAATTATCCCCCCCCCCCCCCAAACTCCTACTGATAATCCTTTGTATTATACCATCACTTTTACCCTATAATAATCTACACAGCAATAGGAATGCTACAGGTGATGGTGGACATTTGACACGGTCTTACATGACCTTCTTATCAATAAACTAGGAAAATACAAGCTAGATGGGGCTACTATATGGTAGGTAAATAATTGGCTAACTGTTCTCAGAAACTTCAGGGGGTAGCTAAGTTAGTCTGTTACAGAAAAAACAACAACAAATGGTCTGGTAGCACTTTATAGACTAACAAAACATGTAGATGGTATCGTGAGCTTTTGTGGCCACAACCCACTTCTTCAGATGACCGGAGTAACTCCAGTCATCTGAAGAAGTGGGCTGTGCCCACGAAAGCTCAGATACCACCTACATGTTTTGTTAGTCTATAAAATGCTACCAGACCATTTGTTGTTTTGTTCTCAGAGAGTAGTTATTAATGGTTCACAATCATGCTGGAAGGGTATAACAAGTAGGGTTCCAGAGGGGGCAGTTTTGGGACAAGTTCTGTTCAATATCTTATAAAGTTATAAAGTTTGCAGATGATACCAAGCTGGGAGGGCTTGCAACTGCTTTAGAAGATAGGGTAATTATTCAAAATGATCTGGACAAATTGGATAAATGGTCTGAGGTAAATAGGATGAAGTTTAATAGGGACAAAGGCAAAGTACTCCACCTAGGAAGGAACAATCAGTTTAATGCATACAGAATGGGAAGCGACTGACTAGGAAGGAGCACTGCAGAAAGGTATCTAGGGGTCATAATGGACCACAAGCCAAATATGAGTCAACAGTGTGATGCTGTTGCAAAAAAACCAAACATGATTCTGGGATGCATTAACAGGAATGTTGTGAGCAAGACACAAGAACTGGATTTGTTTAGTTTGGAAAAGAAAAGCCTGAGAGAGGACGTAGTAGCAGCTTTCAATTATCTAAAAGAGCATTACAAGGAGGAGAGAGAAAAATTGTTCTCCTTGGCCTCTAATGATAGGACAAGAAGCAATGGGTTTAAATTGCAGCAAGGGAGGTTTAAGTTGGACATTAGGAAAAACGTCTTAACTGTCAGGGTGGTTAAACACTGGAATAAATTGGACGCTGTAGAATCTCCATCACTACAGATATTTAAGAACAGATTAGATGAACATCTATCAGGGATTAGCTAGATGGTGCTTGATACTGCCATGAGGACAAGGGACTGGACTTGATGACCTCTCAAAGTCCCTTCCAGTTCCACTATTCTATGATTCTATAAGCAGTATTTGGAATATTATATATAAAGGTTATTATAGTGTAAACTCTATGGGATATGTGCCAGGCCTTCTTCTGTATTTGTACAGTATCTAGCAAATTGTGGTCCCTACCACAAGTTAATTATGTTAGCTATACTTTTTACAAACATATCCCACTATCTGTATTTGAATAGATGGAAAATGTGACAGTTGGAGAGTACTTTCCTTTTACCCTTGTTGCTCAACAAAAAAGAGAAGAGTCATAATAAATTATGTAAATCCAAATCCTAATGAGATTATATTAGGTCAGAAACAACTACAGTATGCAAATGTTCACTTCAGTGTAGTATACATTAGTTATTGCATACATTATACTAATAAGTGAATACTTCCTCACAGTAAACAAAACCATATCACTATCCAAATTAAATTACTCCGTTAGGATAGAATTCATAAAAATAACACATTTTATAAATCTTCCTTAATGCCCCATCATGCTTTCTTTCAGATCATATTTTTTTAAAAAAACAATTATTTGTCAAGTACATAACTACCGCTTGAAACTTCTGACAAGAAACCTGTCAACACATCAAATCAAATTCCACTTTACAACAGTTTCCTATGTAACACACATACAAATATGGACCAAATCCAACAGAAGGAGGCCTACAAACAAAAATGAACCCTTACTTATTTTTACTTTTCTCAATATTGTTACATTGTTAAAACCTTTACTAAGCTAGAAATAATGAATATTGTACTATCAAGTATTACTCCAGATTATTACAACAGTCTTGCAAAACTCTTCTTGCCCCTTCAGTCACAAAAATTTAAAAACGGTCAAGCAAAGCTGCAATTGCCTCTGAATTCTTATCATCCTGGTAAAGATAGGTGAGCAGATTTTGTGATTTGGCTGGAAATGGAGGATGACACAGTTGCATGGCTGGATTACCAGCACACAACTTCTTATTCTTGTCAGTGTCTATTTTTCCTTTGAGGGACGCCTTATGTTCATAGCTTATCCCTGAAGCTCGACAAGTACAACTCATAATCCGGGTGAGCTATTCATAGGTGAAAAATGAATTTAGCAAACCTGGAGACCAGGTTGTTGATGGAGCATTTGTTTTATATACACACACACACACACATGCAAGCACGCAGACACGGAGTTACATAATTGCTTAGCCATAATTCCCAGGATCTCATCTAGGTGTTCAGGGAACAAACTGTGGCGCGTAAATGCCAAGCACAATTGCCATGGGCAGTCAGGGAGTGTTTCCTCCATGTACTCCAAATATGGTAGGAGAGAAGTTGGGATTATGGGCCTACCAGCTTCTTCAGGTCGCACCATCCTCACTTTCCAACCCACTGGCACTGTGGGATGTTCAAGTCAGCAATGTCCTTCCTTGAGGTACAATCTGTTCCTGAACTACTGCTGGGGCCATATGGCTGTGTAGCATTACTTATTCAAGATGTGAACAACAGGCACCATGTGGCTGACAATATTTCAATGCTACCTCCCTTTGGATAAGTCACAATAACATAAGACTGAATAGTTTGATCTTAAATTATGTCCCCCGTTCTGTTTTGTTTCATTTGTATCAGAGCATAACCAAATTCTGAAAGGGAAATCTCCCTTATGGTCAGGCTATTCCATGATTGCACACAAGTATTTTTTGCATCTTCTTCTTGCACTTCTGGTACTGACCAGTCAGACTCACTGTACTGGACTAGATGGATCAGTAACCTGATATGGCAATTGCTATGCTTATTCGCTCCTTTCTGGAGGAGAAAGAAGGTAAAGAGGATTTGATACATATTAGAGATGTATTGGAGAGTTGCCTCAGAAAAAATTGTTGCACATGAAATACATTTTTCTTCATTTATAATCAGGAGAAGTTTGAACCAGACAATGTAAATATGTCGGACATAGGCCTCATCTATGGAATTGTTATAAAAGGTTGGCTGCTAGGGTGAAGCCAAAATGCCTACTCAAGTGCATAGTGTTGTGGGAAATTGACTAATCCTTAGTCTCACCTGTAGATATTTTCAGAGGCAGTGATATTTTTTAATTGAAGGCTTGGAATCAAGTTTTGCAAAGAAGCCTGTCTTTTGAAAGCACAAGGCCCATTGAACATCTAAGTCATTTTGGCATTTTTCAAAATCCCTTTCTGAGGCCCAAGTTACTGAAATCTTCAAAACATGATTTAAACATTTCAAGTCATCAAGATTCCACTATTTAGTGTACCTTAAACCAGCAAACAACCTGTGCCCCTGCAGAGGAAGGAGAAAAACCCACAAAATCTCTGCCAGTTTAACCTGGGGAAAACTTACTTCCTGACACCAGATATGGTGATCAGTTAGATATTGAGCATCTTAAGCACTGAGATCACTAACCAGACATCTGTGAAATAATTCACTGTAGCAACTCAGGGCCCTTGCCATCCAGGGTACATCTGCACTGCATGCTTATTTTGAAATAAGCTATTCTGGAAGAAATACTCCAAAATAGCTTATTCTGAAATATCATGTTTATACTACAGGGAAGCCTCAAAATGAGTCCGAGGCAGGCTTGGATATGAATCTGGACATGCTACCTCGATTTAGAACCCCGGAAGGCATTGGGGAGTAATTATTTTGAATGGCCTGGAGGAGGAACTATTTCGAAATAGCGGAGCATCCACTCTACAGCTATTCCAAAATAGCTATTTGAGAATAGATGCTATTCCTCATGGGATGAGGTTTACAGAAGTTGGAATAAGATGTCTGTTATTTCAAATTTATTTTGAAATAACAGACTTGCTGTGTAGACGCTCACATTTTTATTCCAAAATAACGCTGCTATGTAGACATACCCTAGGGATATCCTAGGGGTCTCCTGGACAGGCATAAGGATCTTGCACAAAACGAGTTTTTTTGCGCAAAAAAAAAGTTCACACTGCTTTTTGCACAAAAAACCCTTGCAGAAAAAGAAACGGCAGAAAATATGCTAATGAGATCTTGACTTCTGCTAATGAATCCCTCATTAGCATATTTTCTGCCTGAAGAACTCTCAGTTAAGAGATACCTCTAGTTTCTCTAACCATTGTGAACCAGTAGGTGTGGTAGATGAGTCACATGCCATCACGGCCCTTCCAGAAAGATCATCTTGAAATGTGTTAAGAATTTTTGCTCCCTTAGAAGTTTGTTCCAAAACATAGCAAGCAGCCAGACTCAGGGGGGGCCTTCTAGTCCTGTGGCCTACTAACTTTTCAGACAGTATATTCAGAAGAATCCTACTAGCCCTGCTGTTAGCTGAAAAAAAAAGGTTTCATGTAAATGCCACAGAATATTGTTCAGAGAGCACAGCATAATAGGAGAGTTCTTAGCTGTCTGGCAAGTCCTAAAACAACTAACAGCAGGATATCACATTAAGTCAGACTTATGCCTTGTCTTCACTGAAGGTAAAAAAGAAAGTGTGTTGCTGAGTTAATTAACCTGAGGTAAAATTCAAGAGAAGACAAGACAGTTTGTAGTTTTCAGACAAGTTAGCAGAACAAATGAAAGATTATGGGGTTTTTACTTGATCTGCTAACTCACGTGAAAATTACATGTTTTTACTCAGATTTTTATCTTAAATTAGCTCACTCGAGTTAAGAAACCACCCCTTTTATTTATTTATTTTTATTTTTTTAGTGAAAACAAAGCTTTAGGAACTTTGGTTACTAAAATACATTTGATTGAAAAGAAAAAAATAATTTTATAATATGAACAAACTAGATATTATTGGAAAAACTTGACAGGCTAAGTTAATGCTATGGTTGTACTGGGAAAATTGAATGCCATAAAAATGTACATTCCTAAATTGATATACACTGCATAAGATACACATTATGAAATGAAAATTGCTAAAGAAGTGGCAGGTAAGCCAACTAAAGCAAAATAATCTTCAGTATTAAATGTAGGAGATGCATTTTAGCACGTAAACTGAGTCAAGCTCAAATGTAGTGACTTTTAATATTACATTAGGATAAATTTAACTAAATACATTTTGGTACTAGTTTTTCTCCTGAGATGTTTCAAAGAATAATGTCACAGATTTTTCAGGCATCATAGTGCGTTGAAGTTATAGGGACTGTTTTAATTTTATCTAGAGACCTTAAAGAATAAAATTAAAGATTTAGGCCAATCCTGTAAATTGAATGACACAGGCAGGTAACACTAAAGTTAAAACAGAATTGGCCCTAAAGAAATGTTCATATTGGACATAAATTGAGCCAAGATGGTTTAGTATATGATCCATATAAAATAAAAGAAATAGTTCAAGACCATGTTGAACAAAGAAAAGCAAATCTCCAGGCCACTGCAGAGAATATAGGCTAGTCTGCTATTAGCAAAACAGATTCACATAGTTTGTGAGCAATTATACATTGATCCCCAGTCTACCAATTTTAAAGTATGATATTTTTACTGAGTTAGTCGTGGCGTTAGGAAATCTGTCAGAAGGTAAGATGCATACCTCATGTTAGAAGAATGGCTAATTGCATTTGTATTATGTGTCCTGCTCAATGGAGGAAAGATACTGCTGAAGACTGAAATGGAAATGCTAGCACCTGTTTGGATGTCTTAATCATAGAATCATAGAATACTAGGACTGGAAGAGACCTCGAGAGGTCATCAAGTCCAGTCCCCTGCCCTCATGGCAGGACCAGATACTGTCTAGACCATCCCTGATAGACATTTATCTAACCTACTCTTAAATATCTCCACAGATGGAGATTCCACAATTTATTCCAGTGTTTGACCACCCTGACAGTTAGGAACTTTTTCCTAATGTCCAACCTAAACCTTCCTTGCTGCAGTTTAAGCCCATTGCTTCTTGTTCTATCCTCAGAGGCCAAGATGAACAACTTTTCTCCCTCCTCCTTATGGGTATGTCTACACTACCCCACTAGTTTGAACTAGCGGGGTAATGTAGGCATACCGCAATTGCAAATGAAGCCCGGGATTTGAATTTCCCGGGCTTCATTTGCATAAGCAGGGCGCCGCCATTTTTAAATCCCCGCTTGTTCGAACCCCGTGCCGTGCAGCTGTACACGGCACGAACTAGGTAGTTCGAACTAGGCTTCCTAGTTCCAATTACCGTTACTCCTCATTCCAAGCTACAAATGGGGATTATAATACGTTACCCACCCCTAACTCAACCCCCATTCATTGTCTGTCTGGTCTATTTCAACTGAACTGTTTGGGGCAGAGGCTCTGTGTGTTAGCAAAGCAGCTAACACAGAGGAATGCCTATCTCAGATGAGGCCTCAAGGCACTACCATCCTACAAATTAATCAATTATAATTAACCAATCAAAAGCCCCAAATTGTCTAAAAATGGCCCATCACAACACTTATTTCTGTTACTGTGGCAATGAGATGCAGGAAATCCTGACTACTGATAAAGGAGAGAAGGTTGGAAACATAAATACTGTAACTTTGCTTCAAGTGCACTTGGTATCAGGGGCAATAACTTCTTAATGTGCTCATCCCCCAGGCCATGCCCTCACCTCATCTTTTCCTGCCACTGCCCCGCCTCTTCCTGCTAAATTCCTCTCTCACGCATGTCCAGCTCTTGCTTTTCCCCTCTCGTCCCCCATCTCCTGCATGCTGTAGAACAGCTGATCACAGTGAGCAGGAGGTGCTGGGAAGGAGAAGAAGGTAGGAGTTCATAGGGCCACAAGCAGGCAGGAGGTGCTGCGGGGGAGTGTGCTGACTGCCAGTGGATGCTCAGCACCCATCATTTTGTTGCCATGGGTTTTTGAGCCCTGTAGCATCCAAAGAGTCAGTGCCTAGATTTGCTATCTCCCTATTTCTGTGCATAATGGTGATTATCCACTAATAATTTATACTTCCCCAAATGTACTTCTTGTTAACTTCTGCACACATTTTGGCAATGTCCTTGTAAATGGATACACTGCAAGTTTGACTATTCTAATATTTCTATTTAAATTAGGTGAGACACAAGGCAGTCCAAAAAATATGATCACTCAATAGTTTTTGTTTGCATAGAATTTAAATGGCCAAATAAAAGAAGAGGTTAAAAAAAGTGTTCTTCATTTTGCTCCCCACTGAGTGATGCTGAAGGCAAGAGTAGTTTTACTAATTAAAAGTTTAGAGTAGGGTTTTCAAACATAAACAGCACTGACCTAGTCAATGGGAATTTAAGCCAACAGGGAATGCTTTTGAAAAAACAATTCTTGTGTTTGTACAGGGACTTTTCCCTACCTTCAACCTTGTTGCCAATGCTCTTGTTATAACTTGAAGGGTGTGTCTAGACTACCTAGTTTTGTCGACAAAACTATACCAGCGTCTACACTACCGCTGAGTTCTGTCGACATAACGTCGACAGAACTCAGCAGTTTTGTCGACGCTGGTATACCTCATTTTACGAGGCATAACACCTTCTGTCGACAGAACTCTGTCGACAGAAGGTGTTATTGCCTGTAACATTGCGTCCAGACTACGGAGTTCTGTCGACAAAGCAGCTTGCTTTGTCGACAGAACTCAATGTGTCTGGATGCTCTTTGTCGACGGAAGTTTTGTCGACAGTATCTGTCGACAAAACTTCCGTTGACAAAATGCGGTAGTCTAGACGTACCCGAAGAGAACAGTGGGCAGAGGTTAGATTATGACCCTGACTTTATAGGTTAAGATCACCTTCTGCACAATAATTGTAAATATAATAAAGCCCTTTCCACAGAATGAGTTTAACCCCTATCTTAGAACGTCTGTTCTTTTTGTACTGGAGTCACACTTTAAAAAAAATCAACTTTTACTCAATTAGTACATTACAGTAGCTTTGAACTTACACTACTTATAGGATTTGGTATTGAGAAGTGGCCTCCCATTTTTATAGTAAAATTACTCTGCCTAGAATTATTTGAGTGTTCAGCTCTTATGACTTTGGATCAGTTCCTTAAGTTAATAGACATGGTGTTAAAATCGGGTTACCGTAGTCTCTACTACGGCCTAGGATAAAGATAGCAAACAAGTCCATTGCTCTATGTTTGAAAATTCAACAGGTACTAACTATAAGTATACACTAAGGCTGCACAAACCCTGCAAAGGGTGACTTTTTTTCCCACTTTGCTCCATCTAAAGAACCCTTTGGGGTTTCGTCTGCAGAGCTGGAGACTGGATGATCTCATGCAAATTCACTTGGAAGTTTGGATTCATGTATAACTGAAACTTTTATGAACCTGTCTTTCTTTACTTCATTTGTTCCCTGTACAGATGCACCCTCCTCCCCGGCTGTGTCCCTTCAAGTTTTCTTTAGCCATCATTAGGTATCTGGTACATGTTCTACTGTCACTGTGTTGGGTGACTACTTCACCCCTCTCATTGAACCTTCAAAGAGTGGCCACCTTGATGCCCTACATCTCTGCTGGGCTTTGCTAGGCAATGCCACTGCCTCCCAGGATCTTCCATGAAGGAGAGGCAACCTTGTCCACTACAAAGCAGCTCCCACCCCCAGTAGATTTATTATTAACTAGGGACACGGAGTGTCCCAATATTCTCTGTGTGACCTGTCAACATATCCCAGTAACTGTGCACTACGCTTTTGGGGAACTTTAGACAGCACATTCATGTCTGTATCACAAATGCAGCACTAAACACAACCTCTAACCTGTTCTCTTTGGACATACTCATCCCATAAATCACCCTGCTTGTTTTATTATTTAATCTCTTTCTGGGGTTTTTTGGAGGGGGGGGGCAGGGGTTGATTTCTCAGTTGCAGCCTCTTAGGCATGTAGCTAACTGCACCCTAAAGAAAGTGAGAGCCCAATACACAATAAATCACAATAAATCCTGAAAGAAATAGATCATTATAATGAAATTACCCTAAAGTGTGTTGATTTCTAGTGTTATTTATGGGGGGAGGGGAAGGTTGCTGCTTTTCCCTTAATTCTGCCATATTGTCTGGTTCACAGCCGGAGACAAACTGAAATGGCCATCTGGTTGATGTGCATACAAAAGGAGTGGTTTGCCAGACAAAGAAACTACCTTTATTATACAAAGATATGTGTCGCCTCTGCTCAGATTACCAATCTTTTGTTTCTGTTACTGATATAAATAGATAGATAGGAGTATACACTCCCTATTATCCAGATGCATTAAATCCTGACAGTGTGGGAATACAATTACCACACTGTTTTAGGTATCTTAATTGTTTGGCATATTGCTGATATGAAAAAATAGTATAACTGAACTTTTTCAAGTCACAGACTCTAATTTTGCCTGGACAATTCTGAGTGCACCAGTTTGCTCCCACAAATAATAGCTTGCACGCGTGCGCGCGCGCGCACACACACACACACACACACACACACACACACACACACACACACACACACACCTATATGCAAAATTAGGAATTGGGCTGAGGCCCCTATGAAAATTGGTCCTTCTAATTAGAGGTCTGGTTGCAGAGTTAAGGGGTCAAATGTTCATTGGCAGGCCCCTAATCTGTGACACCACCCCTCTGCCCCAAAATGTGTGTCTTCTGCAGTCACAAAACTATATACACACTCACAAATGGAGAATTGCATGCACAACTTAGCCATTGTGTACTTATTACATAGTATCTGTTGCGGACTAGAATTGATAAAAAATGGTACTGTATATTTCACACACATAAAAACATCAAAAGGCTTTAACATTTTTTCAGAAAAAGTTTGAAAGTCTCACCTTTTTGACAAAAACAACAACAAAAAACTTCAAAAAATTAATTAAAATGATCCCCCTCTTTTCACATATTTACTGCTTCTCCTTTTGCGCTACTGAAAAGCAGTGAAAAGGAAATGAAAAACAAAAAATAGAAAATCTGAAGAGCAAACGTTTAAAAAAAACTGAGGCATTTTTAGTTTTTTCAGTGAAAAAATCATAAACTTTTGAAAACCTATTTTTCTATAAAATATTTATTTTTTACAAAGGGAGTTTTGGGGTAAGAAACAAGTTTGAATGAATAATTTCAACAACCTGTGATCTTCTGGATGTTATGTGGCCACTGTTTAAGATACTTTATCCTGTATATAACTCAATACCTCACTACATGATATTATGCAAAAAGCATTTTGAAATGTAAACTGAAAATACACTCTTTCCCCATAGGCAATCCCCTTTCCTGATTATATTTGATCAGAATGAGATTGTAACTTCGCATAAGTTCATACACCCAAGACAGCTGGTCAGCCTTGTGAATAGTAGTTTCCCTACTTTGAAATACTTACTGTAGGTAAAACATGTTATTTATGCAAGAGGTCTTATTACAATTGTTAATTAATAATGTCAGTCTTAAAATGCTGTTGTGATTTTTTATCTTTATTTTCCAGAAGGAGTCTCATTACCATCATTTTGGGACCTATTGATCCTCTTTCATAGCTAATACATTTCTCTCTCTCCCTCATGATAGGCATTCTCTAGCCAAAGCAGCAGAAAATGCCATGTCTTGATAATGCCCTCTAAGGGACTGGAATGTACAGTAATGTGGCCAAGCCAAGCACGCCTCTGTCCTTGAAAGACAAGAGAATCATTTCCTTAATGTGATGGTTCAGGCTTATAACTTATATATTAATATTACGGTAGTACCAAGAGGCTTTGCCTGAGATCAGGACCCCACTGAACTAAGTACAGTACAAATACATAGAAAGAAACAACCCCTGCCTTGAAGAGTTTAACATTTTAATAGGCAAAGCAGACAAAGGCTGTGGAAGGAAACAGAGAACTAAAATAACTTGCCCCAAATCGCAGGCAGAACTAGAACACAGGTCTCCTGAGGCCCAGGTCTACACTAAAGGGGAAGGTCAAATCAAGATATGTAACTCTAGCTATGTTAATTACATAGCTGGAGTCAATGTACCTTGATTAGAGTTTCCCTATCATCCCCACAGCCGGAGACCAATGGGAGCAAATGCTCCTACTGGTTTCCCTTACTCTTCATAGGAGCAGGAGTACCGGCTGCTGACAGGGGCATTTTCTGAGTTTGATTTAGCATGTGTTTACTAGCCCCACTAAATTGAACTCCGGAAGATCAGTTGTGGCAACCCTCTTCATTAGCACATTTCCGTACAAAAAAAGCACCCTTGGAATATGATCAGCATGTCCATATCTTTTCTACAGGTGTTGGATACATATACATGCAATTTCACAAGAAGAGTGAATGAGAGGGCTGCAAATGTTAACTGATGTGATTTCTCACTCCTTTGGGATGATCTATAATTGCAGCTTATTCAGTAGCTACCTGAGAGTGAAGAAAAAAAATGTGCAAGACAGGGAGAGAAGCAGCATTGGGTTTCTAACCATAGCCTTAACTTCCCTGATGGGTGTCAAGCATGTTAGTACTGTAAACTGCTCCCTAAAGGCAGGTTGTTAGTTATCACAGGAGTTCTCTTCCAGGAAATCAATGTTTCCTCTAATCTTTTCCATCCATGTGCAGAAAACATTTTTTCGATGTGCACTGATCATGTATGAATATGCACCACCAGTTGAAATAAAAAACTAGCTATGCAGCTCCCCAAGCACATAGCTTACAGGGAACATTGGCTGTGACCCTTCCAGGGGTCATGAGGTTATTATGCGGGGGGTGATGAGCTGCCACTCTCTACTCCGTACCCTGCTTTGCATTTATAATAGGGTGTGATGGAGTGTGCATACCCAGCACTGGGCCAGAAGGCCTTATGCCCTTTGGGTGGTGGAAGTCCCACCCCCAGCCATACTAGGCATGCTCCAGGGGCTTGGGTAGTTTAAAACGGAGCAGCTCAGCTCAGTCTGGGCTGGATGCTGGAGAGGAAGAACCTGCTAGAGGAGCTTGAGAGGTGGACCAGCCAGAAGCACAATGGGAGACCTGAGAGACTATATTGAGCCTTCAGACCCAGTAGAGCTGCAGGAGGAGACTTGTGCTACTGAGTCTGATGACCCTGAAACTATGGAGATCAGCCTAACACCAGAACTGGTAGGAAGTGACCCAGGGAGGGTGCACAAATGGTATCTCCAACCATCATGAGCTCAGCGTGTTGTGGTGAGATTCCCACTGAGTGGCAGATCACTCCCCCACTGATAGGGCTCTGGGTCGGGGTCTAGTGGAATAGGGTAAGCCCAAAGTCCTCCTACTGGGGCTGCTACCCCAAACCTGTGAGACTCTAGCCATTAGGATGCACTGCCCTGAACCCTAGGGCTGTGTTATAGACTCTGGCCATTGGGATGTGTTGCCCTGTGACTCAAGAGGCCTCCGACCATTAGACCATATTATTCGGACTCTAAGACTAATTTACAGACTGTGGCTGTTGGGCCATAGTGCCTCAGGATGGAGCGTTCTTATGACGTAACATAGGATTAAAGATAAACCAATATGTTTTTCATTTATAAGGGGGGGTTCAAACTGAGAGATTTGCTGTGTGAAAGGGGTCACCAGTACAAAAGTCTCCATACAAAAGTTTGAGAACCACTGAGTTATTGGATCCATGCAAAGGCATTTACACTGATTTTGACTATTTATCTGTCTCTTAATTTATAAAATGTACCTGGTTATGAAAATCTGAGAGCATGTCATCATTTGACACAACAAACCTCATTTTAAAAGTAAAAAATTAATTAAAAACAAAAATATCCCTTCTGTGTGATTTCACATTCACCCAGCTCCATCATTAAGCAAGAAGAAAGGGCATTTGAATTGTGATCCAAAGGTCAGTGGGATATTTCCAAAGCTAAGGGCTCTCCACAAAGAGCAACTGAAGGCCAAAGACTATTACCTCAAATACCCAAGCTGATCTTAGCTTTCATTACAGAGAGAGAAAAGCAGCTTCCCATTTAACTAGCATGGCTGTATAGACCAAAGTCAACTCTGGGAAGCAAACAGAAAGACAGTATAAATTGTGATGACCTATTGGAGAAGAGGAAGGACATTTGGTTAACCTTTGGTTAACCATAGTATTAACCTATGACTTGGGAAACCCAGTTTCAAGTGCATGCTCTAGTGCAGACCTCCCAAATGACCTTAGGGCAATCATTTACTTTCTCTGTGCCTCAGTTTTCCATCTGTAAAATGGAAATAACAGCTGTACCTTACATCACAGCAATGTTTGTGGGGAAAGATGTGTTAATGATCGTGAGGTATTCTGGTACTATGACAATAGGGCTGCATAAGTCCTTAAGGTAGATAGTAGCATGAAGTGTGTTACACTAATACCATCAGGGAGATGCCAGATACAAATAGAAAAAGATACTTTTGGCCATGGAAATCACTTTTCATTCCAGAAACAGTCAGGAATCTAGAAGGACCCAACACTGCAAATCCCATAGCCAAAGGTCCAATAAAAAGAAAAAGTCACCAGTCCAGAGCTATAAAATCCTTCTCTCATCCCACTAGCATCATTTCTATGTTACCTGGATTAAGTTTTAGTCACTTCAGTCTCGCCCAGATCCTACTATCAAAAAATACTGTGAATGAAAAGGCACTGCTTCATTTGGATCTAGAGAAAATGGTGCGCCCAACAGCATGACCTCTGCATATGGGTAACACTTTGGCCACTTCTGCCATCTCTCACTGTTGCTTCACATACAAGTTAACAGAAGGGGCAATAAAGTCACACCTAAGTGCACTCCCTCTATCATACATGTAAGTGCCACCTCTGAGTATGCAAATCAGAAAGATGGGCAGTCACTTGCTTCAGTCTGCAAATGCAGAGTTTGTTGCAGGCATAAAACCATGTGTGCACCCATTTTTGTGGGCACAATCAGTTGTGTATACAAAACTGGACACAAAACAAGAGGCTGGGGCCTAAAATGTGACCCCTTTCTCAAAATTATTAGCCAGTGAGGCCTGTCTATTATGCATGAACATATGTAGAATAGCCAAAGTCCATTGAAGTCCACAGAAAAACTCCCATTGACCTCAAGGGGCTTTGGATCAAGCCCCAAAATCTGCAGGGATCCAAGATTCTGCTGATAGGGATAGAAATAGAAAGTTGGGAGGGGTAAGGACAGAAGAGACATCTTTAGGTATGGATTTAAGACTAACACAGGACAAAAGAGAAACAGTCTGTAGCTGAGAAAGGGGAGAAAAAATAGATCCATTTTTTAATACAAACAGGGATCAGAATGGATTCTGAAGACAGAAGGAAAAATAATCTTTTTCTAGACCTGCCCCTTTAGCCCCCACTTTGTTCTGGCACTTGATTTTCTACCCTGTCAAAGCAGCAAGGAAGCACAAGTGGATGGTTTTAAAGCCACAGCACGTTGCTTTAATTAAGCTGTCCTTAAGAATATAAGCTGGTCAAGACTTTAAAGACACCACTATACAGAAGCAACAGTGCATGATCTCTTAACTGTTCATGCTGTTGCGGAGAACAAAAAAGGCTTGATGCATATCTTTCCTGCCGACTTAGGATGTTAGATCCTGATAAGCGCTGAGCATCCTTTACTGCCATTAGCTTGAAGGAGAGCGTAGGGTGCTCAGTCTCTTCCATGCAATGATCAGTGCTTTGAAGGATTGGGCCCTTTTTGCCTGATCTCGTGAGGTACTGAGTATCCTCAATCTCTGCTGACATCAATGACAGTTGAGAACTCTCAGAACCTGGCAGAATCAGGTCCTCACGGATTAGATTTGATAGACCATGAAAGCATAAATTGTATACAAAGGGACACAACTAAAGGGGAAATAAAGATTGCTCTAATTATCAATAGATATAGTATTTGTGGCATAAAGGAGGGAAAAATCCAGCACCAAATATATGTAACATGAGGCTTCTTTTCAGGCATATAACTGCTGTCATCAGCTAATGCCTATTAAACGCTGCATAAACTGGAAATTTATAATATATGTATATTTAACCCGACAAAAGTTGGACAAACTTGTCCTAAAGACGAGGGGTCCATTTTATGTGCTTGGGTGTCCAAACACCTGCCAGTTGTTTGTCCCTTGAATTGAGGACATCATGTTTTCAATTTCCTTCAATAAAGCTATGAATCTGGCAATTTGCTGGCCTGCTTCAGCTAAACAGAAAGGACAATTTGGGAAAGATCATAGTTCAGGCTCAGTCAGACGGAAACGATTGAAAACAGCGAGCTGGCCGCTATGTTTCCCCAATGCAGCTTGCTGTCGCAGTTTGACTGACAAACTGACTTTTTTGAGGTGCTCATGCCCATTTCAGTCAGAGTTTATTGAAGGTGATTTTGATCTTCTCCATGAGGCCACAGCAGTGGCCATGCCATCTGTCACCTTGATTGCATCGTGGATTCTCTGGAGAGAGTGCTATGGCTCCTGATCATTTACAGATTGTGCAGCTTTCGCCTCCATAAGGACCACATGCACAGAGCCAGATGGTGAACATACACGCTTATTATAAGTCTTTATCTCTGTGCAGGAAGGAGAGGCACCATTAGATCTCCCTCAGGAACTCCGCTCCTCTCTACCATCATGCTGCTCTTCAGCAAATACAGTCTTCTTCAGCTGTCATCAACCTACCTCTGAAAATTAAAAAAATAAACAATAATTCCATCAGCTGAAGCACAAGACATACAGACAGCATCACAAAGCATCTCCCTGCTGCATTCCCCTGACTGTCAGCACTATGTAGAGACAAGTTTGTTTGCAAATTGATCGTTAACGTGAGATTAGGATGAGCTCCTTTTTTGAATATAAAGCAATGATATCGTGACTGTTACTGGTACATTTTAATTCATTAAAGCATTTCTAAAAAAATAAGGCTAGTTTTTTCATGGCAGGTGTGTGTACGTGCGTGCCAAGGAGGGCTGTAATGCCAGTTGCCACAGGCTGCATTTGTGAAATGCAACCCTCATGAATTAGCGAAAAGTTGCTTTTACTTGCGGAGTACAAATGTTTTTTAGATTTTGGTGGGTTTTTTTTTTCTTTTTGGGGGGGCGAGAGAGGGTGGAGGCGTGGTTCAGATTGGGAGTGCTGGAAATAGGTTTGCATAATTGAGCCTGTAAACACAAAGCAGATCAGAGGATCAATTTAAATAAGCTTGTTGCATCTTATCAGGACTGAGACCCTGCCTGTATTAAGAGTTGAAATGAGAGGTAAAAAAGAAAAGATTTTGCAGCTCATATTTAACATATGCTCACATATATGAATATACACATATCCCTACAACATACTTCATATACCACAGGACAAATCGATGGGCTATCCAGTTGCAGTACTTGTATTTTGTTTTAGAGCCCAACTTCACTTTATAAAAGATCCAGATAATACTTGATGTATATTTAGTATTCATTTGCTTTTATGTTGTCTTAGGTCATCAGCAACTATGCTGTTTTTCAAGAACTGTAGCTCTCAAATCTTAGAAGATTGGTAATTGTAGATACACATTTCAGTGTTTTGCCAAGCACAGGGCATCCTTCAGAGTGGAAATCTGGCATAGGTCCAACCAAAGTGTCTTTCCTTAAGCACATGGATATTTCTTTCTTTTTCTTTTTTTCTTAAAAAGTGTGTCTGTTTTGAAGGCTATATGTTAGGGAGCTATGATTTAGACACGGTTCTATAGTAATGCTAAGAAAACTTGTCTATGTTATGGTTGTATAAATGGCATTTAAAAATTAAAATTATAAGGTAAACTGATAAAAGAATAATTATAATAATCTTTATAAGGTAAACTGATAATTACAATAATTACCTGTTGCTGTTGTTATTTAGAAACTCGGTGATTGAAACAAGACCCAGCACAAGGATCCTCATCTCATATTGGTGGTTTGTTACAAGCCTGTCCTCCTGTGTAAATAGTGCAAAAGGGATAATATTACAGTTTTCATATAAGAATGCTAGATTTCCTTAGATAAATACAGATTTAAATTTTGTTTGGTGCCTCTAGACCGTAGTTAATCCATTTTCCTACTACAATATATTTCACTGTATCAAATATGATATTTTATTTTCCTCACAATATAGTCTTATTAATTTTTCTATTACTCTTCCCCCAGCCCATATCTTAGATCCTGTGTTCTGTGGCTTTAAAAAGAGAACATAGAAATAAAAAGATGATGAATTTAACACTTAAATAAAGATCAGACTAGACAGGTTTTCAGATATGAAAATAAAGATCAGGCTAATCAGAAAAGAACATACAAATATGTCATTCATCTAACACCACTAAAAGCAAGAGCAGCACATATTAGCCTTTTTTGCACTTTTTTCAGACTATTAGACAATGCTGGTACTATAATTATTTTGCAAATTAGCATTCACACTATAAAAAAATCCTCAGCTTCTACTTACAAGAACAGTATTTGCAAAAATCCTTGTGGTGACTAGTAAGATTTTCTGCCCTCTTTTGTATCAGTCTGTCTGTCCATACTACCCCTTTCCAAATTATGCTAGCATGTGGCTATCATGTATCCCCTCTTGTGGGTAGAATTATATATTGTGTTCAAAATCTCTGATTAATCTGATTAAGCTAGTGAGTGACTAATCCTTTAATCTCCTCAAGAGCACTGTTATGTCTGCTGAGTGTCAGATTTGTAGCTAGTAATCATGTAAGTAAATGTTAAAAGTTAAGCAAAAAAACCTATTTCATATCTATTGCACATTCTATCTTTGGTGAGTGACCTTTACAGTTAATACTGGAATGTGAGCATTAGTAAAAATAATAAATTGTGTGTGGTGATAATTCAGATGCCACAGGCATATTAGCCCCAAGAACCAATCTGCTGCTGGTTTCTTTTTCTAAAATGCTTTAATGATAAAGTAAAGGGTAGCTTTCCAATTGCTTTCTTTGTTTCTTTCATTATGGAAAGTAAATGCAAAATGTGTATGTTATATACATTACATTTGGAAAACAAAAGTCTAGTTGGCTTGTAATTACCACATTCCTGCCTTTACCTTACATGTAAAGAGATCTGAAACCACTGTACTACATTAATTTGTACAAACCTCTGTGAATTTATAAAAATGTGCCAGCCATATATTTCTTGCCTTAACACATCATTAATATGAGGAAGGAGAGAAATGTGTAATATTTGCAAACAATGCATACTTTGATTGCTAGCAATTGTACAAGCCTCATGTTAATAGGGTAATAAGGATCAAAATGCCCTCAGGCATATGAATATGACAATGCTGAATCCATTTTTAAAATTACCATTCCAGATAGCTCCATGGAATAAAAATAAATAATAACCACCACACAAAGGAGTAAATCCTTAAGCCATTATCCAGTCTAAGTAGTTAGGCTAGACACTGTGCTGCTGTTCAGAAAAAAAAAGGGGAAGGCATCCCCATATGTGTTCTACCAAAGGTGGAGTCACATCTCCCCTGACCAATCATGACTCACCACTGTTTGCTCCATACTAACAGCTGTGGATTCCCTGGAAATTCCCAACCCAGAGTTCCATGGAATCTATGCCCCCTTCCTTGTGCCCACACCAGAGCCCTACTCAGACATAGTTCTTAAGAACTCGGTTTTCCCCATGGTGCTTTACATTTTCAAATTGTTACACATGCACTGTACTCGATTCACTCCTAAACAAGTGAGGATGACTGAGCTAAAGGGGGCATTCACCCTGGTGGGATACATTCTATTTCCAGTGTAGATCTCCTAGTGATTCAATTAGTGGAGGGCAGTTTTAATTAACAATTGAAGATTTGCATACATGATCTGTGATCACAGATCAGTTCCCTCTGTGGGCACCATGGATACAAAATTCTCTCATTTGGGCCCTGCCCACTTTCTGGGCACATTGGCAGGTCCTATTCCAGTCACATCCCCAGGTAATCTCTCCTCATGATGATCTGCCAAGGAAAGCGGGGGGTGGAGGAGGGCAGAAAAAGCCCATTAAGTATGCCACACAAACTAAACAATACTGTATAAGAGGCTTTTTCATCATGATTCCAATCAGATTTTTTAAATGCTTTTTTTTTTTTACGTTGGCTAAGAAAACAGTGTGGCTCAAACAGCCACAGGAATATCTAGGCAGCAAAGTATGTGAGTACATTAGCTATTAGGCCAAATTTCTCTTTCGATGCACATGCTTGTCTCCCACAGATTTCAATGGCAGCCACATGGACGTCAGACCGTGTCAAGCATACACATGCAAAAGCATAATTTGGCCCATAATTTATTACAATTGTACAGATCATGAAAGCAGCATACAGATTCAAGGATGGGGGTGTTAAAATCCTCACTGAAATTTCCTAAGCATCTGAAGCACATTTGATTAAAGTAGAAGGGGGCCTGCTTAAATCAATACCTGTTGAAAGTACAGATTTACTAAAGAAATTAAAATATGGTGCAACAAGGTCATCCATTTAATAAATTTCTACTTGACTAGTCAAACAATTCTTATTTTAGGACCTCTCCAAGACACAGTACAGCCAGTTTAGAGAGTCAGTTATTTTCAATACTTAATGCTAATCTTGTTTTTGCAAATGTTTGCTATCCCAGCCTGATGTTTTTCAGCTTGCAGCTATTTCTTTTCATCCAGACATTGGTAATGGCTTATGTAATTATGACTTTGTACATGATCTGAACTCCCTGTGGGTATTTAGCCTCTTATTATCTTTAACCTCCTCCACCTTTGTCAGTGAACTTTCACCTCAGAACCTCAGCTGGGGATCAGCTGCAGACTGACTGTGAAGAGCAGGAGAGTTACTCAGGCTTGGCAATCAATGGGCAGTTCATTAAACCACTGGTGTAAGACTGTCTCAAAAAGGGAGAAATGATAAAGGGACTTTCTTCTCTAGTCCTGCACAACTGACTGGAGTCACTAGAAGCTCTCTATGAATGAGCCCTTCCATCATGTGGGCCCAAAGGCCAAGCTTCCCATGCAATTATATATATTATCTACCTCTGCTTTGCTAAGAATTCTATGTGAGGGTGCATCTACACAGCACCCTAAACTCGAAATAAGATACGCAATTTGCACTACACAAATACATTGTATCGTATCTTGAATCTATTTTGAAATAGCTTATTTTGAAATTTCATGCATTACAGCAGCAAATTTCAAAATAACGTGCTATTTTGAGCCATCCCTTAACCCTTGTGCAACGAGGTTCACCGGGATGGTTATTTCGAAATAACGGGCAGCTTGTGTAGATGCAGAGTAGCCATTTCGGGATACCTCACATATCCCGAAATAGCAATGCAGTGTAGACATAACCTTCCTGGAAAAAATTTGCTTTTTTTAATAAATGGCTTAAAATATTATTTAAAATATCTGAACCATTTAGCAGCTCCAGGCAGATTGCTTCCAAATCCTTGCTTTGCCAACATGCTCTGACTAGATCTTAGGAACTATCTGGCCCACCAGGATACCACAGATTCTCCCAACACTCATTTAAGGTCATCCTCAGAGGTAACCAGTCAGAGGATCTGGTCCCCCAACCAGTCATCCTCTTCTATATGTCCCCACTTGTCTCTCTGATAACTGTGAAAGTTGATATAATGGCAGACAATGATTCTCCAAAATACTTACTGGGAGGTGGGTTCCTTCCTGCACCTTAAGAAACTGGATGATCCGGGACAGATGGTTGAGAGAAACCTAGCTAGCAGCTAAGCCAGCTGGATAGGCAGGGAAAGACTCCCAGAAACACTATCATGCAGACAGAACTCCGACTTCATTGTTATTGGAGCTGGCTGAAGTAGGCCATTCCCTTATCTTTGGAAACATGGCTAATGAAAACTTAATAATATTTGTGCTTGGCTCTCAAAGGGATAAGATCTCAGTTTGGTTTTTGTACAACAAAATCTTTCTCCCCCAAATATGTGAACTCTATCCATGACCAATAATCTTTTGTTGATCAGTCTTCCTCGGATTGTCTTAATATCATCAGGTAGACTAATTTTTCAGTGAGGTTCTGATAATCCCATTAAGAAAAGACTATAGAAGAAGTCCAGAGAAAGGCACTGAAAACCAGAGAGGGAAGTTTTTATGTGAGGTGAAATTGAAAAGGTTAGGATTATGTACCTCGTAAGGTGAACAGTAAAAAGAGACATGGTAGAAGTATGTAAAATAATAATTTTGAGAACAAATGTGGGACCACTAGTCCAATTTCATTTATCTGGTTTGAGCTAAATGAAAAATTCTCTTTTGTGGGAATGTTTGCAAAGTAGTAAAAAGGGAAGTTTAGACTATGGGAACTTGGGATATTAAAAACAGATGTATTTAATGGACTGCCTCCTATCCCTTCTTAGTCCTTCTACTACTCCTTGGTCACAATTTGTTTGATGGTGGTTGTACCAGAACTTTTTGGAGCCCTTGCTCTTCAGCTCTTTGCTCATACCCCTGTTCCATCAAGCTGCTTTTGATTTTTTTTTTTAACACTTGCACACTCTGAGCACTGCTTTCATCATACAACAATATTCATCACAACTAGCACAGACTATGAAGTTAAAGGGTGAAATCTGGCCCTACATAAGTCAATAACAAAACTCCCAGTGTATGTCCACACAGCAGCGTTATTTCAGGATAACTGATATTACTCTGAAATAACAAAATGTGCATCTACACAGGAAGCCATTATTTTAAAATACTGTCAAAATGGAGGACTTCTTAGTCTGACTCCTGTAACCCTCACTTCAAGAAGTGTAAGGGAAGTTGAAGGAAGAGTGTTCTTTCTTAGACTTTCTTCTGTGTAAACAGCGCCAAAAGCCAAATTAAGCTATTTTGACTTCGGCTATGCAATTGACATGGCTGAAGTTGTGTAGCTTAATTCGACTTTTGCTCTGCAGTGTAAACGCGCCCCCAGCGATTTCTGTAGGGCTGGATTTCACCAAAATATTTTCCCCTTAATATATTCCCCAAGATTCAGAGTCGATAGACAACTATCTTATGTTAATTGCTGAGCCATAGTTTTAACATATGATATTAGAAAATGATGCCAACCAAACCTATTAAAGTTGATACCTACATACATATACAAAATGTTTCATGCCTGTTATGCTGTTAAATATACTTACCACTGACTGCCCTGCATGAGAATTATAACGTGAAGAAATTTTAGGGTAGAAGTATAAGGTCTGCACACACTTTGTGTATTTGATCACAACCAAAACAATTCCACCATAGCTGAGGCAAAAATAAAGCATGCAGAATGCAGCTCAGGCAAGAAAATTGATCCAGTTGAGAATCATATATTATATGATAGAGAAACTTCTAGAATAACCAAGTAGCACACGGTAGTGCCAGCTACAACAAAAAGGCCAGTTAAGTATTGACCCCTATACTGAAATCTAGTTTTACTTAAAATTGAAATGATTGTCCACTTGCATCCTTCCACCTGCTTTTATGAAATTCCAGGCCAACACAGTACTGAATCACTATTATCCTGTCTAAGATACCATAATAAAAACTGGCTAGTCATTTGAATTGGTCCTTAGAGAGGGGCTGGCCAGCTGGTTAGGAAACATTGGATATAATTAATATAGAATGGTTCTTTCTTGCTTCCAGTGGAGTTAATGGGCATATTTGTATGTCTTATATTCCTCTTACAGGATTGAAGGCCCTGAAAAATAATATCAGCAACTTGTTGCTATGTGTTAGTTCTTATTCCACTACTATGCTGCGAAGCCTTTACATTTGGTGGCACAGAACAGATATGTATCTTTTATTTTCCTGTCTTCAGTTGGAATTTTCAAAAGCAGCTAAGTCAATAGGATCTGTGCGCCTATCTCCATTTTCAGGCATTTCTGAAAAATCCCACCTTTGACACCCTCTAGAAAATGTCACTTTTCTTTTTGAAATTGGCAACATACTGTTCTTCATAATAGTAAACTTTATTCATTGGCACTGTAGTTTGGTACAGGAATGCTGTTCAACAAAGAATGACTCCAGCCATACAGGTGGATATGTGAAGTATACATGAGCAGCTTAGCTTAACATTAAGGCCTTCCTTTACTGAGTTTGATCCCAGTCTCACGAGTCAAACTCCAATGGTCAGGGGACTTGTTGTAAATAATGGTCATTTGTGTTTCATAATTATCTTGAATAAACGCAATTAGTTCCACATTCTGCTGTTTTCTTCCTGAGGCATTTGTAAACATTCTGTAATATTCTAGCAAATAGCTTTTGGCAATCATTAAAAAATAAACCCAAAGCAAAATGGTTCTCAGTGGATCCTTTTAATTTATTCTAAGGAGCATGCCCAGAGGAGTGATGAGACCCAGACAATAATGACAATGGAATATTATCTTTCACTTAGATAACCATTGTAAGCTACTTTAAAGTATCTTTGCTCACAGGCCTAATGTGGCTAAACCAGAAGATAGTTGGAAAGACATAAAATAAAGAGTATTCAAAATGGGGTTTCATTGTACTCCCATAAGTCAGCCCAATGTATTTTATTTAGCATAGATGTCATTTGGGCATCATACTTATAATCTTCATGCCTGAAGAGTTTGAACAACGCTGTTCAAAAATGTTCTAAGAGTGAGGGAGGAGTGAACAAGGTTTCAACAGGACTAAACATGCAAAATATTTTTCACCATAATACAAAATACGTTAAACATTCATTGATATTAAATGTTTCTATTAACCTACATACACCATAGCCAGGCAATTAGGGAACTGGAACTCCAGACAGCTGATCTACCATGATCACCTAAATGACTATGGGAAAGTCACTTACTCCCTCTGTGCTTCATTTTCTCAATGTGTAACATAAGGATAATCAACTTTTGTAAATCTCTTTATTTGGAAAACACTGTATAATTCATCTTAATATTATTTCCAATGGAATAGCTTGCAGCCTTTTAGTGGCACTGTATTGCTCATATTATTTGTATATTGTTAAATAAATACACCATTCCATCACGAAAATAGATGTTCAGTAATATCATCTTAGAGCAACCACTCGTGGGAGTTTGCAAAAAGGGTACTTGTCAGAGATGGTCTCTCTTCAAAGGTTTGCTGCCTTCAGAGCTGGGCAGCCGGAGAGTGGCAGCTGCTGGCCAGGCACCCAGTTCTGAATGCAGTGCCACCAGCAGCAGCTGTGCAGATATAAGGGTGGCAACCCAATACCATGATGCCCTTACTTCCGTGCTCTCCAGCTACCCAGCCCCGAAGGCAGTGCTGCCACCAGCAGCAATGCAAAAGTAAGGAAGATTGGTTTCTCCTACAGGTTTGTTTTTAAAATGTGGTCACTGATTGCAAATGACAGGTGGTCATGCTTCACAGTTTCTTCACAGTTAAAATATAGAGAACAAAACTTTCTGTGATCTCCATAAGCAGTCACTTGTGACAGGTGGTCTCTCATCAGAGGTGGTCACTAAGTCCAGTTTTAATGTACATGAGGAAACAGGTTTCACTTGTCCCAGCCCATTAAGTACAGTAAGGCATTTGAAAGCTCTTCTTAGAATACAGCAGAAACAGCTTTGTAGACACTGTTAAAGTAAGTAGGCAGTTAAAACTGGTAAGAATATGTCAATTGGTAAAATTAGCTAAAAAGTTACTCTGAGTTTTGCCCTACATTTGGACTATCACATCTGAGGCAAACTTTTCGAAGCAAACTGCTGAGGACTGCCAAGTTAACAAGCTGTTCTGTGCTGCAAGGGACATATTTATGGACATACTTTCAACAAGACGTACCTAGTGCTACCAAGCTGTGCTGTACTAAAGCGCAGTAAGTATCAGATACATTGGGTTTTTTTAATAAAGGATTTCACACATGGAAATTATTACATTCAGATCAAATATTCAGAAGTGCACAGACAACCCCCCAAACAAACAGATTTATGACAACAATAAAGTTGCTATACAAACTAAGAAAAGCCACAGAATTCAAAGTTAAGCATGTTATTCTAAAAAATTCTTAATCCAAATGGTTTTGAAAAAGATACTTTAAAGTCTATTAAGAACTGATATTAGAATCCTTTGCAGTGGGTTTTTTTCTTTTAAATGAGGGCTGGGACTTTAATACTATTTAAAAGTATTTGTTTTCAGTCTGTCAACTCCCTTTTTTTAAGACAAAAATAAAAAAAATGTTTGATGATGATTATCAAGGTGCAGAATTTACTCAAGAACAGTGCCTGTGGGAAGGTATTCCAGAACCTGAGACACACATCATAGCTATACTAGAGGAAGGAGCATGATATAAAGGCCAGAGAGAGGGTCCAATTCTACAGTCCCCTCTCATATATAACATCGATTGATTGTCACACCTATTGATAATTCCTATCTAAGAATCTTCAATCCCCAGTCACCTAAATATGAAAAATCAAATATCAACTATATACTTGAGAAAATGAATTGGTCTGTGAGCAGTGAGACGATGACTAGACTGCAAAGAAAAGTGAAAAAAAGATACACAAATTGCAAACCACAATTTGTGTATCTTTTTCCGCTTTTTTTTCGGAAGAGGCTTTTCTGAAATTTGGTCCATCTACACAGGGCCAAATTTCAGAAAAACTTCCTCTTTTGGAACATCCCTTCTTCCTCATACAATGAGGAATACAGGGATGCTGAAAGAACATGTCCACTTTCTTTTTCCGGTATCCCAGAAAAGCTCTGCCATGTAGACACAGCCTGAATGTCTGTCTGTCCATCCATTTATTCTAGAACTCTTCCTAAATGCTAAGAGCTAAGACCACCAAATTTGGTATGCACTTCCTCTTATCTTGCTTATAACTTAAAGCAAAGTCAGGGTGTGGTTGTGTGGAGGGGTGGGAGCAGAACCTCCTCCTCCAATGTATACAGGGACGCATAAAATCATACAGAAAAGAGACAGAATCTCCAGGTAGGTGAAAGGGGCTGGCTGGGGGTGTGCCCCCCCAATGTGGGAGTTCCCCAGTCCTGAGCCCCCCACCCCCAGGTCTCTTTTAGGGTGGGCAGAGGAGGATGAAGCTCCTCCCTGATTCATATGAGAACATTACTGGTTGTTCCCCTTTGTCAGGGAGTATGGGGAAAGTGCATAGTTTGCTGCATTCCTCAATCTAACTGGGAAGCACAGTGGTCAGAGGAACACGGACCTGTCCCAGCCAGGTAACATGCACCTTCCCCCGCTTCCCCTCCGGCTGTACCTGCTGAAGCTGAAGCAGCCATGGCGAGGTGCTTCTCACCTGGCCCCAAGCTGCTGGGTTGAGGGAGGGCTGAGGTAGTGCTATCTCCCTGGGGCAGCCCATATATTGAACCCCTCTTCCCCAGCCCTACCCCCAGAGCAATGATTTAAATGAAGAAAAACAAAAATTAATTGAGTTAAGGCACCGAGCAACACTGGGCAAATCTAGTACCAAATATTACCCATGTTAAGACTGCTGGTGATGAAAAGTCTGTTAGGGTATGTCTACACTACAGCACTAATTCGAACTAACTTAATTCGAATTAGTTAATTCGAACTAAGCTAATTCGAATTAGCGCATCTAGATCTAAACACTAGTTTGAATTAGCATTTTGCTAATTCGAACTAGCATGTCCACATTGAGTGGACCCTGAACCGGGGTTAAGGATGGCCGGAAGCAGTGCCGGCAGGGCATCAGATTAGGACTTAGAGCATGGAACTGCTGTCTCAGGCTAGCCGAGGGCTGTGCTTAAAGGGACCCGACCCCCATTCCGGACAGACAGTTTTCAGGGGTTCCCCGCTTGCAAAGCAGTCCTGGCTTGGAGTGCCCTGAGTGCCCACACTCGGCACATCACAGCACTCGGCCATCAGCCCGGCTGCACTTGCTGCAGGCTGCCATCCGGGAGAGAGGGGTCAATCGGGGGGCTGCTGGAGAGTTTCCACCCCAAGGAGCCCGCAGAGCCACCCCAGTCCTCTTCATCAGGGGCTCGTACCCCATTCCTCCCTCACCTCCTTCCACTTACCCATCCCTAGCCCTGCTTCCTGATGTACAAAATAAAGGACACGTGTGGTCAAAAATAGAAACTCTCTTTATTTAACAAAACTGGGGGAGACTGGGAAAAGGAGGTGGGAGAGGGGAAGAGAGAGGCTGGGAGAGAGGAGGGCAACTAAAATGATCAGGGGTTTGGAACAGGTCCCATATGAAGAGAGGCTAAAGAGACTGGGACTTTTCAGCTTAGAAAAGAGGAGACTGAGGAGGGATATGATAGAGGTCTATAAAAGCATGAGTGGTGTGGAGAAGGTGCATAAAGAAAAGTTCTTCATTAGTTCCCATAATAGAAGGACTACAGGACACCAAATGAAATGAATGGGTAGCAGGCTTCAAACTAATAACAGAAAGTTCTTCTTCACAAAGCAAATAGTCAACCTGTGGAACTCCTTGCTGCAGGAGGCTGTGAAGGCTAGAACTAGAACAGAGTTTAAAGAGAAGTTAGATAAAGTCATGGAGGTTGGGTCCATGGAGTGGTATTAGCCAGGGGGTAGGAATGGTGTCCCTGACCTCTGTTTGTGGAAGGCTGGAGATGGATGGCATGAGACAAATGGCTTGGTCGTTGTCTTTGGTCCATCCCCTCCAGGGTATCTAGTGCTGGCCGCTGTCGGCAGACAGGCTACTCGGCTAGATGGACCTTTGTTCTGGCCCAGTATGGCCATTCTTATGTTTTTATGTTCTAAGCTCAGGGCTCAGGGTCGGGGTCTCACTCGACCACCTTGATTTTCATGCAAACCTGCTCCTGGGTTCGCATGTGACCTTTGGTGGCCAGGCTGGCAGCTATCCTGTCCTTGACGGCCACTTTCCTGTGCCTAGTGCGGAGGTCGTGGACGTTGGAGGTTTCCCCCCAAACCTGGATGAGGTCCACAGTGTCCGCACTAGACCAGGCGGCTGCCCGCCTCTTGCGGCCCCAGGCAGGCTCCCGGGAGCCGCCAGCCTGGTCCCAGGCAGAGGTGGAGGGCTGGGTGGCAGCGGGTGGCTGGCTCATCCCGTGCCAGGTGCAGGGTCTGCTGGCTGGGTGCTGGCAGGCTTGCACCTGGCACGGGCACCATAGTCAGTCCGTGCCCCTTTAAGGGTTCAGGGGCTGGGAGGGGGGCAGACGAGTTTCCCTGGTGGTGCCCAGAGTGGCCACCAGGGAAAGCTGGGGAGGGCTAGCCTCCCACTAGTTCGAATTAAGTGGCTACACAGCCCTTAATTTGAACTACTTAATTCGAACTAAGTGTTAGTCCTCGTAGAATGAGGTTTACCTAGTTCGAATTAAGCTTTCCGCTAGTTCGAATTAAGTTCGAACTAGCGGTTTGTATGTGTAGCGCCTATCAAAGTTAATTCGAACTAACGGCTGTTAGTTCAAATTAACTTTGTAGTGTAGACATACCCTCTGAGACAGACAGCTCTTAATAGAAGTTTGTGAGACATTTGACTTGACCATTATTTGTATTGTGATTCAAATTTGACCTGGAGTTCTGAACCAGCAGTGATTCAAATGATTACTCAGCTCCATGAACATTTGTCAAAGCTAGATAGTCACAGCTGATTATAGCTGTGTATCCATGTGCATTGTGAGATTACTGTACTCTTGTGTATTTCAAGTCAGAACCACATTGTCTAGGAAAAGTTACATAGTTGTGATTTTTTCAGTATTACCATTAGGCCTATTTCCCTTTGAGTACCTATTTCCCTTTCCTATTACCACTAGGCACCCCTATGAGTACCCTGAGTAAACCTATGCCAATGTGCATGATCTCACACTGTCGCTAGGCCTTCCCAATGAGATTTGAGTAGAGGAAAGCAAAGCTAGTTCTAGAATGAATTGTTCTCACATTTCTCTGCCTGAAACTGGTTTGAATTTTAAAAGGTATTGTTAATAATCTCATGCTTTCACACAACATCTTGCAGCAAGAATTCCAATTTGGACATGTCATAAACATTGTTTTTTAATTGTCCTACTCTCCTGTGGCAATCACCTAGATGTGTCTGTAAAGAACATGTTTGTATACCTTGAATGAATCTTTTCATTACATAAACACAGTAACTATTATTTTAAATGCTTTAAATGCTTAAAACAACAACAACAAATAGTCTATTAGCACCTTAAAGACTAACAAAACATGTAGATGGTATCATGAGCTTTTGTGGGCAAAACCCACTTCTTCAGATGACTGGAGTATAACCCCTCTGAAGTATGAATGGCTACACCTTTGAAGCTTTTAAATGCTTTAAATAGTTGTCCATGTATATTTACCTGACATAAACTGGTGCTTTGCAAAATTTCAGTTTCTTGAACCAATCAGAGGGTATAAGATTACTTCAGGAGTCAGTGGCAAACTTCCCCGGGGGGGGGGGGGGGGGGGGACAAACACAGATTTTGAGTTACAAAAATGAAAACAAAAGAAGAGTTTAATCTCAATAAATATTTGGCACTTAACTCAAAAATAGAAAATGGCCAAAAATGTCTTCAGTTCATTCCTGGGCTCCCACCATGCACAAAAAATGTATTTTATATTTCCATTTAAGAATGTTTAAAAATGTGTATTTATAAAAAATCACCTCTTGGCAATTTGCAAGGTGCTGCTAGGAGGTGTTGTCATTTATCAGTATCAGACATAACATTATCTGTTACTGAAATTTCTGATTGCTTACAAGACAGACTTTATCCTGATTAATAAAGTCCTTACTGAAGGGTTTTTTTCCCCCCAGTTTTGTAAGAGATATTTAAGCAGAAAGAGCAGCTTGTTTCCTTGACAGCAGAGTACCAACTGTTTTGGTTTTCTTTGTTCTATGTCTGTTCAACATACTGTATCCATAGAAATAGCTGCTGTCCCAGAACTACAAGTATTTTGCATTATATATACTCAAATACTAGGTTAACGCAACATTAGTTTTCCATAGTTCATATAAAAAGTCACAAAGTACATAAGCAAAGGTTGCCAAAGCAAAACTGCACATCCTGTATGCTTTCTGGTTTATATTTAACAGCTTAAACATAATATACCAGTATTAAATTATGATATGGAAGGGGAATAAAAAGAATATAAAATATTACATGTGAACCATGTGGCTGAGTTAATGTCACAATAGAAATTAATATTGCAGTTTCTGACTTTTGTAAGCTCTCATATATAATTCAATGTTGCTTATGCCCAACATTCAATTTTCAAGAATTCACAATTTGTACCCAAATACCACCACCTTCACTGTTAGTCCTGAGAACAGAAATTAAAATAATGCCAACCAAAAAAAAAAAAAAAAAAAGGCACTCTAATGGAGTTGCATAATGAGAGCATCTCCAATCTGCAAAGCTACCAGGGACTCAGGACCTAAAAAGGCACTAGAAAAGCAGAATTCATGAGCATCAAGGCACAAGCCAGCTAGTCAGATGGAAACTTGAAGTTCAGAGGAAATATCTGTTCACATCCCCACCTCTCCCCCCTCCTCAATTTTGGAAGTATGGCAGTGTCTTAGCACTTGTCTACACTACTGGGCTAAGTTTACCTAAGTTATGCTCCTTCAGCTATGTGAATAATGTTGCTGGAGTCCTCTTTGCTTAGGTCACCTTGCTGCAATGTTTACCCTTTGCTGCATCTCCTATGGACTTCCTTTACTTTTCTCGGGGAGCTAGAATTCTAGAGTCAATGGAAGAGTGCTCTGTGGTCAATTTAACACTGCTGCATCTCTCGCTCTCTATGTCTACTAGCACATCTACCCAGTGTTGCTCTAGTCCTTAAGGAGGGGTTCTGAGCAAGGGATTCTGTGTGTGTATGTGTGTGAGAGTGCACGCTGGTGCGTGTATGAGAGTGCATATTGGGGGTGGGCAGGGAAGATTATGGGCTGAAACCCCACCCCTCCACCTCTCGAGATTCTTGCCATGCCTGCTTGCTCTTCTCCTTTCTGTTCCTGTCAGGAAGCAAGAGCAAAGTGCACAGCTCATCTGCCCCTGTGCTCCCCAGCCAGAGTGAGGAATGCAGCAAACTTCATTTTTCCCTCACTCCCTGCCAAAAGGGAACCACCAGCAATGTCCCCATACAAATTGGAGAGAGGAGGAAGCTTCAGCCCCCCTGCCCTCCCTAAAGGACACCTGGGGATGGGAGTCTCAGCCCTGCGGCAGACCTGGATTGGGGGGAGGAATACCCCCTGCCACCCTGTTTCACCGGCTTAGTGATTTTGTCACTTTTCTGTATGGTTTTATGATAAGTAACCCCATTTCAGACACATCCCATTTTCCTGGTACAATTTAAAGCAAGGTAAGGGTTTGCTTATGACAGGAGGAAGCTGTATTCCAAATTTGGTGGCCCTCGCTCTTATCGTTTAGGAGGAGTTCTTAGAAAAACAAACAAACATCTCTCAAATATATAGTAGATCTAAACATACATAGATATATTGCCTATACTGTCCTTAAAAATTCCCAAAGCACAAACATTTTAAATATAAAAGGAGGATTTTCTAGAAAATTATGAGAATGAGGAAGCAAATTTGTGAAAAAGTTTGAGAAAACTAACTGAAATAGTTTTTTAAGACTAATTATAGCATTTATTACCAACACTAACATATAAACCATTGACTGCATGAATAGAAACTGGGACATTCATACACAATTTAAAACAAAACTATACAATGTATGGAATACTCTGCTACATGAGTCCAGAGTGCTTGCAGAGCTGCATTTACATTCAAAAGAAGGGGAGAAAGAAAGGAGCCTGAGGGGGAGGGAGAGTCTAGAAGGCAGAACAGCAAAGCCTAATTAAGTCACAAAACGTTTGATTTCAGGACAAGGCCTAATTTGGAAATGATTCGGGACGGATTTATCTTCACAGTTTTCATGAAAACAGGACTTCCCACAGTACTCAGCTATCTAGTGTGAAATAGCATTCTTATGATCCCAGAATTTTTAACTAGTGAAGAAAATGAGCCGACTGTATTCTGGAAAATGTGAACCCCAGTGCACTCTTGGCATGCCTGTCCCTTGGAATATTAATGAGCCATTAAAAAGGCTAGGATTGTTCCTGAGATTTACTTTGCATACTGTCTGTCGCTATGTAGGCAGAGAAACTATGCTGAAGTCATAGCTTTTCTGTTCTAACTACATATTGTGCATGGGGGGCAGAAAACCACTGTTGCCAAAGGAATTTTTTTTAAATGATTTTCAAACAGCAGCTCAGCAATTTTGCAAAACCTGATTTCAAATATGGCCTTCATGCTATTGTTTTTATCACTTTCTCTTGTGGTGCCCTTCTGTACAAGGGTAAAGACTATTCTTCTGCATCCAAGTACAGTGTGCTAAAGGGAGAATGAGCAGTGGGGAGCCCTGCCTGTGCCACTGTCCTTTGCCTGTTCCTGATTCCATGGCCCGAGGCAATGGTTTGCATTTTTAGGACAACAGCCGGCTATCTGCAAGCAGGAGACCACTCGTCAGGCTTCATTACTGCACACAAAATGACACAAGTGTGCCTGTGGTCACAACTGTGCTTATGGTGCGCTGAAAAGCCATTACATCTCATTGCAACAAAAAACTGCACTAACGTACAGGCTGACCAGCTCCATAAATTGCCAAAAACCTGACAGGTCAGCTTATTTCTGCAATATAGTACCTGCAGTGTAATTTCTGGAAAGAACCTATGGTAATTAACTAGGTCCAATGCATGTTTTAAAGGAAGTTCTGTTACTTTCTTTACCGGGTATGCCTAAAATAAACAATTTATCTCTACTAGATTCCTGTAGCAGCAGGCACTGTCAGCTGAAGTGTCTTGTTCTTTTCAATGTTAATAGCCCTAAAAACATGGTTCAAAAATCTAATGACCAATATCAGTGGATTCTCATGATTGATAATGCCATTTTGCATTGTTTAAATTTTTGATATTTTAAAAATCAGATTGACGTATTGGATACAATTCCTATTTAGCAATAAGTGAACAGGCTGAAATTGCTTTGTTTCAGTAATAATTATAAGTATACATTATTTATTTAGTGCTTGTAATGAGATTGGATCTTATACAATAAAATTATAAGTAAAAGGTTTAACTATGAGAAGCCCAGAAAACACAAGCCTTAGGAATATTCCCTTCCAAAGCAAAATATAGACAATGTGTGTGACATTTTTCATTTTAATGTTTAATTAGCACTCCTTGATGAGCACTGAAAATTAAAGAACTTTGGGCCAGATTTTGTTCTTGCTTGCATGCATGTGAATTTAGAGTAACTTAATAGAGTCAGTTAAGATGTATCAGTGTATAAACATATGCAAATGAGATCAGAACCAAACCCTTTGTTTCTCAAATAAATCTAAAGGTATCAATGGAACATTAATATAAGATTGTATCTCTTCTTATGACTCCCCCTCTTGCTCTCATCTACCCTTTCCCCACAGGCATGTCTCTACGGGTATGTCTACACTAGCCACCCTAGTTCGGATGAAGGTGGCTAATGTAGTCATTTGCATGTTCCCGGGTGCCACCATTTTTAAATGCCCTGTAATTCAAATTACCTGCCCGCGGCTACATACGGCACGGGCTAGGTAGTTTGAACTAAAGCTCCTAATTCAAACTACTGTTATTCCTCCTGCAATGAGGAGTAACGGTAGTTCGAATTAGGAGCTTTAGTTCGAACTACCTAGCCTGTGCCACGTGTAGCCGTGGGCAGGTAGTTCAAACTACTGGGCATTTAAAAATGGTGGCGCCCGGGAACATGCAAATGAAGCCCGGGATATTTAAATCCCAGGCTTCATTTGCAAGTTTGAATGAACTAGGGTGGCTAGTGTAGACATACCCTATCAGTGTTTTGATGAGAGGGAGCCACCAATGGTAATGGTAGTCCTCATACATATTCAGACATTTCTTCTGGGTAAAGAAATTGACTACAGTTCTTGCATCAATTTAATAATGACAACAGATCTCTAGGAAGTCTGTATTTTATATAGTATCATACCTACCCTTCCTGCTTAGCTTTTCAGTTTCTTGAAATGTGAAGTGGAACAAAACACTGGGCATGTCTATATGGAGGGAGGATGGTTTTCTATGGAAAATACTTCAGGGGACACAGCCATGTGGATAGAACTTTACCTGGAAGCTGCATTAAACTTTTCCAAGTCCTCTAGGATTCAAAATATGAAGAATACTGTCACATTGATTATATGTCTGGGTCTTGACAAAAGGTTTATCAGCTGTTGCGTTGAAGGCCACAGATATGATGATGGAAATATAAAGGCAGCCCATAGACCACCAATTGGCAATGTATTACTTTAAAAAAAGACTGATATATCGTCATGGTAACTCCTCCTTGGTAAGAGGAACTAATCAGCTGCAAGTTTGTCAGGATTTAATCATTAAGTTGCTTTCAGTGGTGACACTAGCCAGTGATGCTGAAATACATGGATGTAGACAGTTTGCAATACATTTCCCTCATCGTAATGCAAAGTTACATCAGTATAAAACATAAAACTAATGGTTCATGCCCAGATTCTGATCCCACTTCCATTGGTCCATTGAAGTATATAGGGTTACTCAGGATTTACCCCTAATGTAAATCCTGTAGTCCCGTGTGTTTGCATTTTAAGGGAGCTTGTATCTTTATAACGCACTCCCTGGTCACACCTTTCTTTTGATTATATAACCATGAACTTTTATACCGTACATGCCATTCTACTCTTTATAGCAGATCATCCCAAACAGAAATGGGAAGCAGAGCAGTCTAATGGTTTGGGCACTGGACTGATAGTCAAGATGACCTTGTTCAATCCCCAACTTTGCCTCTGTCCCAATAAGCAATACCTAGGGCAATTAAAATGTTCTAAGTTCTCCCACATTTCCAAAGAGAAATTCATATAGCAGGTATGAACTTCACCCAAAAAAATCATACCCATAGTCCATGTTCAATAGGTTTCTAAAAATACAGCGAAGCTAGACTTTTTTTTTTTTTTTTTTTTTAAAGGAAGATCACCTTTAAGCTATTTAACAAAGCAGGAGTAATGACCTACTTATACACATATTTGAAGAAAAAAGTCATACATGCAATGTATGTCAATGCAAACTTGAAAGTTAGCATCAATGTGGTTCTTAATTCATGTCTGGTAATATCACAGATAACTGGGTAGGTAATAGAATAATGCCAATTAAGAGGAATGAATGTTATTAGCTGTTCTTTTGTTATCTCCCAAATATAAGTATCTACATAAATACAAAATGCTACAGATTAAATAAAATTTAAATTTAGCCACAGCAACAACAATACTTAACATTTATACTGCATAATGTTTTATATCTTTAATGTGCTGTAAATATCCTAAATGGTCAGTCTCCACAACATCCCATTTAGGCAGGTTGCTTTTAACCCATATTCTGTAGGCAGAGAGTAACAGAGAAATAGTGATGTGTGTATGTCAGAAAAACAACTCTTTTCCAGGGCTTATTGAAGTGGTTTTTTTAATAGAGAGAAAGCCTGGAGTAGTGGGCCTATGGCAAGACCTTAGGCCTGAACCAGAGACTAGAAGCCGAAGTCAGGCTATAGACACTCCTAAGTCACTAGCTGTACATAAATACATGCCAGGAGGGTAGTACAGGTATACCCCAAGCTAGCATAAGAAAAGATGATTTGACAGAAGGAATAGGGGCATTTTGTCCAAGACATCAGGTGCTAGGTCCAAGGGGAGGTAACAAACAGACATCACAAAACACGTAAGGTGATATGCAAGTTGTTTATTCCAGTTGTTCGTTTCGGTCTATACGTTTTGGGGTACCTCACCTTAACCCTTTCTGTGGCTGAGAGGACAGCAGAGATTCCTGCTGCAGACTGAGCCATTCCTTACCACAGAGCACTCATGTGTGCATGTGTACAAGTTGTTAGGACTGTGCCTAGAGATTTAAAAAATCTGGCTAAGCCATGTCTGTGGCCTGACTGACCCTGAGGTTTGCAGGAGCCCTGAAAACAGCACAGGCTGAAACAACTGACGAGATTCCCCTTCTACACTAGCAACAGACAAGAACACACAATTCTACCCTTCTATACTTTTCAGAATCAATTAAAGGTGCCCAACCAAGAGAAGAACTTGATTTTCCAAAGAAATAGCTAAATTGCCCATCTATGTAGCAGCACTCAGCAAAGCCTTGCACCTTTGGTGTTGCGCCACATCATTGGCTTTCTCTTCCTCGCTCGATTTTTCTCCATGGCATCAGTGGGGAGCTGCAGTATGCTGGCTATGATTGGCCCTCAATCCAGTGAACCAAACCAAGGACGTTGCCTTAGTGTCGGGCAACCAGAAAGTGCAGTTTAATTTTTTTAATGACTTCCATTTTTGTAACATCATCCTGTTACAAAAGCAACAGCTGCCATAAATGACATTTCTGGAGTTGCTTGTAGATTCCCAGGTGCCTAAAATGACTTAATGTCACAAGTGTTGGATCTCTAGGGATGTTTTTTTCCTCTAAGCCACATTTAGACTTTGTGTACACTATGCAGCTTTTAGACTATGTCTACACTGCCGAGTTTTTTCGGCAGAAGTTATGCAAATCGTGCTCTCATTTGCATATCTTCTGCCAAGCCTTTTTGTGGAAGAGGTTTTGCCACTAAAAAGCCCCATGTAGATGGGGCCATTTGTCGGGGAAAAAACCCTTTTTTGCAAGCTCCTGTAAACCTCTACACGAGGTATTTTAGCGGCAAACCTCTTCCGCAAAAAGGATTGACAGAAGATATGCAAATTAGAGCATGATTTGCATATATTCTGCAGAAAAAAATGGCAGAGTAGACATAGTGACACACAGCCATGTTGCTAAAAGTTGGGCCAGGGTTGATGCATGATGGGGCAACTCCTCCCCCAAATGCTGTGGGTGGGAGAGGCAAGGGACTGGCCAGCAGTCGGTGGAGCCAGAGTCCTTGGGTGTCTGAAGGGACTAATGGAGAGGCCCTGGCACCTACAGCAGAGTCAGCTCTTCCTCCCCCCATACACACACTCAGTGGCAGGGGTGGGGGAAGTGGAGCAATACAGCTCCAGCTCCCTATGCTCTCTCAGCCATGTCATTTGTGGGAGGGGTGAGATTGCCCCCACACTCACCAGTGGGAAACAGAGCAATGTGGCTGGGGAAACAGAGTGAGCTGGGGCCTCATTGCTCTGCTTCCTCCATTGCTGCTGATGAGTATGGGGGGGCTGGGCTCCCCAGCCCTGCTAGTATCCTGGGTCACAGCACTTGGTGGAGAGGGTAGGGAAGACACAGGGTGGGGACAAAGCAAGGGCAGGGAAGAGGGAAGGACAGGACAGAACAGGGATAGGAAGAAGGAGAAGTGGAGCTGAGCCATGGTCAAGTGACCTGTGGACCCTTCCCCCATATTATCTCCTTACCAATCACCTCTGAGGCTATGTGTAGACTACAGGCTTCTTTCAGAAGAACCTTTGTTTGGAAGAGATCTTCCGAAAAAACTTCTTCCAAAAGAGAGCGTCCACACACAAAAGCGCATTGAAAAAGCAATCTGCTTTTTCGAAGTAGCGTCCACACTGAATGGACACTATGTCACATTTAAGCTGTGATTACCAGGGCACCTGTGCTTTTTCCTCTTTCCTCTTCTTTTGAAAGAACATCCTCTTCCCCGTCAACACACGCCTTTTTCTGAAAGAGCACTTTTGGAAAAAAGCTTCTTCCTCGTAGAAAGAGGATTACCAACACTGGAAAGGCCCCTCTGTTCTTCCAATTTACTTTCAGAAGAACGCAATTGCAGTGTGGACATAACTCAGGTTTTATCGGAAAAATGGCCGTTTTTCTGACAAAACTGTGTGGTGTAGACATGCCCTGAGTCAGGCAGAGTAGCTGCTATTTTTCATCTCTTTTGTTGACAAAATATTTCCACCCCAACAAGTGACATTAGCTTTATCAGTAGCAAGGCAGTCCTGCCTGCAAAGCACCATTCACACTAGCTCTTGTTTTCTGCAAACATTTTGTCTTTCGCAGGAGTGTCATGTTAACACCTGTGAACAAAGAAATTTTGTTGTTCAGTTTAGACATAGCCTAAGTCTATTTTGTATCACCTCCTCTCACACATTGGGTGCAACCGGTTCCTGTGTAACAACTTTCCAGTTAAAACAAGGAGTCCAGTGCCACTTTAAAGATTAATAAATTTATTAGAGTTTTGGAGTATAAGCATTCGTGAGCTACAACTCACTTAATTAGATACAGAGAAGGCAGTCTATCTTTTTCTTTCTTCTTCAGCATCTGATTAAGTGAGTTGTAGCTCACAAAAGCATATGCCTTACTACCCTAATAAACAGTGCTACTGGATTTCTTGTTTTTGCTGAAGTGGACTAACATGGCTACCTCCCTGAAACGTACCAGCTGACCCTCCTGGTGCCAAAAGTATCACTGCTTTGAATCTGGCTTTTCTCATTCATTTTAGCATTTGGTAAGTCCTAAGGAGTCTTTTCTTTTGAATAAGTTTGAATTGAACTTCAGGTAATGCATGAATTATTCATGTGTCCACCTATTATCTTCTATCCTCTCTTCTCAATCTGGATTCCTAAATTTCTGCTCCAAGTTTTTCAGGTCCTCTGTTCAGCTTTTGGAAGATGTTAAAAGATGTTACCAAGGGTGTGTTGGCCACTATTCTTAGCAAAATATATATAAAGATCAGAGAGAGGAAGTGGTGTTTTGTCAGCATGCTATAATTGAAATATTTTATTGATGCATCAGATATTTTAGTTATAAATACCACTAGAGTTTTGTTGTAACAAAATTTATGGATTAGCTGATCTCTGAGTACTGCCACAGATTGCCTGTTTGAAATAACCAGTCTGGTCAAGCAGTTAGACTATTTAAAATTATATAAAAATACTACTCCTCAAAATACCCCATGTAATGGATAGCAGGAATGCTGGCCTGCACCCAGTGACTAAGGGGTTGAACTCAAATAGCTATCAAGGGTGTTGGTAAGGGACCAGAAGAACCAATCAAGATACAGTGCTGAAATTTGAATTGGATATAGATACCCTGCCTGTTTTCTTTGTGTGGGAGAGTTAAACCAGAAGATGAGACACACAGAATGATTTAAACCCAGACAGGACTACGATGCCTCCAAGGAATTCAGGGCATGGAAGTGGACTGAACCAAGAGAAGATCATGAGTAAGAAAAGGGGAAAAGTGAACCTAGTCATTATCAGGTTATTTTCTTTATTTTGTGGTTTGGTTTGAACTGATCTATGTGAATCTATGCCTCCCCTCTCCATTTACCCTCTAAGAATTATAAAAATCACTTTTTAAAGGTTATGAATTGATTCTTGTATTCTGAAGAGTAACAGGGGTCCAATGTGTGTATTTGCCTACCTGAGGCTGGTCTGTCAGCTACCAGAGACTGCAGCTTGTTTTTCTCTTGTCTTTTTTTCAAGCTCTTTTGGGGCAAAAGAGCTTGGGGTTCCCCGGAGGAGAATTCAAGTGTTCACCCCTGGTTTTAGGGATAAAATCACTTGATGGTGGCAGCTACCTCTCCCCTAAAGTCAGTGAATCTGTGACTCTGGGGGAGTTTTTGTAGCCAGAACCTGTAGAAGGCAAGGTATATTTAAAGTCTTTGTGGGGGGCTATCTTCTGCACTAGGGGTGACAGACAGAGGAACAGCCCTGACACCCCCACATATTAGTCCCTTTATGGACTAACATATGACAGTTTCAAACTTAAAAAAGGCAATCATGCTTAATTTCTGTGGGGGGAGGAGATAAAATGTCATGTCGTTTGCTGAGTGTAGCTTATCTCTTTTCCCTTATTTCCTCAGGTATCTATCACACTTATTACTGCAATGTTTGAAAGCTAAGAATTAATTAATGTTTGCAGTGTTGTTATTACCATATTGTCCCAGGATATCAGAGCACCAACATGAGTGAGATAATATCTTTTATTGGAATAACTTCTGTTACTGAAAGAGACAAGCTTTTGAACTGCAGGAAGCTCATCTTCAGGTCTGGAAAAGATAATCAGAGTGTCACAGGTAAATACAAGGTGTGATAGATTGTTTGGCATAAGGAATAAACATTCTTGCAAGAGGCCATTTAAGATAAGTGGGCAATTAACACCTCTGCAGTCATAGCACAAAGGAAGGTTAATGGGTTACAGACAGTTTTGAATCATAGAAGTATTTCTGTTATGGTTAGAGTCAAGCAGAGTTATGAATTTTTCTCTATTGGAGATTTGCAAAGAGTATTTGGGTGGCACATTCAAATACTTTCACATTCTATGGTGCAATCTATTTCTCTGGTAGAGTGTCCTTATTTGATGAAGGCAAAAAAACCCTGCACTTATTTTGAGTACATTAAAGTATATATCTTGGGCAGGGGGGCCAACAGAGTTTCTGGGTCTCTGGGCAAAGTGTGTGTGCGGGGATCAACTCCACACTCCCAGAAGGGGCGGGGATTCAGGCAGAAGGGATGGGAGCTGGGGAAGCCAGCCCTCAGCACTACCCACATTGCAACACATCTGCCCCCTCCGCCTGTCCTTTAACTGCTGCATGGTGCTCCGGTGGCGATTTGAAGGACCTGGGACTCTAGGTGCCACCACTGCCACAGTGGTGAATCACTGCTCCCTCTCCTCCTCATTGGTGGGCTTGAACTTAGACATTCTCCATGGAGCATATTGTTGGTATCTGAGCATCTGTCAGTTATTTCTTGGTGTGTCTGGAGTGGTCATTGGTTCCGTGGAGATAAGTGTGACATCAAACAATTATAGCCCTGTAACTGAGTAGTCTCTTGCACTTCGCCCAAGTCCGGGAGGGGGCAATACGGTCCCCTCGTATCGAGGGACCCCTGACCAACCTTTTGGTGTAGCTGCCAGGATCGGTCGCAAGGTGGGTCGCACAGGGAGACCAGGGAGGGGACTCGGGCCCTCCCTCTCTCCGAGTCCCAGCCCAGGGCCCTAAGGCAGGGGAAGCTCTCCCTTGCCAATGGAGGGGGTTGAGACCCCTTAACCCTCCATTCACGGGGTCCACGGCCCTGCCCTGGTCCTTCTCTCCCCGGTCCGAATCAATTCACCCCCCATCGCGGCAAGAGACTCACCGCATGCTCCCTCCTCCGAGCCTCCGCAGGGGTTTTCCGCTCCTCCGGCTTCACCCCCTTCACCTGTCCCTCTTGGCCCTTTTGAAAGGGCCGCCATTCAGCGTCCTCTCCTGGATCCACCCCCGGTCGTGTCATCCGGCTCCCCGGGAGTCCCGGGGTGACGTCATCCAGGCGTGCCGGTCCGGGCTGTGGCCCCACCACCATGGCCGCGTCCGCCGCGGTCGGAGCAGTCTCAGGCTCTCCTGCGGTTCCCCCGCCGCTCCTGACAGTGCAGGGCAGCAAGGTGAGGCTGGCTGCCCCGTCACAAGCCCATATATGATGAGACTGCATACAGAACAAAATCTTTCTGGAGTCTCTTCTTCTGGCCTTCAAATAACCCCTACCTAAGTTCATTTTCAGAAGCAAACTCTCCACAGATCAGAGCACAGCAACTCAAAGAAGCACCAGACCCTGCCAGAAAAACATATGCAACCCTTGCAGCTATAACTCCACAATTACAATGATCAATACCCAATGCAACATATATTGCAAGATCATTGGGTCCCATACATGTCTATCACAACAAGTAATATAACTCATCCAAGGGTACTAAATTCTTCAACAACTAGTTGGGTGAAATCAAAAAGATCATTATGCTCAGAAATGAACTCACACAGAAAAATGATAAAAGGCAAAAACATTCTTTCACCCATGGACTTTTCACAGCGCGATCGCTCTATATCTGACCTCTCAGTCCTTATCCTCAAAGAAAATCTGCACAACTCCTTTCAAAGATGAACCTGAGAATTTACATTCATAATCCTGCTGGACTCTAAAAATCATGGATTTAATAGAGATAGTGGTTTTATGATTCATTACAACAATCTTTTATCCACTAACCTCTTCCTTTGTTCTGTGACAAGGTGTACCTATTGACATGTTAATTGCCCTCTACATCTGAAATGCTATTTTTGTTGGGTTTTTTGGTAAACAATCTTCTGCTAAACAATCTTTCTTACTTTGTGTGTAGTTGTGGCCTCTGGGTACCTTGAGCAGAGCTAAAGAGCATTGTCTCTCACCCCAAAAAAGGTTGGTCCAATAAGATATATTACTGTACCCAACTATCCTCAGCAGCTATTAACTTATCCCTGTTTTACAAGACATGGTCTGAAAAACAAAGGACTAAATGACTGATGATTTTGGAGTGTCTGTTTTTGGGTGTCCAGCTTGATTTTTTAGAAAGAGGTTTGCAAGTTATTTCAAATTGGGCATCCACAAACACTTGTCACTTTTCAAAATAAGGCCAAAAAGGGAAGACCGAAAGAATTGGGCTTGTTTAGTTTGGAAAGGAGAAGACAGAGGGGACATGAAAGCAGTTTTCATGTATCTAAAAGGGTGTCACAAAGAGGAGGGAGAAAAATTGTTCTCCTTAGTCTCTAATGATAGGACAAAAAGCAATGGACTTAAACTGCAGCAAGGGAGGTTAGGCTGAACATCAGGAAAAACCTCCTAACTGTCAGGGTGGATAAACACTTGAAGAAGTTGCCTAGGGAGGTTGTGGAATCTTCATCTCTGGAGATATTTAAGAGCAGGTTAAATAGACATCTATCAGGGATGGTCTAGACTGGATGTCAGCCGACGGTCAGGGCAGTATGTATGTGCTATACACCCGAGACTTTAACTGCTGAGACCGGGGTCCCTTGCAGCAGGCAACCTGGAGGAGGTTGACGGGTGCCCAATAAGTGTACAGGGAGAGCTTATTACACTTCAGATTTTAGCTGCTAGAATCTGTGATTCCTTCGCAGAGGGCAGCCTGGGGGAGGCTGAGAAGTGCCCTAGTGGATTCTGCCACCTGGGTGTGACACAAATCCAAACGCCCAAGCTCTCCCTATATCTGTCCCTTAAGACCGGCTGAAGTTCTTTTAAATTGTGCTTGGTTCTGTTACAGCAACTGAAGGAGTCAGGTTAAAGCTTAAACAGTTACAGGTTTATTGAGGAAGCTTATAAATCATATGGTTGCAATGGCTATTGTTCTATTTCTTAACTGCTAGCAAAATATAGATCTTAAAAATGGTTACAAGGAAGATAAAGATAGGAAAACAGAAATAATAGTACCAAGTAACAGCTTAACCTTTAAAGAGCTCTAAGTCTGTGTACACTTAAGACAGAGGACCACATCCAGGTATAATTTTTACCCCCTTCTGTGCCTCTTGACTCCAGCGTGTCAGGCCAGGGCCAGTCCCTCAATTCCTAGGAAAGATGAAAATACGAGGTGGGCGTCCCCATAGAACCTCGGGAGGTCAAACACCTAACCCGACCAGCAGGTAGAGGGTAGAATGACACTCAAAAGAGAGTGTGCTGCTGTACCATCTTTATACTCATGGGGTCACGTATTTCTCTTTCTTATCTGTCATGCCAAATGGTGCTGGTCTGTCTTTTGTGAGACCAGTTCTTACAAGGGAGTTGTGAACTTAATTTACACTTGTAAGAGAGATAACTAAATTGGAAGTACTGGGCATTCTTTTCTCAGTGGGAAATTCCTCTCCCAGGGACTGTGTGTGTTCGAATCAACATGGGTGCCAGCCTGGGCAGTTCTCACAGCCTCGAGGCCAGCCTATTGCCTTAATCGCTCTCTCTCTCTCCTCATATCTATGTTTTCAGCTTCTCAGGATCAGATGAGCCAGCATAGACTATGCTGATTTTACTGCTCCTTCTCTGCCCTGTATGCTTCAGGAACCTCAGAGAGGCAAATAAGATGGATAAGATGGGGGGTTGGTCTGTCTGGCTACACTGGATTGGGTCCTTCCATGAGGACAGGGGACTGTACTTTATGACCTCTCTAGGTCCCTTTCATTTCTATGATTCTATGGTTCTATAAGCCATCATTTGTTGCTAGAAGTTTGGATATTTGGTTGTAGTCTAGACTCCATGGTGAATCTCTCCATGTGTTCAGATATTTTAACATTTCAATAATAAACAAGAGATAGTTACATTATCTACAAAATATGAAAGCATTTTAAAGGGAGGTTTGTTTACTTTCTGTGATAATACTTATTGAAATAATTGTCGTTTAAGGAAGAGGTTACATCTTCCGTCTAAATATGCAGCCACTACTGTGACTAATGAAACCCTAACATACAGTTTTTTAAAACTCTTCCCACCTTGATTATCACAATGTGCTGTTTACTAGCAACCCTTTGTGCACACAACTGATAGCCTACATTTAAAGCTGTTCAGATAATAACCAACAGAAGACATATCGATAACATTACTTATGATATCAATCATGGATAAACTACATTAATAAGCTCTTAACAGTAGTTAAAGCTCATTTCTACCCTAAGATTTTCATATATAATGCCTTACAAAATCTGGGACCATAAAATCATGATGAATTTTGATTCGTTATAACCCAAGTTATCACCTGACATAATCAGGATCCCTAATTTTGGCCAATACTCTGATGACATCTTAGAAAGACATAACAAAAAATACCCATTCCATAAATGTGAGGTCAAGGCATGTTTTTTTTTTTTATTAAAACCAATAATTTTCTATATACACACAATAATTTTCTTTTTACGGTGCGCCTTCATCCAGTGACAATGGAAAGCTAATCACTAGTTCTCTTCTTAAGTGTTGAGTGTTGGGGTTGAGTTGTTGATCCTCATTCTCTGCTCGGTTACATTGAAGTCACATGGGTGCAACTGCTGATTTACATGGCTGTGTCTAACATCAGCATAAGGTCCATTGTGTCTGGTTTCAAATAAGTAGTTTTGTTTTCATTCCTCTTTCTCGACAAACTCTGCTTTCTGTTAGACTGGTAAAAACGTGGCATAACTCTACACAACATGCTACATATGTAGCCTATGGATTTCAACTGGAGATGTAGATGCTCAGTACTTCTGAGAACCAGACTCTACTGGCTTTAATCGACTTATTGCTGATTTTACATTGATGTAACAGAGCAGATTTTCAGCCCCTTTACTCCCACACCCTCTTTTTCTCACCTCTCAACCCCCACCTGTGTTAGGATGCTTTAATGTGATAAGGCGCTCTATACATAAGACTCAGCTTAACAGAATTGCTGTTACAGAATTGCTAGTGGGAGCTAGCTAACACACGTATGCTGTGTGTACATATTTTATTATTACTTTTCTATCACATCCAAGACTGTCAAAGGAAGCCATAGCTTCATTTTACAGTTTTCTGTTATAGTTAATGTTTTATACTTCAGAAATATTTTATAAGCAGGGCATACGTTGCAGGAACACTAATGCAAATCAGATATACTGTATAACTCCAAGTCCCCTATTAACTTTTTCATCTCCCTGCAGAAGTTGTTTCTGTCCATATTTTTATTTCAGCTGGGCTGAGTGGGAGAAAGCACTCCAAGGGAGGTCTTAGCAGATGGTTGTCACAAACTGCATACGGCAATTGAGAATTAGTGTGCAAGCATATGCAACCTGGTACAGTATGAAACATTCCAGCATATGAGTGCTGAAGTAAATCAAGCCTGGACAGGAATTTTATTATGAAAATTAGAATTGAGTTTTCCTTTTCTTTGTACATATGGATTTCAAGACTTCGGAACACATCCAGGCCAAACTCAATACTAATGATAACTATGCAAAATGCAGACAGTGACACAAGGGATGAATGTGGTTCATGTAAATGGAAGGCATATGCGCGCGCACGCGCGCGTACACACAGACACACACAACACAGTATATATAAATTTAACTTCACCTTTTCCCCCTCCTCCTCCATACATTTTCTAAATAACATCTGAAACAAAATTTCTCAGAGAAATAAGAGAACACTAAGATAGATATGAAAACAATAGCTGAGGCACTCAAACAAGGTATATTTTACAACTTTTGAACATTATTTCCACCAATGGTTAACAGTGGAAGTAGTAAAATACATATCCGGGGTGACAAACACCCAAACCACAATTTTGTGGGTCATACCAAGCAGAAGGAAGCTTTGGGATCTCTTTGGCTTGAAATATGCCAGTTTTCAAGTTGGTCTAGTCCTGTGCAGGAGGGAGTAGTGCTTCCTAGGTTTCCAGATTACGTAAGTGAGACTGTTTCACGCACAGGAACCCAAGTTTCCCATTTGCCCTGAGTCCCCCAACCTGTCCCTTCAGCTAGAGAGACCAATTTTGTTATAAAAGAGACAATTTGCAACCGAGCCTTGATGCCTTCTTAACTTTCCTCTTGCCCTTCTCTCTAAGTCATGGCAGAAAAATAAGATTGAAGGGTGAGGGTAAAATGTAAATGTTGGCACACCAGGAAATACTGAATTACATATTGGTCGACCAAAACACAAATCAACTCAAAACTACAGGAGTCCACCAACATGCACATAAATCATTTATAACGATAATCCAAGGCTAGGTCCAAATCTCATTAAACTATATGAATCCTTAATCTATTTTGGCAAAAAAGAGCCAATACACATTTTTTCTTTTTATCATAAATTACAGTTCTGTGGCACTGTGCAAATATTACCAAGCTGTAAGACAGCTGTGCTCCATTAAAATGTGTAATGGTCGCTGATTTCTTACAGCACATGGTCATCAGGCTGAATCTACAGCCAGTAATTAGGAAGATGAAATGTTTAATTGTGCCTTAATTTTGATAAAATTTATCTGTCACACATCCCGTTGTCAAGCATTATGCTCACAAATCAATGTCATCAGGCCCAAGCAGGAACTGAAGCACCACGCTCTGGCTCCTGACAGATCCTTTTGAATTTCAAACTCCTCAGGGTGAGCCTCTAGACTAAAGAAATAAGTGAAAACTTCCCTGACGCGCACAGCTCCTGTGACATATGTCTCACCACCTATTTAAAAGATATAGAGGGCAAAGGAAGAGGCTGCTAACACTTCTTCTCTCACCTCTCACACAGCAACTTCTCTTGGAGCTGTAATCCTGGGTTTAAAAAAATCTCACTGCCTACTTAGTCTAACCTCAACAGTGGTTGTTGTTGTGAGTTTATTTTTTCATCCCTCATATTTGTTCTCCTGCTGAAAAACCACCCAGGGGAAAGCCAGGCCCCATTGTGTAGGCAATGAACAATCATTCACTTTCCTGGTGGCTTTACAGCAGTGCACATTACAGTCACTCACATGCAAATTGTCACACGTACACAATGTTATTTTATTATTGATTTATTTTACATGGGGAGAGGGTCCATATGGAGTCTAGTTGAAAAACGGCAGAGGACAGTTTGATGCATTTCTGGTACCATTTTAAAAAATGCCTCGTTTGTTTTAGAATCCATCTGAATACCAACCTTTGCTTTTGCTCATCGTTACTGCCTGAAAACATTATTTAAAATGAAAAGCTTGCAATTATCTAAGTCAAACACAGGAATACTGTAGTCAAGTATCCAGTATTATCTAGCTAGGTCTTCCACTTTCTTTGTCCTTGCATTCAGGGTTTTAAAAAAATATTTTTAGCATCTAGCCTATTAAGAAGTTTTGACCAAACCAACACCAAATGTGCTAAAAGCACAATCAATTGATGCTAGACTGACTGAACAAAAGTACAAGTTTTACAAATAACCCTTTTGCCAGGTGGAGTTGGCAGCAGTGAGGACAGAGTTTAATATCTAGGGGTTCCTCTTAACACTGAATAGAAGTAGTTCAAATCCCATCCAGTAAGCTGGGAAAATCAAATACCATCCCTGTGTACCTCTTAAGAGGTGCACTGACTTTGTGTATAGCAGAAAAGCTTTTAAGAAAATGGTGAAAGGGACCCAGCATTAATTTGAGAAAATACCACATCCAAGATTCGAAAGCATATGGCGATGAACAAACACCCGCCCTAGAGTATGTTGGGCAGTGTCCTTCGACTCAGTTTCTCACCTTGTGGTGTAAAACAAATATTTCTTTAAGGTACCACTTCCCTCTCTCTTCACTGCCCCCTACTCTCAGTTCCTGTCCTTGGTCACTGAAGACCGAGAGTTCAGAGATGTATTCACATGAGTTCCCCTTCCACCCTGGCCTTGGGGTAGCTGGGAGAGGGGGAGAAAAAGCATCCATCAATGCCCCAGCTGCTGTGTCCCCACTCCAAATATCTCAAATTGCACAGCTTATTTTAAGGTATGTGCTACTGTGTAGACATACCCTAAAAGAATTTTAATACCTAGGATCACACCAAAGATGTTTGGGTGCAAATGGTGTGACAAAAAGGATGCCAATGAAGCAACACGGTAGCGTGTATAAAACTGTAAATTTTTGATCCATTGTAATGTATGAAACAGACACTTGGCTAGCCACAAGCAAAATAAATCAATATGCTCTTTCCCATAGAAATGAAGAGGTAAAAAAGGAAAAATAGTTGGATACTCCAAGATAGAAAACAAAATGATGCTGTGAAGGGCTTAATGTGGATGGAGCCAATTGCAGACAAGCTGTGGAAACTACATGACTACTTTGGCCTGGGTATATCTAGCAGCGATCTGATGGCTACATCATGTAGGGTGGCTTTTACAATGATTATGGATGGAAGTTGACCACAGGAGAGTCCAAAGACTGAATACAAGTATCAGGTACAGGTAGATTTCAGAAAAATCCATCTGCATGACAGGCTGGCATATGATCATGAGTTTTTGGAAGAATTCTGTAAAAATCAGACCCAGATTGGGGAAGAGAGAAGATTGTGCTATATGCAGTACAGACATAATGAGTGAACAGTCTCTGTCCCAGATGCCGGCACTCTGGACACAAGACACAAACAGCTGTGTGAAACAGAGAAAGGGGACTAGGTGGTGATGGGGCAGTGAGCATATCAAATGAGCTCATTTGGATTGTAGCCACTAACATGGGCACTGACTCTATGTCTGCTCCAGGGCTGGAGCACTCACAGGGAAAAATTAGTGGGTTGGAGCACCCAGTGTTGCCAAGCTCTCCCTCTGCTTCCTTCTCCCCGTGCCTCTCATGAGCCAGTGACCTCACTGACCAACTTCTCCCTCGCTCTCCCAGCACTTCCAGAGTAAAACAAACAGCCGATCTGCCACATGAAAGAAGCCGCAGAAGGGAGAGGGAAGGAGTGAGTATGAGGGTGGGAAGAGGTGGGATGGCGGTTTGGGGGAAGGAGTGGAATGGAGGTGAGGTGGAGCAGAGCTGGGGCAGGGTGGGGCTTGCGATGGAGCAAGGGCCGATCACCCACCATTCAGAGGGGGAGTTTGCATCTATGGGCATTCGTCTCATTGCTCCATCTCTGTAGCCATTGGCAGCTGGTAACGCTTCATAGTCATCATGGCTGAGATCAATCTGAGAGAGGGATTTGGAAGAGAACAAAATATGGCTTTCTTGGTTTTGACAGCAAGCTTTTCCTAAACATAAAGAGTGACAAGGAGGAGAGAATGGAGGTGTTCTTTGTATTCTTGGGGGGTAGCAATTGGACCCAATAGTCTGACTTTACATCCAGCCACAGAAATGCAGACTAATTAATAGTACTGTAATTGGTGGGACTAGCAGCATGAAGGGCTGGGTCTCCCACTCACAGGGCTTTTCCTAAAACTACTGTGGCTTGAGACCACATTCAGTAACCTGGGAACTGTATGTGCGCGCGCGCGTGCGCGCACACACACACACACACACACACACACACACACACACACACACACACACACAGTTCTAGGCACTCACAAACACAATGACCACAGGATTTCTAAACAAGAGAACTTTGTAGACAAAAAGGAAGGGAAATGACAGGGTAAACTTGTATAAACCTCACAATCTAACCATTTCCAACAGTATTACCCTAAAGTGCTGGAATCACAGTCCCAACCTCCTTACAATGAGTGGCTGCTGATGTTACTTCCCTAGAACTGTATTTAGTCAGATGGTCTGGAAGTCCAAAGGAAAATCTGTCTCCAGATGGCCTAGGCATCTCTGGGATCTGCTGCTGGTCCTGCTCTAGTGACCTTCAACTTAGATGCTGAGAGAAGGAGACCTGATCAGAGCACTGAAGCAGATGGAGAAAATGGCTCCTGACCCCTCAGGCCAGTGGCTCCCAACCTTTTTTATACCATGGACTGGCAAACGCATCCACAAACTTTTGGTGGACTTGTAACATTTTATACTCGTAACATATTTGCATATTCATTATTTGCCTGATAAATATGCAAATAAAATGAAGCCAGTCCACCAAACCTCATACCCTCTACCCTGACTCTCGCCCCCCAGGACTCTCATACACTCCAGCTCTGACTCCTTCAACCCCCTGTATTCCCAGCCCCCTGCCCTGAGCCTCCCCCGCCACCACTCTTATATTTCTTAGTGTGAGAAATTTATTTTCACCCCACCAGCTGAGTATCTCATGAGCAGGATCATTAGTGGCAACCAGATGATAGACACTTATGGGATCAGGGAGGGGCCACAGCTCCCTTAGAGGGGCAGACTCTGTGTTGCCAGGCTCGGGCAGGAGCCCAGGCTGGGAGCACGCATGATGGAGAAGTTCCCCACGGAAACACGCACTGCTGCCAACACACCTGTGACCACGGCCAGACCATACAGAAGGCATGGGATTGGCAATGGCCTATGTCCCAGCTCACCCTGTGTACGCCCCTCCCAGAAGTGCTGGTGAAATCCATCATCCAGCCTGTGGCAACCACCTTCACCCCTACCAAAAGCCATGGGGACACCAGGCCACATGGGCTCCACACCACCTCTTCCATGCCCCCATCCCCTTGCCCATGGGACCTCATGCCACCCCACTTCACCTGAACCCCACCCCCATGGGCGTGGTCTGATGCCATGTTGCGGGCTGGAAGCCAGTGGTTCACGGCTGTGGCCACAGACTGGCAGTTAGGAACCGCTGCTTCAGGCTATTCCCTCTAACTGAAACATCTGTTAATTTGCTTCTCCTTAAGAAACACTGCTCCCCACTTCAAAATTTTCACTGGGCCACACAGCTGCCTGGCTCGGTCCTTTTGGCTGTGATGGCGGTGAATTGGAGCTACTACTCCACTCTTTCCATAAAGAATAGCCCTCAACTGGGAACTGAAGTAGTTGCTCTGCTCTTTTCACAGGATGTAGATGCTACCCTCACCTCAGCTCCTTTAGAAACAGATTGCTGGCAGAAGCAAACTTCTTGTCAGGCTCTGGGTTCCAGATAATCAGGCCTGGTGTGGTTGGAGCATTCATGAAACCCAGACAAAGGATTGCGACTGGGCTGAGAGCAACACTGAAACTGGTGTCTAAGAAAGCTGGATCAGAACCAGAGTCAGAGACTATGGACAAGCCAAATCAGATTTGCAGAGTCAGGAAGCAGGCCAAAGATCAAAGCCAAGGTGGGAGTCAGTCTGAGGGTCAGGAGGCAAGTACAGGGACAAAGGAGGCCAGGAAAAAGTCTAAAGCAGAAGTTGGGACAGGGCATAAGCAAGGCCAAAGCAGGCTGGCACAAGGCTCACACAAGGCTGGGACCAGAAACAGAACCAGATCAAGGGCAGGTTGGAAGCCTAAGGAGACTGGAAGGGTGAGGTGAGTCATATCATCTGAATGAGCATCTCTGATCTGGCTGTGGATTACTCTCACATCAATAGGTCCCTACCTCTCAGAAAGATGATCCCAGCAGCAAACCAGAAGCATGTTGCATGGGTAATGCTGTCCAGGACTTTTACCCAACTTCAGTCTTCATCAGGGTTACCATGAACTCAGTCATTGTTCAAATATTGTCTAGATCAGGGTTTCCCAACCTATGGGTCAGGACCCAAATATGGGTCATCATTACATATCAAAAGGGTCACCAGGTGTCTCCCCAAGTGGCTCTTAAGGAGCCATTCACACCTGTTTTGAATTGCCCTGGGTCACCAAGTCTTCCTGAATTGTCAAAATGGTTTCCCATCTGGAAAAGGTTGGGAACTGCTGGTCTAGATGGTCCCCAACAGGATAATTTCTAAAATATAAGCCCAAGTATAAAATTTAGCCAAATTATATCCCAAAGCTTCTGAAATTATCCACAGTTAATATGAAAATGAGGTACTGCCTTATTCTGTCACCTTCCTCTTATAGTCTTTTGACCACATGCTTTATAGCAGTAAGTTGACAAGCATTTTGCCCAGTGCTGATACTTCTTGTAGCCATTATTTTGGTCATTTTTAGATTTGATCAAGATCAAGGTCAAATCTTTTAACTATTCCTTTTCACTTGCACTATTTGCATCATGCATTACCAAATTTAATACACTGCATAGAGTGTAATCAAGGGAAAAAGCTTCAATCGTATATTTAAAGAACGCATTTTTCATATGCTGGTTTCAGGCAATATGAGACCCTATGCGCTCGCTTGTACACTGTACCCCTTCCATCAACTCTTTGTCTGTGTCTCTTCTTTGTAGGCTCCACCCCCTGCAATTGACAGAGTATGAGGGCAGGGCTATGCCTGTGCAGATCTCCACTGAAGTCAGCAGGACTCCATATGAATGTAGCAGTCCACCTACTGCCAGTTGCAGGATCTGAGTCTGAGGCAATCAACTCATCATGGCAGGAATTTTTCATTTCTTTAGGTTTGTAATGGGACCTAATCCTGACTGCGGTCTCCAAATGCTATCAGAATGCAAAGAAATACTACTGCTACTACTAAAAATAATAAAAACATACTTAATCCAAGGTTAATTTGTCATTAATTAAATATATGATAAGAGACCTAAAATCTAGCCATTAAAGTTGGTAGAAAAGAAAAGAAAAGAAAAGAAAAGAAAAGAAAAGAAAAGAAAAGAAAAGAAAAGAAAAGAAAAGAAAAGAAAAGAAAAGAAAAGAAAAGAAAAGAAAAGAAAAGAAAAGGTTTCAGGCATTTATTACAGCTTGAGAAATTATAACTAGGGTCACATCCTCACAGCAGGGCTGAAGTCGAAATAAGCTATGCAGCTTGAGCTACATCAATTGCGTAGCTTAAGCCAAAATAGCTGATGTCAGCTTTTGATGCTTCGTCTACTCAGCAGGAAGTCCAAGAAGGAGCACTCTTCTTCTGACTTCTCTTACTCTTCATAAAATGAGGGTTAAAGGAGTCAGAGTAAGAAAACCTCCAGCTCGACATTATTTTGACAGTATGTTGACAGTATACCTGCTTGTAGTGTATTGCCTGTCGTGTAGATGTGGACTATGTTATTTTGGAATAATGTCAGTTATTCTGAAATATCACTGCTGTGTAGATGAACCCTAGTTCTTTACTGGTGCTTTTTTTTTATTTGTCTGTCAAGACAAGCAAACTGCCTATTTTTAACACCAATTGAAGGAAGTAGCTATGTCAGCTGTGTATTATGTGTGCTGCAAATCCTGTTGAATAGCCATTTTTGGTTTTTTCCTGTTGGTTTTCTCTGAGACCCATGGCAAATTTTCAGTATTTACTGGCAATTGAAATACTCAGTGCTTAGTACAGACTGAAAAACAATATTCTCTAACATTAATTTCAATACAAACATTTATTTCTATCACCATACTCACACATTCCCCATTGTTAGTCATTTTCAATTAACATTCATTTTAGAGATTGTTTTGTTCACAAGAATGTTCATATTATGTGAACATTAAATGTAGATGCAGTCATCTTGGAATCTTTTTAATGACCCTTCTCTTGTTCAGGAATATTTTCAAGATCCAATATAGTTAGGGAACCCATTACACATCACAAATAGTGAAAAGTCACAACAAATGCTAAGCAAACAACCTCCAAATTATAATTTTTATGTGTAATGTGTTCAAACAATTTCAAATACCAAACAAATCTAGAAAACATTGAAGCCTGTTTGAGGATAATTCACAGACAGAAAGAAGGATGAAATTTGTTGAATACATTCTCAGTATAAATAGTTCAGCCAGCACTATTTAGGATTTATTTCTTCCCACCCTGGATTAGAAGGCTACATGCCAATACTTGGTTCCAATCCAACAGCATCCCACATCACCCAGGGCAGACAAGTTAGAAATAAAATGAATGTATAACATTTAAAACGATAGCAGCAGCAAAACCCCTACCAGTTTCTTCCAAATTAGCATCCCTGTTGCTATATGACTTTAAGGACCCTAGGACAAAAATGATGGAGAAACTTTATTTTTAAATTCAGGATTTTCTGGATTATCTGAGGTTTGGCTCAAATTCAAATATTTGAAAACCAAAGCTTCAGCAAAATAGACTTCAACAGATATAGAGATAGGGAACAAAATCTCAGCTTGAACCTGTAAAAGTTAGCATCATGATCACCATCAATACAAGTGAAGAGGGAAGGCTAGAGAAATGGGCCCAGCCCCCAGTTTTCCACACATGGGGCAAGTTCCTGAGGATATTTTGGGTCAATAGACCTGTCTTGTATTCCGGTTCCTCTGATTGTATACCAATACCCCCAAGCTCCCATACAATCATTCCTTCAATGATCTTACACTGAGCTCCTCCAAAATCCTGGAATGACTGTACTTTGTCGTTTTACCTTTGCCTCTAAGCAATTATTATACAAAATTTATAATATCAGACATGCAGACTGAAGATTACAAGATAAATTCAGACCTAGCATAAGCAATTCAGTGGTTTCAACAGAGTTGTATCCACTGACACCAGATCTTAAATAAGGTTTAGTGTTTGCATTCTATAGCTGCTAAAGGATTATAATATTTTATATCTAAAACAGCATTAGGCATCAGTACATATTTTATATTTTACTTGTGTTAGCAGCTTTAGGAAAAAAAACTATATGTGGTTTGATACATGTATTGCAATGGGCTTTGTTTTAGATACTTGGACCCAAGAAAAAAGTTCTGCTCTGAGTCCGGGTGCCAGCCACACTGAAGCATGAAGGGTTGTTGTTGGCCTGCAGTGCCAACATACTCCACCTTCACGGGGAGGCCGTGCCCCTCATGCTCCAGCAATGCCAGACGGCACTCAGATGAGGCGGGCTGGCTCTGGCAGGTGGCAGCACAGGAGGCAGTAAGTGAAAGCAGCACAGTAGAACTAGCTCGTGTGCAGCACAAGAATAATATCCTAGCATCTGCAAAACTGTAGGACTCTTTTTGACTTTCAGTGTTTCCAATAGCTAGAAAATATTAGATGATGACTTTTGATATGAAGGGCAAACTACTAATGACCATGTTAGTGATGCTGAAGAGGACAGGAAGGGCATGTCTATACTAGGAAATTATTTCAAATAATTTAATTCAAAATCATAACTCCCAAAATAACTATTTTGAAATAGTGTGTCCACACTAAAGGGAAACCTCAAAATTAGCCTGAGCCAGGCTCTCTCAATGTGGATACCCTACCTTGACTTAGAGTCCAAGGAAACAATGGGCAGTAATTACTTTGAATGGCTCTGGGGAGTATCCACACTACTGCTATTTCAAAATAACTATTTTGAACTAAACGTTATTCCTCACGGAAAGCAGGTGTTATTTTGAAATAACCAGCCCCTTACTTCAAAATAATCAGCATGGTAGTGCAGACATTCTGCTTGTTATTTCGAAATAAGGGAAGTTATTTCAAAATAACTCCCTGGTGTAGACAGGGCAAAGAGGGAGCACCCAGGCAAATCCCGAACAGTCAGCCCTCTGTATTCAGATGAATACAACGTCCTCTCCTTAATGCTCCCAGTATCACCTCATCATAACCCAGCACCCAGATTCCTCAGCAGATCCCACACAGGGCTTTTTTGTGTGACATGTTGCACAATCCTGTGCAACTGCAAACCATTGTGGGATATGCTGGGTATAAATCGACCTGTCTGGCATCTTGGTTGGTTGGCCTCTTTTAATGTTTTCCCACCACCATTATCACCCCATGTACATACAGGGCTCTGTCTGCACCCTCGTAATTACCAGTCACTCACATTTACCGCACGATGGAGCAAGATGGTTCCCTTCTTTCAGTCACTCTTTAGAAAAGGCTTGCACTTGAAGGTGAGGTGATGTTACTCATTCATTAGTTTGTTGCTTTGTGTTCCATGGGAATCAAGGTTTCTGTCAGAACATTTGCAGGCATTGGTACAAACTATGCACCAGTAGATTTTGCATCCTGTATAACATCTATTTCATTGTGCAATAAGAGCTGTCCATTTGACTAGAGCATTTTAAGAAGGCTGTGCTTGATGAGTGCATTGTTTATCGTGCTGCACACTGAAGCTGATAGGTCTGGTTTGGTATTCGTTGAAGCACTACATTCATCGGGCGATGAAGCCCTGCAATAAAGAGAAACTAATGGAAGCAATTAGGAAAGAACACCTGTCGGTGGAAGACTGCAACCTCTACATTGACCATAGCCAGAAATTGCTCCCAATAGTTATTCACAACAATGGAAGGCTTCTGAACTGTGAATGCAAGTGATGAGGGCATGCAATAAAATTAGCAAGTGAGTTTTCACATTGTTCAATAAAATTCAATGACACTGTCAATCTATGTTGACCCAGACCAACACAGGACTAAACAAAGTGATGTAACTCAGGATACATCTATTCTTCAGTAATAACCTGCAGCATGGCTGCAGATGGCCCAGGTCAGCTGACTCAGGCTTGCATGAAACTGCACTGTAAACATTGGTGCATGAGCTGAAATTTGTGTTCTGAGATCTTGTGTTGGGGGAGCCTCTCAGCACCTGGGCTCCTGCCTGAGCCCAAAAGTCTACACTACTGGTTTTAGCCCCACAACCTAAGCCCAAGTCAACTAATATGAGCTCTAAACCTCAGTACTGTAGGTTTTTCCACTGAGGTGTAGTTGTATCCTGATAAATACACTTGTCTTGCACTTCTAGAAATCTGGGTTAAGATCCTGCATTGGTCACAAACAGGCATGAGCTCATTGGCTTCACCCTTTTCTCTAATGAACATTTAATCCTATTGTGTAATTGAGCACAATCATTATTCTGTACTCTAGATAGGTCCAGGAGCATAATAGCAAGAGTATTTATAGGTCAGGTAGAGAACTATACGCAGAAGAAAGCAGAATGCATTCCTTCACTACACATGACTTTAGCCAAACAATAATACATGGAGTGGCTCTGAAAATTAACAATTTTTTTCAGCTGTTACCACATTATGGAAGTGAGGCTGTTATAAAGAGACATACAAGTAAACACAGCTACTGCCACCAACAGTACAATCACTATACAACAAATAGGCTATGTCTACACAGCAGCGCTATTAAAATAACTTCTTACTCAGACTCCTGTAACCCTAATTTTTTGAGGAGATAAGCGAAGTTGAAGGAAGAGTGTTCTTCCTTAGACTTCCTGCTGTGTAGACAGCACCAAAAACCGAATTAAGCTATTTCAACTTCAGCTATGCAATTGACATAGCTGAAGTTGCATATCTTAATTCAACTTTAACCCTGCTGTGTAGATGTACTCTGAGGGTACGTCTATACTTGCTCCCTAGTTTGAGCTAGGCATGCAAATGTAGGAGACCGAAATTGCTAATGAAGCGGGGATTTAAATATCCTGCGCTTCATTAGCATAATCTGGCCCGTGCATTATTCTGCTCAACAGCTGATTCAAACCAGGAAGTGCGCTCCTGGATGCATTAGTTCAGGATCAAACCCCTTGGTTCGAACTAACGTTATGACTCATTTTTTGTGGGGCAGTGATGAGAGGTAGAAGAGATGGGTGGAGGAGAAGGAGCAGTGGGAAAGGAAGACCATTTAGGGTTTGGTTCAAGAGCTCAGATCATTGCATTATATGAACTATGAGATAAATTTTGAATTACTGCACTTTAATTCCATCAAATGATTCTGATAACTGTAGATCTCTTGCTGAAGGGAGTGGTAAAAGATCTTCAACAGATTAATCAAGATTTGCTTGCTATATTTATGTCAGCAGAATCCCTCAAATGGAATTTTAGCCCATAATTTGCAATCACTCATTCTTTTTATTGAATTCTGTATAACAGAAGTCCTAGAGCGAGCAGGCAAAAAATAAACTTCACTGCTGTGCTGTAATGTGTGCAGAAAACTTCATCTCACCAGTGTAAATGAAAAAAAAAACCCACAGCATTTTAATAAATGGGCTCAAGTCAGTTCCATAAATGATAGGTAGTGTTAGCTCAAGTCCAATTTTATGTTCTTCCTCCCCCTCTCCCCCAATATAAATATCCACAAAACATGCAGGGGGATCTGTTTATACATACTTAAACACACATTTGTAAATAATTGTACTTACATACACAACTAACAATATTAAGCAAGAACAAAAAAAGTAATGTTAACAGCAGCAAAAACAATACTTTTCACTTATGTAGCACTTGATGGCCATCGACTTCAAACAGCTTTGTAAAAGATAGCTAAACATAATTATCCCTACACTTCACCTTCACCCCTGCTCTCCAGTCTCTAACCCCATTAAAGAAAATAGGTTCAGACAGGTGAAGGGCCAGATTCTAATATCCTTACTTAAGTTGAAAAGTGCCGTATTCCACAAAGAGTCCCAATTAATTTAGTAGGACCATAACTGAAGCAAGCTGCTACCCAGCATGTGTAAGAGGATCAGAACCTGCCTCTAAGTGATTTGTTTAAGGCCAAACAGCGAGTTGGTGACAGAGCTAGAAACGGAATCCAGATCTGCTGACTCTCAGTCTCATCTACTTAAAGCTTCATTCACAAGTCCTTGCTTTTTGTCTGTAGATTTGGGGCACACAAATAAATATGCTTCCATATATTACTGAGTCCATCTGAAAATTAGGCCTAGGTTAATCCCCACAAGCCAAGCAGTGACAGGTGGCTTCCTGTATCATCTTGCTGGCAGACAATGTTTTCAACAACACACTGCCAAAGCAGAAAGTTTAATGGAGTCTCCTGTGCCAGAGATAAAGACATTTGTAACAGTCAACGTGAACACATTGCTTGTGTGTTTTACATTTTGAAAATATGTACCTTTTGTCTGAGTGCTTGTCTATGCCGAGCCAAGAACACACTTTTCAGAAGATGGGAAATGGGAAAAAATATTTTTTTCTAAATTTAGCAAATGGGTTTTTCTACTTGTAACTTCAAAACTACCTCTTGAAACTACTTGATAAGGTTGAGTAGAAATTTCTCCCCTAGCAGGCAATCCATACTGTTGATCAGTAACAGTATCTCTTTCTTGTATTACAGTGGAAGGGATGAAAATGGGGCTAATAATAGAGTAATCTGGCTAAAACATATGACCATTTCCATTTAATAAATACTTGCTTGAATTGGGAGACACACAAAGGTGGGCAGCCATAGCCCCAGTCTGTCACTGCCAGTGACTGAAAATAATACAAGGATTAGAAAGAGGTGAAAAAAGCAAAAAGATGAGAAAAACTGTTTCCTTTGGGGAAGAGATGAGAGGAAAGGAAACCCGTCGTATTTTGGAGACATAAGCCCCACTCTACTGTGAGACTCAGATATGAGAGACCATGCATCATGAAGAACAGCTCTGGGATTCATTTTTTGATGGGAATAATGCTTGATCACAGACAATAGCATTCATGTTTAATGATAATTTCACCAAATGAGCTGTTTTCACTATTTTGTTCTTTTCTATTTCACTTCAGGGAAATCCTGTAGATAAGAAACCAAGAGTGCAAAGTAGACTGATTAATACAGGATTGCTCTGATGCTATCTTTCTGCTTAGTGAATAAATGTTTAACAAACTGTAATACTCATTTAACATATTAAACTTTTACCATTTTACTTTGCTGGGGGCTGTTTTATCTAAGTCCTATGTCTAAGTCTCCTTTGTCACTATTTCTATTATAAGCTTTAATGTGAAATGTGCTTGCCATGTTTGGGGATAGGATCATTTGTTTTGAAAATGGGCTCACTGCCACAATTAATATGGGCTGGTTTTTTTCTAAAGCTGTTAAATTCCCTGTTAGAATTCTGGTCTACTTTCTTTTTCCCATGTCCTCCTCAGCCTAATCAAACTACTGTCTGAAAAAAATGAACACTTATTGAGGGCCATATTCTGTCTAACTTTATTCATACTGTATTGTGCCTTATTCCCTAATTAATCCTGCAAAATGAATGAGGATACTTGCAGTTTAAAAGTTTGATCCTGCAATTTGTATTTCAGACACATCCACCTGTATAGAAAAAATGGCAGTGTCTGGTGTTGTGAGATGTCACCAGTGTGGTGTCCTGACAGATACCTTGCACTGTAAAATGTTGGTAAGTGTTTGGATGCATGCATGTGCTCCCTCTGTGTTCTGCCACAACTGTGCAGATAGCCAACAAAGCAGACTCTGACAGAACCCACAGAATCAGATAAGGTGTGAAGGCGCCAGGCTAGGTTTATTGTAAACAAAGCACAGTAAGAGCACCTGGTGGTCTCTATGAGGATGTGTGCCTGTGACAATGGACTCAGCTCAGACAGTGATGTGACTTTCCACTATCACCTCGGCTGAACAAGGTCAGCCCCCTAAAATACATCTTTATACGCAGATGCAAACAAGTTACACATCACTTTTGACATATCAGGGTATACCTAGATGCCACCCATTATCTGGACCATGGTGATTTCATCAAAACATCACTATCCATCATGCTGTCATCCTGACCCCTATTCTGAATCTGGGTAAGTATGTTCCTGTTATCTATGGGGAGTGTGCTGGTACCAAAATGTTTCCTAATGAGATGTTCTGGTATCACCCTTCCGTAATGTGTTTACATGGCTTTTGCCTACTACCTCTTAGGTATTTGTGTTTCTGCAATATCATGCCTGTTCCTGTCAGATTCTGTGAGCAGGGCTTGCCTCTTGCTCACAGCTCAAATTTGCTTTGTCTTAGCAAAGTCCTCACCACTTTTACCTAGGCCCCAGGTCTCACACTATGCCTGTGATTCATGGGCCTATATTTCAGGCCCTCTTTTTTCCACGTCAGGATCTAAGGTTCTGCTGTGACAGTGTGGCAGTGTGACAGTGTGGCAGAATCAAACACTCTGTGAAAGAAATTCTTTATTTTGCTCAGTTTGACTCCACCAAGTTTTTGTTTTCTTGATCAACTCAACATTTCTTCTGGGCACAAAATTGGTAAAGTTCACTCATATAAACACAGTGCATTTTGACAACATGCATTATGTCATAATAGTAAAATAAGATTGAATTGCTAATAATACAGCAAAAACTAAAGGGGAAATCAGGAGATAATTGTTGGTAGTTGATGGTCACAGGATCCTGGATACATTGAGAACTGATCATATACTCCTCATTATCTATCCTATAATGGGAAAAGGTGACACTCAATGATATTGAAAAGGCAATATATGTTCACATAACAGTATTTCTTTACAAGCCATATAATCACTCGCAGTTCATGATTTACCTCAAGAACTTCCTCCAGCAATGAAGCAGCAACCTTAACATGCCTGAGCAACCCTGTGAGCATTAACAAGTGCAGTTAGGCAAGCAAAAGCAGACATATAAGTCATGAATCAAACTCGTGATTCAGTATTTAAGCATTCAATATACTCTTGCATATATTAAATGCTGTAGCAGCCAAGAAGAAAGGTGTTTCGGATAGCAAACAACAGAGCTACGTCTACACTGGCATGAATTTCCGGAAATGCTTAAAACGGAATACTATTCCGTTTTCAGTTTTTCCGGAAAAGGAGCGTCTACATTGGCTGCGGAGTTTTCGTGATAATGATGCGCTTTTCCGGAAAAGCGCGTCTACATTGGCGGCGCGCTTTTCCGGAAAAGCAAAAGCCCGGAACCATTTTGAAGAGGGCAAAGGCCACCAGACCTTACCAGGGGTGGGGCCGGAGCTCCGTCCAGACGCGTGGTTAAAGGGGTCTCGCCGGGCAGCCGTTGGTCTCGTGCTCCCGTGCCTTAGGACCTCTGCCAGGGACTGGCACCCTTCGCAGGGTCGGTGGTTGCCCTGTGAGTTTTGGGGACACCACCCTTTGGCCCCCCAACAGCTTTTCCTGGCGTTTTGTTTTGTTTTGTCTGCCCTGCTCTGTCTGCTATGGAGCCGTGGGTGGCCATGTACCTGCTCGGGCCCCTGTTGGAGCTGTATAGGTGCCTGGAGCTCTGCTGCAGGCTGGTGCCCTGCTGTACACATTCCAGGAGGCAGAGATCGCCTTGGACTCCCTCACCAGGGAGGTCCTGGCAACCGTGTGGCATCAGCACCCCACTGTGGAGAGGCCCATCTGGACTTTGGAGACCAGCACCGACTGGTGGGACTGGGTGGTCCTCGGACGATGGGACGACCACCAGTGGATCCGGAATTTCAGAATGAGAAAGCGGACCTTCTTGACGCTGTGCACCTGGCTCACCTCCGCGCTGCAGAGAACCGCCACCCGGCTGCGGGCACCCATCCCCGTGAACAAGAGGGTTGCCATTGCGCTCTGGAAGCTGGCCACACTGGACAGCTACCGCTCGGTGGCACACCAGTTCGGGGGGGGGGGGAAGATCCACCGTCGGAGTGATTGTCATCGAGGTAAGTCCCAGGGGGAGTGGGATGGGGTGAGGGTGCTGCACTCCAGTCCCAGCCAAGACTCCACGCTGGGTCGCCCAGGGGTTTGGGCCGTCCCTCCCTTGCACAGGCCCGCTGGTGGGGGGGGCGAGGGGGGCCCTGGGGTGTGTGTGTGTGTGTGTGTGTGTGTGGACAGAGGGAATCAAGGGGGGGGCCCAAGGGAGCGCACACTCACCCCTGATGTATGTGATGTGTTCCCTTGTGTTTCTCTGCACCCTTCTGCAGGTTGTCCACGCCATCAATGATGTCCTGCTCCCGCGAATCATCCGCCTGCGCGACGTGGATGATACCATGGCTGGCTTCGCTGCCCTCGGGTTCCCCAACTGCGGGGGAGCCCTGGACGCCACCCACATCCCCATCCGGGCCCCGGAGCATCGAGCGCCCCATTTCATGAACCGAAAGGGGTACTGCTCCATCGTTCTGCAGGCCCTCGTGGATCACTGGGGCTGCTTCGTGGACATCTATGGGGGCTGGTCCAGCCGGGCACACGACGCCTGCATCCTCCAGAACTCAGGACTATTTCAGAGGTTGGAGGCGGGCACATACTTCCCCCAGCGGGACTTGACTGTCGGGGATGTGCCTATGCCCATCTGCGTTGTCGGGGATGCGGCCTACCCCCTGATGCCCTGGCTCATGCGGCCCTACACGGGGCAGCCGGACCAGAACCGGGCCCGGTTCAACGACCGCCTCAACCGGGCCCGAAACCCAGTGGAGCTGGCCTTTGGACGCTTAAAAGCCCGCTTCCATTGTTTGCTCACCCGTCTCGACATGGGTGAGCAGAATGCAGCGGAGGTACTGGCCGCGTGCTGCGTGCTCCACAACATTGTGGAGCGCAGTGGGGAGGCCTTCCTCCCTGCATGGGTGGCAGCCGAGGCACAGACCTTGGACAAGCCCGACACAGCTGCCATCCGCCAGGCGCGCCAGGAGGCGGTGCACATTAGAGAGGCCCTGGTGGACATGTTTGCCCAAGCCCCATAGTAGGGTCGCCTGGGTTACCTCAGACTACTCCCGCCCATCCCCTACCCTTCCCCACCTCCTCCCCTTACCTCCCCCCCCCCCAATTGTAAAGCGTCGGGTCACAGCACATCGGCTGTCATAGTGACTTCGTCGGGTGCATCGGGCATAGTTAGGGTTTTTCTTTTAAGTTAGGCTAGGGTTTAGGCCACCATCGCCGTCCTGAAGAACGGCCAACAGGATTTGGGACTTGTGCGGAAGGCTCACATCAGTGCCATCTTTGACGGATCTCCTGGCTCTTCCTCTCCTGAGGCCCGGAAGGACCAAAGAATTGAGGTGGCCAGCAACACCACCAATCGTCCTCCCTGCGCCTAGACTATGTTTCAGAATCTGTACTGTGCATCTTTTAACCATTTGTGCTTGTTTGTTGCTATGTAAATATAGTTTGTGGTTTACATCTTTACTGAAAACTCTCAGTATTTCTTTATGCGCCACAAACCAATGACCACTGAAAAAGCCCCCCCCCCCCCCCCCCGTGATAGAGTCATGAATTTGTTGTCCACAGTTTGTAACCCTGTTAAATTGAAGTGGCTAATTGACATCTCACATCATTTCTTACAGTTACTAGAGGAACACAATAACCACACAAGATTCAAATGAAAACAGAACTTTTTATTTACAAAGGAGGGGGGGGAACCTTTAACTGGAACGGGGGTGGGACCTTTAACTGGAACGGGGGGGGACCTTTAACTGGGAGAGGAAGGGGGGCAGTTACTGGGACGGGTGGCCCCTGTGAGCGCCCCTCCAGGGGCGGACCTGCCCACACTGGGCAGACCGCGTCAGGGCAGGCTGCACGATGAGGTGGCCAAGGAGCACAAGTAGGAGCACAAGTAGGAGCACGAGTAGGGTCAGGGTCAGGAGCAGGGTCAGGAGCAGGAGCAGGAGCAGGGGCTGGAGAGGAGCAGGGGCAGGGGCAGGGGCAGGGGCTGGGAGAGGAGCAGGGATAGGAGGGGGCATGGACTGTGCTCCAGGAGGGATGGCGGGGGCATGCGGTCCGGCCATGCCATAGTGAATGGCATGCACTAAATGTGCCGTCAGGGTGCCCATTGTGGTGCGCATCCCTTGGCATTCCTCCAGGAAGGCAGCCCAGCCCTCCTGCCGCCACTCCTGGTCCCCCTGCACCTGCTCCGCAATTGAGGTCTGGATCCCCTCCACCGCGGTGACGTGATGGCGGAGCAGCTGGTCCCGGTGTCGGAGCCTCGGCCTCCGGGCTTGGGCAGCTGGGGTGCCGCTGCTGCTGGAGTCGCGGGTCTGGTGCTGGGTCCCGCTGCAGGGAAGAGAACAAAGGACGGGTCAGTCAGGCAGGCCATCCACTGTCCCCACACCTCATGCCCTCCACCCCGGAGCCCAGGTGACCGCACAGTTGTGTGGCTTGGGCCCACTCGGTTCCCCTCCTGCTCCCGTGTTGTATGTTGGCAAGGAGGACCGCCCCTGGAGTAGGGTCCCCCCTCCGGTACTGTAAGCACCGGTCTGTATCCTGGCCCCGTGGAGGGCGGGAGGGTGCTTGTGCTGCGTTCACCTGTGGAACTTCCTGCCGGTGGAGACTGTGAAAAGCTTTGGGCTAATCACTGGTGTTTGACAGGGAGCGAGATGCATCCCCACGCAGTGCCTGGGAGCACATCTGTCAATGGTGGTCTGAGCTCTCAGATCCCCTCGCATGGGATATCTCCTGGACGGAACCAGAAGAGTGACTGGGTGGGGGGATGTCCCATCCTTGCAGCAAAACTCAGGGGCCCTTTTCCCTCCCACTATCCCTCCCGCAAGCCCAGTAGCCCAGGGACAGGTGTGGCCACAGTGGGGACTTCCCTCGGGGAACCTGCCAAGGCACCGGGAGCAGGTGAGGGGCTTGGTGGGGGTCCACGGTCACAGGACTGTGACACTGCGCTTTTCCCAGGAGCAGCTGGCTGTGCCTCACAGCGAGGCATGGGACAGTGTGCCGTTCCCTGTGCTGCACCCCTTGCTGCAGCTGCGGGCTCTGGGCTGAGTCCCTGGGGCCCTGGCCGGTTCCAGCCAGCATCCACCCTTCCCCCTGGTCCCACCAAATGTGTGTGAGCAGCACGGTCCTAGGCGTGCCCTGCAGCTGCCTGCCACAGCCACCTGCCGCTCGGTCACCAGGCTGCACGTGGTTGCACGTGCTGCTAACTGCCTCATGCTATGCAGCGTGCAGCTCACGTGGCCTGAGTGACATGCTCTCCCCCTCCCCCCTCCGGGCACCTGGCTCTCCCCCCCCCCCCGCCCTCCGCCCCCCGCCCTCCGCCCCCCGGGAGTGTAACCTGCAAAGACTCACCAGTGGGTTCCTCCCCGGCCTCAGAGGAGCTGCTGGAGGGGGCCTGCTGGGTGGCAACGCTGGCCTCCTCTCCTGAAGCGCCGCCACTGTCCTCTCCCTCCTCCAGCTCAGTGGGACGGTTGATGGGGGGGTGCGGGCAGGTGTCCACAGGGACAGCTGGGGCTTGCAGGGCTGGCTGGCCCAGAAATTAGTTCAGCCGCTCAAAATAGGGGCAGGCATCGGGTCCTGCTACCCTCCCCTCCGAGGCCCGCACGTACCCCAGCCGCAACTCCTTCACCTTCGACCGCACCTGCTCGCAGCTGCGGCTGGGGTGTCCTTGCTGGGCCAGGTTCCGTGCCAGATGGCTGTATACGTCTGCGTTCCGGCGGCGGAACTGCAGGTCATGGAGACCCTCCTCCTCCTCCCACAAGTCCTGGAGGGTCTCCAGCTCCCTGGGGGTCCAGGATGGGGCCCTGCGTTTGCGGCCCCTGGGGGCTTCCTCCCCTGCCCCGTGTGACGGTGGCTGACCACCCGGAGCTGCCATGCCTGCGCTGTGAGGTGGCTGGGCAGCACAGTTGGCACGTGGCAGAGCTGGGAAGGGTGGTCTCCTGCAGGCTCCTGCCACATGCGGCCAGTAGCGTCTGTGCTCTTTAAGACCTCGGGTTACCCGGAAGACCGCGGCTTCTACGGGGTCTCCCGCCGTCCAAACCGCTTTTTTCCGTTCTTCTGCTTTTCCGGAAAAGCTGTCTACACTGTCCCTTTTCTGGAAAAGCTTTTCTGGAATACGGACTTATGCCCGAGCGGGAGCAGAATAGTGTTTCCGGAATAGCGGCTGATTTTGTACAGTAGAGCATCGTTGCTATTCCGGAAATTCAAGGGCCAGTGTAGACAGCTCGCAGCTTATTCCGGAAAAGCAGCTGATTTTCCGGAATAAGTGGCCTAGTGTAGACACATCCCTGATGTATGTGACAATCAGGTTCCGGACACCCCAGGGCAAAAGCAGGAACTTTAAACCCCACATAAGAGTAGCTAAATCAACGGATTGTAAATAATGTTTGTGTACTATAAAATATATCAAGTAAGGTTCTTTATGAAAGCTTGTAACGTTCTGGACTTGATGGATATTATGAGCTATGTATACAGATCATGGTGCACAGACAGAATTGTGCGCATAAACTTCTTCTCCTTCTCACAGCAGGGCAGTGATCAGACGGGGAGAGGCACTTCCCAGACCAGGTGCTTACACAAAACTGGACTCAAATAACAATCCAGTGTGCAACTCAGGAAAAGACAATCCTTTTTGGTTTCCACAAAGTGGGTGGGCGTAAGCTAATCCACAGCTAAATGACTCTCTCCTAGCCTTTGGGGAAGATCCACCAGGCCCAGAAACAACCAAGGATATAACAGGGACAGATGTAAAGGTCAAAGGATCAAAACAAGTGAACAATGATGCACCTTTAGTGGTACTGGAAAGACTCAGACATTCCAGCTACCAAGGGAAGAGGAAATTTTCTTCCCCTTGGAATACGCATTAATCAGTATGCCAGGAGAGAAGGGAGAGGTGGTAAAAGGGGAAAAAGCCTGTTATGAAGGAGGCTAGAAACTGAGTTTTGGAATCCAGAAACTGAGGGACAGTCTCTAGGCAGGAAACTGTCTGTGATTGCTGGATTTAGGGGCATGCTCAGAAACTATTCAAATGCAATGCAGAATTTGTATTTAAAAGGGGATTTTAATGACTATGAATTGTAAAGCATGATGTTACATTTTTGCATGTTTATTTTCTATGGAACTTGTCTATGTTTGCTTTCTCTTACTATTTCATCTTTGAATCTGGGGACTTTCAATTAAATAAATGTTTTGATTAATTTTACCCCAGGCAGGTCTCTGGTGTGCAAGCTTTAGAGAGCATCATGTGCAAAAGCAAACTGGAATTGGGGGAGAGGAGAGAGAAGACGACTCAGGACTGAAAGGTTCTTACTCTTATGCTCCAAAGAGTAACTAGACTGGTGAGAGATGGGGTGAGCCCTTATGTTTGAGAGATGGCTATCGGTGTCAGCAATCTGAAACATAGCTGTGTGGCATTAATTTAGAGGGCAGGCACTCACAAAAATGCTTATTGACTGGATCTGGGTAGCACCCAGAACATCACAGTACTTGAGGGGTGATTAAATACATTTGATGAAACTTGCCACTTTTAAAAGGTCTATTAATAAAATTCACTATTATTAATTATCTCCATAAAGAAAACAAGTGTTGGATGCTTGCTTGCCATCTCTTCAGTCATTTAAAACTGAGCAAAACGTTAAAGAATACCCTATAGAAAACCATTCAGCTTCAGAAGGGAATGGATTAGATGACCTGACACATCTTTTTTCCATCTCTAGCTTCTGATGGAGAACTTCAATAAAAGGGAACTTCCCTGAAATATCAAGGACTCAGTATTGCCAACCTCAAAGGTTTAAAATTGTTCATGACTTGTCCTAGCCCCATCCCTACTCCAGCATCCATATATTGGATTTAAAATAACGAGATTTTAAAACCAGTAAGTCGTGGGTGCTTTTTATTGGCATTCTGTGTGGTTTTGAGCCCTTCTGGCTCATACGCTCAGGCCTGTTGCCTAAATCATGAGTGTTAGAAACTTGCTTTTAAATAAAAGCTAAGATTTTATCATGTAAATCACATTATTCTAAAACTAGGGCGGTGAAAAAACTCACCAAACATCACAAGGACTCAGAATAAAATTGCAAGAGTTGGCAACACAGTAGGCACCATCAGAGGCATGGTGGGATACCAGAGTAGAAGAGCTGAGAACATCTGGTAAATATTATGTTCCAGGGATTTTCCAGGCAACTCGATTCCTAATCTAAGTAGAACAATTTTAAATACCAAGTATCAGAAGTATGTTTTTGCAGCTATCTAGGTAAATCACTTTACTCCCAGTTCATGGGCTAGAGGTAATCTTTCAGTTGACCCCCATTTTAGCTGTGTCATGCAGATGCCTTGCTTTACAAGACATACCGGGAAGGAACTGAGATTCAGAATCACTTTCTCTCCTACCCTCCGCATAGACAGAGCTGATGATGGGGGTATGGGTGGGGAATAGCTATAGCTCTGCCCATTCCTTACCCATATCCACTTCCTTGCTCACAGAAAGAGCACTGGACGTATAGCTCCCTTATCTCACCTGCACTCATAGCTGCACTCCAGAAAGCTTTCATGCAGCATTTAATCAGGTGGAGGAAAAACTTACCAGTACTTCCCCACAGAGCCACATTAGGGCGAGGGATGATCAAGTCTTATAGACTATCCGGAATTGAGTGCTTTCATTACACTGCTGCCCCACAAGAAACATATCATCCTTCTTTTCACATTCTGTGGTGCACTAAATCTCTGCATCCAATGGACGAATATTGCATTTCATCCATTCTCATGACGCCCCTTTTCTCCTTGTCTGACAGTATTCAGGCAGAGCAAATCTCTCCACCTGGCATGGACAGCTTTGCTGGCTGTGTTAACTCACTGATTAATAAGTTAATGTTGGCAGATTCAAAACAACCATTGGGAATGGCCACTCCCTTTTTGAAGTCTTTAGATCAACCAAGTAATCCAAATAGGAAGCCTTCCACTAAAAGGCTAGAATTGGTTGCACTACACAAAATCAATGAAGAATGAAATGGCAACTTCAGAAAGAAATTCCTTGATCAGCTTAAGCAGCACCATTGCTGTTAGTAAGGTGTTAGTAATTATCACTGTGGGACATAGGCAAACTGATTGGACATTGCAGCTCGATTAGAGCTCATTGTTATGATATGTGTTGTCTACACTAAGGACCAAATCCTCTTCAGTATACTCACAGAAGTAGACTCACTGAAGTCTATGAGAAAACTTGAATTAGTGTGGAAGTTATCATAGAATCATAGGACTGGAAGGAACCTCAAGAGGTCATCAAGTCCAGCCCCCCGCCCTCAAGGCAGGACCAAGCTCCGTCTACATCATCCCTGACAGATATCTATCTAACCTGTTCTTAAATATCTCCAGAGAGGGAGATTCCACCACCTCCCTTGGCAATTTATTCCAATATTTGACCACCCTGACAGTTAGGAATTTTTTCCTAATGTCCAATCTAAACCTCCCTTGCTGCACTTTAAGCCCATTACTCCTTGTCCTGTCCTCAGAAACCAAGAGGAACAAATTTTCGCCTTCCTCCTTGTGACACCCTTTTAGATATTTGAAAACCGCTATCATGTCCCCCCTGAATCTTTTTTCCAAACTAAACAAGCCCAGTTCATGAAGCCTGGCTTCATAGGTCATGTTCTCTAGACCTTTAATCATTCTTGTTGCTCTTCTCTGTACCCTTTCCAATTTCTCCACATCTTTCTTGAAATGTGGCGCCCACAACTGGACACAGTACTCCAGCTGAGGCCTAACTAGTGCAGAGTAGAGCGGCAGAATGACTTCACGAGTTTTGCTTACAACACACCTGTTCATACAACCTAGAATCATATTTGCTTTTTTTGCAGCAGCGTCACACTGTTGACTCATATTCAACTTGTGGTCCACTATGACCCCTAGATCCCTTTCCGCCATGCTCCTTCCTAGACAGTCGCTTCCCATCTTGTATGTATGGAACTGATTGTTCCTTCCTAAGTGGAGCACTTTGCATTTCTCTTTATTAAACTTCATCCTGTTTACCTCTGACCATTTCTCTAACTTGCTAAGGTCATTTTGAATTATGTCCCTATCCTCCAAAGAAGTTGCAACCCCACCTAGTTTGGTATCATCTGCAAACTTAATAAGCGTACTCTCTATCCCAATATCTACATCATTGATGAAGATATTGAACAGTACGGGTCCCAAAACAGACCCTTGCGGAACTCCACTTGTTATCCCTTTCCAGCAGGATTTAGCACCGTTAACAACAACTCTCTGACTACGGTTATCCAGCCAATTATGCACCCACCTTATCATGGCCCTATCTAAGTTATATTTGCCTAGTTTATCAATAAGAATATCATGCGAGACCGTATCAAATGCCTTACTAAAGTCTAGGTATATGACATCCACCACTTCTCCCTTATCCACAAGGCTCGTTATCCTATCAAAGAAAGCTATCAGATTAGTTTGGCATGACTCGTTCTTCACAAACCCATGCTGGCTATTCCCTATCACTTTATTACCTTCCAAGTGTTTGCATATGATTTCCTTAATTACCCGCTCCATTATCTTCCCTGGGACAGACGTTAAACTGACCGGTCTGTAGTTTCCTGGGTTCTTCTGACATGATCCAAATTCTGAGAGTCAATTAGCACTTACATATACTTGGAAACCATGTTGTCTCAGCTCAATTCTAAGGGCTACTGTAGGGGTCTCCCCCTGTGCGGAGGGGCTTACGTCCGCCCCCCTCGGTTTTCTGAATGTTGGCGCCTTAACGCGCCCGACTCTGCTGGGTTTGGTTAGGCGGTTGGGGGAAGGGGGTCCGGGCCCGCCCTCTCTCCGGACCCCAGCCCAGGGCCCTAAGGTCGGGGAAAAGACTCCCCCACCTAGCAGGGGGGGTCGAGACCCCTAAACTCCCCTGCCCTCAGGGTCCGCGTCCCCGCCCTGGGCTGCTTCTTCCCCCGGGTCTCATAGGCTCACCTCGGCCCTTCCTCTGACCCTGCCCAGGGCCTCCAATACTGCCGCCCGCTCGCGGGCTTACGGGGGGGGTACGTCTCCTCGGCGTCCCCCTTATGGCTGCTATATTGCCGCTTTTTAAACTGCCCGCCGGGCGCAGGCAGATGACGTCACCCCCCTCATCAGACTCCGGCCCCTCCCAGGGCCGTCCTCCTACTGACAGCTCCCCCGCGCCTGCTCGGCTCCGCCCCCTTTCGGCGCTGCCGGCCGGCCCCGGCTCGTCACCCGGCCGGTATGCCGGCACCCCCGCCCCTGCCTTGCCTGCCGGCCCCGGCTCGTTACCCGGCCGGTGTGCCGGCGCCCCCGCTTGAGGACGGCGGGCGGTGCTCTGCTCCCCTCCGGGGGGTGAGTCCTTCCCCCGCGATTGCGGCGTCCCGGCGGTTTCCGGGAGGGGCGGGGCCACCCCGCCACACACCTTCCCCCTTAAGTCTAGTGCCATACTCGCAGTTCTGGTTTCTGTGTTTCCCGCCGACCGAGACAGCCAGTCTGCGTTCCCGTTGGCGGACCCCGGGCGGTGCACGACTCGGAATTTGTATGGCTGTAAGCTGAGGTACCATCTCAAAATCCGTGGGTTCGTGTCCTTCATCTGCTGCATCCATTGCAGCGGGGCGTGGTCCGTCACCACGGTAAATTCATCGCCTAGAAGAAAGTATCTTAGTGAATCGACAGCCCACTTGAGGGCCAATGCCTCCTTTTCAATCGTCGCATACCCCTTCTCCCGAGGGAACAGTTTACGACTCAGATAGAGGATGGGGTGCTCCTGTCCCTCCTCCTCTTGCGTCAGTACCGCCCCTAACCCCACTTCTGACGCGTCAGTCTGCAAGGTAAAAGGTTTGTTAAAGTCGGGCTGGGCCAGCACCGGGGCCCGGATCAACCGGTCTTTCAGCTCCTGAAACGCGTCGTCGCACGCCGTGGTCCACTTCACCCTCTCGGGTTGTCCTTTCCTTGTAAGGTCTGTCAGTGGGGCGGCCACGGAGGAAAAATTCGGGATAAACCGTCTATAATACCCCGCCAATCCCAGGAACTGTCGTACCTTCCTTTTTGTCGTTGGGGTGGGGTGTTCCCGTACCGCCTGGACCTTATCTACTAGAGGCTTCAGCTTCCCTCTCCCTACCGTGTACCCCAGATACGAAACTTCGGCCCTCCCAAATTGACATTTCTTTGGGTTGGCCGTGAGTCCCGCTTCCCTCAGTGCCCTTAATACGCTCGTAATGTGCTCTAAGTGTTTCTCCCAGGAGTCACTGAATATCACGATATCGTCAATGTAAGCCGCGGCGTAGTCCTGATGGTCCCTTAAGACCTGGTTCATGAGTCTCTGAAAAGTCGCCGCGGCCCCATGCAGTCCGAACGGCATGTTTTTGAATTGGTACAACCCAAAGGGGGTGGCGAACGCCGTTTTCGCCTGGGCTTCGGGGGAGAGGGGGATCTGCCAATATCCCTTCGTTAAGTCGAGGGTCGACAAATAGGCGGCCCTCCCCAGGCGTCCCAGTAACTCATCTATCCGCGGCATGGGGTATGCATCAAATCGCGAGATCGCGTTGACTTTGCGGAAGTCAATGCAGAACCTCGTCGATCCATCTGTTTTGGGTACCAAAACAATGGGGCTTCGCCATTCACTACGCGATTCCTGTATGACCCCCCACTCCAACATGGCTTGGAGTTCTTCTTTCACCGTGCCCCATAACTTCCGGGGAAGGGGGCGCATATTATCTCTTACCACTCTGCCGGGTTCAGTCTCGATCTTGTGTTGTACCAACGAGGTCTGTCCGGGTCGGCTGGTTAGTACCGTTCTGAACTGGTCGAGCAGGTGGTGCAACTGTTCTCGCCTTGGGCCCGGGAGCTCTTCTCCGACCTGTATGCCCTCGATCCTCACCTCCGGCTCCCCCCACGGCCCCAATTCAATGTCAGTGTCCCGAGGGTCGATCAGGAGGGCCTCCCGTGGATGCCACTTCTTTAAGAGGTTGACATGATAAATTTGGGTTGCCCGGCGGTTCCCGTCTACCCGAACCTCATAGTCGACCGGGCCAAGTTTCCTGATTACCCGGAAAGGTCCCTGCCAGTGGGCCAGGAGCTTAGACTCCCCGCTGGGCAGCAATAGTAGAACCTGTTCGCCTGGTTCGAACTCCCTCACCTGCGCCTTTCTATCATAGTAGGCCTTCTGCCCCTCTTGAGCCTTCTCTAGGTTCGCTCGGGCCCGGCCCGCTAGGTCGTGGAGGGTTCCCCTCAGTTTCTGTACGTACTGGGCGGCCCCCAAGGCAGGTGACACTGACGTCTCCCATCCCTCCTTTACGAGGTCCAGGATCCCCTGTGGTCGCCGCCCGTATAACAGCTCGAAGGGGGAGTACCCGAGCGATGCCTGCGGTACCTCTCTGGCGGCGAACATCAGTGCCGGCAGCAGCTTATCCCATTCCCGGGGCTCATCCTGTGCGAACTTCCGCAGCATCCCCTTCAATGTGCGGTTAAATCGTTCCACCAGCCCATCGGTTTGGGGGTGATATACCGACGTCCGGAGCTTCCTGATCTGCAAGACCTTACACAGTTCCGTCATAACCTTTGACGTTAAATTCGTCCCCTGGTCTGTCAGTAACTCCCTGGGTAGCCCGACCCATGAGAATAGCTTAACTAATGCCTCCGCTATGGCGGGGGCGGTGGCTCTTTTCAGGGGCACTGCCTCGGGGCACCGGGTGGCGTAATCTACGATGACCAAGATGTAATTATGTCCACGCCCAGATTTCTCGAGCGGACCTACCAGGTCTAATGCTACCCTCTCAAAGGGGGTCCCTACCACCGGCAGGGGCACCAGGGGAGCTGGCGGGACCCGGCCCCCGGCTGTCCGCTGACACTGGGGGCAGGAGTTACAGAAATTCTTAACCTCCTGGTACACCCCCGGCCAATAGAATCTCTGGAGTATTTTCTATTGTGTTTTTTCCCTGCCCAGGTGCCCGGCCCACGGGTGTTCGTGGGCCAATTCCAGGACCTTCCACCGGTACGGTCTTGGGACCAACAGCTGCCACCTTTCTTCCCCAGGGAGTTCCCCCGACGCCACCCGGTACAGGCGGTCGTCTTTTACCTCGAATCGCGGCCCGTCCGGCTGGATGGGTGGGTCCCCCTCCTGTGGCTCGCTTGTAGTGCACACCTGCTCCCAGGCCGCCCGTAGTGTGGGGTCCTCGCGTTGTTGAGTGAGGAAGTCCCCTTCTTCTACATCAAGCCGGCTGGCGGGCGGTGTCCCGGCGTCCGGAGTCCTTGCTGGCTCGGCCCCCCCCTCATCTTGCTCTCCTTGGGCTACCAAGGTCCCCTGCCCTGTTTCTGGCTCCCTTTTAGGCTGGGTTCCGCTGTCCCACTGTCCTAGGAGTCGCTTCAGGCCGGGCCAGTCCCGCCCCAGCAGGAGGGGGTACGCTAACTTAGGGCCGACGGTGACTACACAATCTCCTTCCAACTCCCCGTCCCCTATCCGTACCCGGGTCGTAGGGTAGTAATGAATATCTCCGTGGACGCACCGGAGGGCTATGGGGGCACCCCGGGCCCGCCCTGGGAGTATTACGTCCCTTCGAACGATGGTTTGCCCGCATCCCGAGTCGAGGACGGCCTCCACCGGGTTCCCATTAACCCACAGACGTTTAATTACCTGAGCTGCGCCGGCCGCCTTCCTGTCCGTGCTCCCAGCACGCCTCTGCCCGAAGGTGCAGTCCATCAGGGTGCAGTCCCGCTTATAATGGCCCTCTTGGCCGCACTGGTAGCAGACCACCTTCGGAGCTCCCTCGGGTGGCGGGGTGCCCGGTCCCGTTTCGGTCGCCCGGTCCCCCCTGGCCTCACCGGTCGGCCGGTTCCACCGGGGTGCCAACCTCCTCGTCGGGAGGGGGCCTAGGGAACTCCCGGCGCTTTCCGCAGCCCGTGGGGCTCCCGTGGGCTTACCCATCCCCGCCTCGTTCCTTCGGGGTTCTCTCGGTGCCCCAGCGGTTCCTTTCCCCTCTGGCCCCTCTGCGGCTAAGTAGTGTTCCATGAGGGTCACCGCTTCATCCAAAGTCTCCGGAAGGTGCCGCCGTACCCACCGCTGCCCCTCCGCGGGGAGGATGCTGACGTATTGTTCGAGTATCACGAGGTCCGCCACCTGAGCCCCCGTCTTCGTCTCTGGTTCCAGCCATCTCATCCCTGCTTCCTTAACCCGTTGTGCCACCGCCCGTGGTCGCTCGCGGGAGTCGTACCTGGCCTCCCTAAACCGCCGGCGGTGGGTCTCGGGAGTCACCCCCAATTGGTCCAGAATAGCCTCTTTAACCTTATAGTAACATAAGGCATCGCTGGCGGACATCCCTCGGTATGCTAGCTGGGCCGGCCCTGACAGGTACGGTGCGAGGAGGGTGGCCCAATGCTCGGGTGGCCACTTTGCGGCAGCGGCCACCCTCTCGAACGTAACCAGGAATGCCTCGGGGTCATCTTCCGGCCCTAGTTTCGTTAGCCGTATGGGCAATTGGGTGCCGACCCCCTCTCCTCCTCCAGACCCTGCTACTGTCCCCGGTACCGTCACTGGTGCGCTTCGCGCCATCTGCTCCTGACGCTCCTGGAGCTGGTTGAGGAGCTGTTGCAGCGCCTGCATCTGCTGCTGCTGTTGTACCTTCTGGGTCTCGGTCCACCATTCCAGAATTTTGTTGGCTTCCATTGTCTCCTGGCAATCAAGACTTCATTAATCCTTCCTCTTATCCGAACCCCCGATTCGGGGTCCACTATGCCCACATTCTCCACCACGTGTAGGGGTCTCCCCCTGTGCGGAGGGGCTTACGTCCGCCCCCCTCGGTTTTCTGAATGTTGGCGCCTTAACGCGCCCGACTCTGCTGGGTTTGGTTAGGCGGTTGGGGGAAGGGGGTCCGGGCCCGCCCTCTCTCCGGACCCCAGCCCAGGGCCCTAAGGTCGGGGAAAAGACTCCCCCACCTAGCAGGGGGGGTCGAGACCCCTAAACTCCCCTGCCCTCAGGGTCCGCGTCCCCGCCCTGGGCTGCTTCTTCCCCCGGGTCTCATAGGCTCACCTCGGCCCTTCCTCTGACCCTGCCCAGGGCCTCCAATACTGCCGCCCGCTCGCGGGCTTACGGGGGGGGTACGTCTCCTCGGCGTCCCCCCTTATGGCTGCTATATTGCCGCTTTTTAAACTGCCCGCCGGGCGCAGGCAGATGACGTCACCCCCCTCATCAGACTCCGGCCCCTCCCAGGGCCGTCCTCCTACTGACAGCTCCCCCGCGCCTGCTCGGCTCCGCCCCCTTTCGGCGCTGCCGGCCGGCCCCGGCTCGTCACCCGGCCGGTATGCCGGCACCCCCGCCCCTGCCTTGCCTGCCGGCCCCGGCTCGTTACCCGGCCGGTGTGCCGGCGCCCCCGCTTGAGGACGGCGGGCGGTGCTCTGCTCCCCTCCGGGGGGTGAGTCCTTCCCCCGCGATTGCGGCGTCCCGGCGGTTTCCGGGAGGGGCGGGGCCACCCCGCCACAGCTACATTCAATTTCAAATCTTTGGATGTTAGGGGATGTATTTTCATCTGAGCTAAAATCTAGCCTCCAAGTTTGAGTATGTAAATTACACTCATAAAACTGCACTTGCATTTTTGCAGGTCAAAGTCAGAGGACTTTCTCCTTTGTAGTCACAAGCAAGGTAGTCAGAGGTGCAACTTTTCTAATCCATCAGTCCAGGTGAATTGCTGAGGCAAGTTCTGGGGTACAAATTGCATCTGCAAAATGGAACTCACCCATCTGTACTGACCTACGTTTTGCATCCAATCCACCCAATTACGCAGAGGAAGAGGGGACATAGAACCTGAAGGACCTCCTGGGTCATCAAGTCCAGACCCTTGGTATCACAGGCAATAATCCCAGTCCAAAATATAAGCTCATTTATCAAGATTCCTCTTAAAACTAGTTAAGCTTTTTACTCCTTAACTCTGCCGGCTAAGTGGCAATACCCAATAGCTAGAAGGGTAACGGGAAATCAAATTTTGACTTAAGTGAGCAATCACACACAGGTATGCAGATAACAGAGGAGTTTCAGGGCATGTTATTTCAAGCTTTGTTTCATTTTCTTGGTCCAGCTTGGAAGGGCATAAACACTCTAACACAGTGGTTCTCAAATTTATTTAATCAGCCCCCTCCTTTTTTACGTCTGTAGTTGTTTCTGCCTCTTCCCTCACAAGTACATATATTGCCACCTCGCTCTGAAGGCAGAACGGAGAACAGCAGCACCTTGCTAGTAGCAGCACAGAAGTAGGAGTGGCAATGTGAAGAGCTATATTCATCAATATCATTTTTCACAGACATCATAGTGCGCCATTGTCACCCTTACTTCTGTGCTGCTGCTGCTGTCATCCTGGGGCTGACAGCTGAAGTCCTGCTGACTCCAGCTGGGGGACTGGGGCAGGGAAGAGACCCCAAGCTTGGTGTAGGTGGCAGAGCCTCTGCCACAGGGCTCCATTTTCCTCTTTATCCCCACCATCTGGGTGTGCACGGCTCTTTTGAACAAGCTCCAGCTACCTAGGTGCTGACAGCCAGAGTTCTTTAAAAAAATAAAACCACACACACAGCTCCCTTGGCACAGTCCCATGGCTCCCTTGGGAGGCCAGCCCCATAGTTTGAGAACCACTTGTTTGGCATTAGTTGTTTTTGTCTCAAACCAAACTTTCTGTCAAGTTTTGTCTTCTGGAAACGGGTACTAATAACAGAATTTTGGCTGCAGTGTCAGTACAGCTTATCAGTATCCGAGTATCCTAGACAATTAAAGGACCATTAAGACCATACATGTAGAATGCATCCCAATAGACATGCATCATAAGCTATCAGAGAGAGTGGATAGAATCCCAGACATCAGCATCTTTAAAGTCTCAGATTGCCTTTTCCAGCTTGATTTCATTTCCTTTACTGAGCCCTTGAGAACAAGAAACTGAATTTGTTATAGACATCACATGGACTGAGCAACTCCAGAGTGACATGCACATAAATGGACAAAAACTGCAAGATGGAGCTCATCAAACAACATGAGAAAATGGCTAAAGCATGGAGCAAAGGTTTTCAACACACCATTTTCCATTATGTTCTATGGCACAGCAACTTTGTTTAAACTTCTTGAAGCATTCAGATTTGTCTTTATTGAAATGCTCTCTCTTCATTATTCCCGCCTGGAACCATGTGAAAGGGGTGGGCAGACTGCATGGCAGAACACAGGGTAGCAGGCAATATGCAACCAAAGAAGACTACAAAAAATATTAAAATTTAAAAAATGACAAAACCAGGCTGAGCTGCCAGCACCAAACAGCCAAGAAATCTACTGGGATAATGGAGAAATATAAGAGGAGACCACTGCTCGGAATCAAATTTAAACCAAAGATTGTTTGAAGATTCAGTGTATAACAAAAGTAACATAATCAAGGTAACAAAATTATTTTGAATGCCAACTGTCATCAGAAGTCAAAGATATAAATTGGTACATTAAAATAATTTTTCTTCCTTTCTAAATGTCAGTAGTACTTACATTTCATTTCTGTATTGATTTATAAAACAGTGATTCTCACCCATCAGCCCAGTTAGCATACAGCTGTGGCCCAGCTGTGTGCTAACAGCCACCGGTCCAATGTGGCAGGGTCCAAGGCCCCGGTGGTCAAGATACCCAGCACAGCAGAGTCTGGGGCTTGAGTTGCCCAACCACCCTGGCAGAGCCGGCCCAAGCTACAGGCTGACCGGGCTACTGCCCGGGGTGCCCGATTGTAGGGGGCGCCACGTGGGGCTGCCAGACCAGGCGAGGGCAGGGCTGCACATGCACCAATGCCTCAGGGGTGGGGCCGCGCATGCGCTGGGTGCCCAGGGGCGCAGCACACCCAGGCACTCTCAGTTAGTTCGAATTAGCGCTGTAGTGTAGACATACCCTATATGACTACATTGTCTTTTCTTTACATGCTATGGGGGGAGGGAGGAGTGAAAGCAGCACTAGTCTGGTACCTTGGCAGTGGCATTCTGCACTGCTGCACAGCAGATCCTACACTGGAAGGGTATGTCTACACTACAGGGCTAATTCGAACTAACTTAGTTCGAATTAGTTAATTCGAACTAAGCTAATTCGAATTAACGGATCTAGACTAAAAAACTAGTTCGAATTAGCATTTTGCTAATTCGAACTAGCATGTCCACATTAAGTGGACCCTGAACCGGGGTTAAGGATGGCCGGAAGCAGTGCCGGCAGGGCATCAGATGAGGACTTAGAGCATGGAACTGCTGTCTCAGGCTAGCCGAGGGCTGTGCTTAAAGGGACCCGAACCCCACCCCGGACAGACAGTTTTCAGGGGTTCCCCGCTTGCAAAGCAGTCCTGGCTTGGAGTGCCCTGAGTGCCCACACTGGGCACATCACAGCACTCGGCCATCAGCCCAGCTGCACTTGCCGCAGGCTGCCATCTGGGGAGAGGGGGCAATTGGGGGGTTGCAGGAGAGCTTCCACCCCCAGAAGCCAGCAGACCCAGCCCAGTCCTCCCCATCGGGGGCTCGTACCCCATTCCCCCCTCACCTCCTTCCACTTACCCTTCCCTAGCCCCCCTTCCTGATGTATAAAATAAAGGACAATTGTGCTCAAAAACAGAATCTCTCTTTATTGAACAAAACTGGGGGAGACTGGGAAAAGGAGGTGGGAGAGCGGAAGAGAGAGGGTGGGAGAGGGGAGGGCAACTACAATGATCAGAGGTTTGGAACAGGTCCCATATGAAGAGAGGCTAAAGAGACTGGGACATTTCAGTTTAGAAAAGAGGAGATGGAGGGGGGATATGATAGAGGTCTATAAAAGCATGAGTGGGGTGGAGAGGGTGCATCAAGAAAAGTTCTTCATTAGTTCCCATAATAGAAGGACTAGAGGACACCAAAGGAAAGGAATGGGTAGCATGCTTCAAACTAGTAACAGAAAGTTCTTCTTCACAAAGCAAAGAGTCAACCTGTGGAACTCCTTGCTGCAGGAGGCTGTGAAGGCTACAACTAGAACAGAGTTTAAAGAGAAGTGAGACAAAGTGATGCAGGTTGGGTCCATGGAGTGGTATTAGCCAGGGGGTAGGAGTGGTGTCCCTGCCCAAAGTTTGTGGAAGGCTGGAGAGGGATGGCACGAGACAAATGGCTTGGTCACTGTCTTCGGTCCATCCCCTCCAAGGTCCCTAGGGTTGGCCGCTGTCGGCAGACAGGCTACTGGGCTAGATGGACCTTTGGTCTGACCCAGGACGGCCATTGTAAGCTCAGGGCTCAGGGTCGGGGGTCTCAGTGGACCACCTTGATTTTCATGCACACCTGCTCCTGGGTGGCCAGGCTGGCAGCTCTCCTGCCCAAGCCGGCCACTTTCCTGTGCCTAGTGCCGAGGTCGTGGACAAGGTCCACGATGTCCGCACTAGCCCAGGCGGGTGCCTGCCTCTTGCGGTCCCAGGCAAGCTCCCGGGAGCCGCCAGCCTGGTCCCGGGAAGAGGGGGAGGGCTGGGGGGCATCGGGTGGGTGGCTCGAGCCATGCCAGGTGCAGGATCTGCTGGCTGGGTGCTGGCAGGCTTGCACCTGGCCCGGGAGGGGGGCAATAGTGTTTCCCTGGTGTTGGCCAGAGTGGCCACCAGGGAAAGCTGGGGAGGGCTAGCCTCCCACTAGTCCGAATTAAGGGGCTACACACCCCTTAATTCGAACTAGGAAGTTCGAACTAGGCTTAGTCCTCGTAGAATGAGGTTTACCTAGTTCGAACTAAGCGCTCCGCTAGTTCGAATTAAGTTCGAACTAGCGGAGCACTAGTGTAGCACCTATCAAACTTAATTCGAACTAACGTCCGTTAGTTCAAATTAACTTTGTAGTGTAGACATACCCATAGTTAAAATGCTGGATGCCCAATAGCCCTGCTTCACTCTTTTAGTAGCAATTCCAATGCTCTTAAGTCAGGGACGGAGTCTGTGCATGTAGGGTACATGTGGCTTTCTGCATATGTCTGCACATCATTTCACAGGAAACTATTTCACACTACACCAGCTTGATGAGTAGCTGTTGTTCACACCCTCTGAGAAGCAAGTACATGTGAGAATAATACCTTTACAACTTTGAAATGTCCTTAGACAGACTTTTAATCTCCAGGCCATCAACGTGCTGTGAACTCTCCTCCTGAGTTTTCACACTTACAGAGAATAGGCTCAAGGGACACAACATAAAGCAATATGAAAGGACAGAAACATTCTGGGAAAGGCAACATTCAGTATAAATATAAATAAGATTTTAAAAGCCTATATGTAATTAGTCATATATGTAAACACACAGTAGTATAAATGAAATAGGCAAATTAGACTATACCATTGAAAATGCCAGCTGATGCTAATGAATTCTAATAGACTTCAGCTCCATTTTTTTTTAGTGTCTATGCCATGGCTTGCACATAGAAACACTTGGTTTCCACTGAAGTAAAGTTAGGTATGCACAACACTTTACATGTAAATATCAAAGCCCTCAGGAGCTTTTATCTTAAGGCCCTGACAAGCCAAATAGATGTGGTAGTACAGACCTTTGCACCATCGTGGAGTGAGATTCACATCGATGAGACTGTCTAGATGGGGTGTAAGGATCCTCACTAGCCCACCTATTTCCAACAGCAGAGTCCAAGTTAGACTGATAATCAAAATGACAATAGGCACACGCAGGGAAGTGGGACACAAGAGGAAACCAAGAGAGACCATATTGCCAGGTGGAGACGCGTTGTTTCTAAGAGGAGCCACCTACATAAGTTATGTATTGCACATGCTGATTGGTACATGTTGTCTATCTCTGAGGTGTTGTAGGCAGTCGGTCCTTGTTCCACTAGCCAAAACAAAAGGGGTTGTTACCCTATTAAGAGTTCCTGTGCAACTGGTAGCAGAGGGGGAATAAGGAGAAAGTCTAACTGGATAGAGCAGGGAAGAGCAGAAAGCTGCTGGAAGAGTCAGGGGGAGCACGGCCCTTCCTGTTAACAGAAGAGTGGGTTGCAGCTCTGGAAAAGTCTTTGCTGGCCTGGACTGGGCTGACAACACCCATCTTGGAAATCTGAGAGAGAAGCAGGTCCCTCCATAATCATCTGTGGGCATTATGCAAATGCCCCTATTTCTTTGGTGGCAGAAAAGGAGGTTTTCCTTCTCTGACGGATTAGCCAAAGCAGGGCCTGTTTTTTCACCTTCCTCACAGTAGATGTGGGGCCATGTGAAGTGTGGCAGGAGATTAGGTTTAATGTCACAACTTAATATATAACATTTATGGGCAGATGTCCAATGAACGTATTCGGTGTGGAACAGGTATAGCTATCAGCTAAAATGGATTGGAAGAACATTTAAGGCAAAGAAGTCATTAAGGAGTTGAGGAATGGATCTTCTATATCTTTAAACCAGGGAGTCAACTACCTCTCTTGTGTCCCCTTAACTCTCAGTGGAGTTGGTAATGGGGCCCAGCCACAAGATGGGTAGGACCAGGTCAGGGATTACTTGGAAATTATTAAGAAAAGGATGATGAGCTGCACTGTACAATAAGGATGGTAGAGTGTAACTGACTAACTACTTAACTGATAAACTGCTTATCAGTGTCAATTACGCTCACCCAGTACCCAGGGAGGCAGCTATGTTAGGCAAGGGCAGCCTGCCCACATCCCAGAGAGCAGAGCTGACAGGAACTGCCCACCTGGCTCCTGGGAAGGTGGCTTCTCTGCGGCAGGGAAGCTGCCTTGCTGGAAGCCAGAATGGCAGGAGTTATTGGCCCCACTCCCATGGAGGCTTTGCTGCCGACTCTGCAATATAAAGCTTATATAAGTTTGTGTAAGCACAATGCATAACCGAGTCACCTCTGAGATTTTCAGAAGTGACACAGTTACCTATTTAACCGAATTTTAACATCCCTTCTGTACAATCTATTGCCAGGTGCTTACAGATACTTTAAGTGAATGAAGTTGTGGTCTAATTAACCATGTACATTGCCTTCTGTATTTCTTCTGTCATACAGTTTATAATACATATTTTATACTTGGTAAGCACTTATTTGCACGTTCACAGAGGATGAGTTCTAAGGCAGGATTTGAATGATGAGAAGGTGGCTGGCTGGCACCCAGTAACTGGAAGACTGCCCTGAGCACGAGGTTCTGGGGGTAGCCGAGTTAGTCTATAAAGTGCTACCAGACCATTTGTTGTTTTTTAAGTTTATCCTGTACAGACTAACAAAACATGTAGATGGTATCATGAGCTTTCGTGGGCACAGCCCACTTCTTCAGATGACTGGAGTTTTGAGTTTAGGATGTGCAGACCCAAAATAAATAGGGGAGAAGGGACAGAGGGTCCTTTTTTTCCTTCCCACTTTTCCCCTATTTATTTTGGGTCTGCATATCCTAAACTCAAAACTCTGGTCATCTGAAGAAGTGGTCTGTGCCCACGAAAGCTCATGATACCATCTACATGTTTTGTTAGTCTTTAAAGTGCTACAGACCATTTGTTGGTTTTTAAGTTTATCCTGAGCACAAGGGACAGTTTAGACAGACACAATGAGAAGAATGGGAGAACACGAATGGAGGAAATAGGTAACAGTAAGCGAGGAAAAAGATGTTAGCAATGAGATTTTATATGGACTACAAGGTAGTGAGAAGAAGATGCAAGGATGATGGAAAGAAGGCTATTACAGAAATTAAATCAAAATGGCCCAGGCATAGACAGGAGTTTGAGAATCATGAGGAAAAGGAAGGACAAATATTGGAGGTGTTTTAATGGAAGAACAGATAGAGCAGGTTTGGCAACAGCTTTCATGTAGGAGGAAAAAGAGAAAGAGGTCAAATATGATTCTCAGATTAATTTAGGAGCAATACTGAGGTTTTGTAAGAACAGTTTTACAAAATCTAGTATCAACAAAAATAATGTTTTTTTTATTTCAGTGAAAACCAGTTTGTGTGGATTCAATGCTAACAAGAAGCATCATAGAAATGTACATAACTGTATCTAGAATATTCCTCTGCAGTGCTTGCAATATAAAAAGTAGAATATTGCCCTAGTGCCAGCAAGTAAAATTGATAAGAAACTGATTATAAGCAAAAGTGAAACCAGCTAAACTGCTTTTATTGACCAATCAACATGAAATGTGCACTTGCACACACACACATACACACATTTAAATATTCAAATATTCCATAGTCCCCCAATGCTATGAAAACCATATAGTTCAGGTGACCTCACCACTTGCGTTACCTTTCTCACCTGTGTCATACCTTTCTTCCACAAAGCAACTAAGCAAAAGTAGCTGACCAAAGTGGGGTGGGGGAGAACATCTGAGTGAAAGTTCAGGCTGAAACGTGGTACCACACTTGGAGGAATTCTGTGCCAAAAAAAAAAAATAGGGCACTCAGGGGGAAATGGAGTGAGGGACAGAAAAGAAATTGCGGGGAAGGAGCCTGGGAGTGAACTTGGAGGGCTGTGGGATGTGAGTAGGAGAAGTATGGAAAAGGGTTTTGTCCTGGGGGGGGAGGAGAGTTTGTTAGAGAGGTGGGGAACTTCCCCTGGGCAGAACTTGGTTGACCCCCTAGCCTCTCCAATTCTCACACACATCTGCCCTGTCCTTTCATGTCCCTGCACCTCCACCCCCCATTCATCCAAGCATAGCTGCTCAATCCCTACGTGTCCTGTACCCTCTTCCCCATCAGTATGTGGCCCCGAATCCCTGTTCTCATTCAGCCTTGGCTCTATGTTGTCACCTCACTAGCTCCTGGGCCCCCACCCTACTGTCCCACCCACACTAACCCTTCTGACCCTTGTCTGTGCGATTCCTCAGTCGTCTGTGTGTCCAACTCCATCCAACTTTCTCATTTTTCTATTAGAGGTCTTTGGTCTTGAAAAACTCATGGATTCTTTAATATCATTGGGGATTCATACAAGAAAAGGGACATCTGTAGGGGCATTTAGATTATTTTAAAAAGCCACTTCTTGTTATGCTAATGAATGTTTCATTTTAAAGTGGGATTGTTTAGATATTACTTTAAAATTTGATTGTTGGTGTAAGCCAGGTGGTATCCTACCATGTTAGATACTACTTATTGGGGCTTTCTTTCATCTAGATGTAAAATTAAAACATAGGTCATAATCTGAGCAAGCTTTTCTCCCAAAATATGTTGGCTTTTGGGGCTTTTTCTTGAATGACCTGTCAACCTTGTGTTTTGCCCAGAGGGATTATTCTTCCTTGGTAAGCTCCTCGTAAGTCCCTCCTAGTCTAGCTGACATGGTGACTGAGCAGAATAACTATATTCATAGGACATAAAATCCTAGAGTCTGGTTTCCTGCCACACTTTGTTTATAAAAGGGAAATAGTTTTACGTCTGGATCTTTCCTTTTCAAGAAGGGACAGTACTAGCTAATGTGGTTTTGGTTCATTCTAAATCATTTTTAAAAAAATCAGTTCACAATGGAAGGCAACAAAATATCACCTTGCCCTAACAACGATAGGCTATGCTGAGTTTCACATATAGTCTGTCTGACAAACTTGCCCCGTCAATACATGCTACAGAATCATCATCCAAACAACCAGACAAGCTGTCTCTATTAACATCTGCTCCTATTTCAGTACATGCAGTATCCTCTTGGGTTACCCCATCTTCAGCATCTCAGAATTTACCTACTCCAACATTTCATCTGTCTTTGAACAACTGCTGTTTCTATAAATAAGTTAATCAATAAAATAGTATAAAAATAATAGCCAGAGCACCCCGAATTGCTTTTTCCAAAATGGACTAAATATAACATAGGAGACCAGAGGGTTGTGGATTGACAGGGAACTCCTTAACTGGCAATTTCTCTAAAATATAATCTTAAATCATTCAATATTATTTAACTATGGACTGAGGAAGCTTATGTAAAACCAGAAGCTTGTCTTATTGCTGTTACCCTAGGCTATCTTCCCTTGCCTAATCCCTTATATTGTTTTTCATTTGTTTCATCTTGACTTTAAATAGCAAACTTTTGGGGGCAGAATCCACATCTATGTCTGTGTCTGTTCTGGGCTTACAACAATAGGGCTCCAATAGGTCTCTGAATTCTACTGCAACATAGTTGATAATTACATCCCACTTACATCTGCTACATTACTGGAACTCTGACTGTCTGTTGGGCCTTCTCCATTAACAGCTGTCTTAGCACCATCTTCAACGGTTCTTGAATGCCAAGATGTTTTGCTGCGCATATGAGAACCAGACTGCACATTTGTTATACCTCACTTCATCAGTAATGTTAGAGAGACTACAGAAGAATAATATTTCCATGATGAGCAACATCAGCTGAATAGCTTCAGAGGGGTACCCGAGTTAGTCTGCAACTGGAAAAATTTAAAAACAACGAATAGTCTAGCAGCACCTTAAAAGACTAGCAAAACATGTAGATGGTATCATGAGCTTTCATTGTGCCCACAAAAGCTCATGATACCATTTACATGTTTTGTAAATCAGTTGAAAGGTGGATAGTTCTTCTGTTGGGTCACTATTCACAGAAGTTGGGATATTAGTGATATTAATAACCTATACTTTCAGATCACAGTAAAACAGCAAAGAATAAACAAGAACACAGAGTCGACAAAGAACTCCACGAAGGATGAAATAATGGAATCAATAGGGCTTGACAAACTGCGGAATCTACTCGCCCATGGTGAGTAGATTTCATCCGGTCGCTCCGTGCGCCCCATTCACCGGTGCTTTGTGCATGCGCAGTGCCAATGTGGCGCATGCGCGGTGCGGGGCTGGCTAGTAGCTTTCGCCGGGGTTTGTCAAGCCCTGATAATAATAAATAAATAATAAAGGAATCAGTTTGTAAGCACCTAGAGAATAATAAGGTGATAAGCAATAACATGGATTTGTCAAGAACAAACAGTGCCAAACGTACCTAATAGCTTTAATTAAAAGAATAATCTGCCTTGTGGATGAGAGAAGCAGTAAATGTGGTTCACAGTCAAGCTGGAGGGGCATATCAAATGCTATTCCAAAGGGATCAGTTCTGGGTCTGATTCTTTTCAATCTCTTTGTCAGTGATTTAGATTATGGCATAGAGGCATCCCAAGCAGAGAGGGGTTGTGCTTTGAAGATAGGGTCAAAATTCAAATTGATATGGGCAAAATGGATAAATGGTATGAAGTAAATAGGATGAAATTCAATAAAGACAAATGCAAAGTATTTCACTTAAGAAGGATCAGTTGCACACATCCAAAAAGGGAAATGACTGCAGAACAGTATCAGGGGATCCTAGTGGATCACTAATTACACATGAGTCACCAGAGTGACACTGTTGCAAAGAAAGCAAATATTATTCTGAGATGTATTAGCAGCAGTGTTATAAACAACAAATGAGAAGTAATTCTTCTACTCTATTCCATGCTAATTAGGGTTCAACTGGAATACTGTTTCCAGTTCTGGGTGATACATTTCTGGAAAGATGTGGGAGAAACTGAAGGAAGTTCAGAGAAGAATAAAAATATTCAAGAACTAGAAAATCTAACCTGTGAGGAAATATTGAGAAGACAGGTTTGTTTAAAGTCTGAGAGTGGACATGATAACAGTTTTTAAATACATAAAACGTTGTTACAAGCAGCAGTTTAAAATTGTATTTCTTAACCTCTGAGGATAGGAGAAGAAGCAATGGGCTTAAACTGCAGCAAGGCAGGTTTAGGGTGGACATTAAGAAAAAGTTCTTGCCTGTCAGGAAAGTTAAGCACTGGGATAAATTGCTTAGGGAAGTTGCAAAATCTCCATCACTGAAGATTTTTAAGATCAGGTTGAGAAACACTTGTCTAACCTTTTTTTTTTTTTTTATAAAGTACCCCCTTTAAAAAAGAATATAAGTACCCCAGTACCTACAGTTTTCAAACACACAATTTTTTTTCTACCTTTGGAACACATTTGTTTAAAACAACTTACTCTTAGCCAGCCGGGTGATGACATTTTTTGGTGTAAAAAGTACACAAATAATAAAGTGTTGTAAAACTTAAAACAAAAATTCAGTTTTTTCCAAATTTCAGTTGTGTTGAAGTACCCCGCAGACATCTCTCAAGTACCCCTAAGGTTACTCGTGCCACTGGGTTAGACAATTGCCTTTCATGGATGGTCTAAATACTACTTAGTTCTGCCATGGGTGCAAGGGATTGGACTAGAGAACCTCCTGAGGTCCCTTCTAACCATGCGATTCTATGATTCTGAAATAGTGAAATGAAAACTTCCAAAGTCTGAAGATGAATTTAACAAACTGGTTACAAAAGCAAAAGGAATAGGAAATAATATTGACCATTGAAAACTCTCGGCCAACATAGTCATATAATAGCAGTTCCACTGATGTCTGTAGAGCAACATTACAGACATTCACCATTTCTTTCCTTTGTGGATATTTTACTCATGAAGCTACATAACTAATTTGGAACTTACAGTAAAGTTGCCTCCAATGTTATTGCTGTGCTGTCTGTGTACTTCAGCAAAACCAACTACAACTTGAACAACATATTATACACATAAACATCAGGTCTTTACTGAGTACTAGTAATAGAGAAGATGCTGGTAAGTAAAGGAGACTATATCCAATATATAGTTACTGAAACTCTAGCTACATTGATAAGAATTCTCTGTCTCTGAGCACAGTTACTTATTTACTGAGGGTGCATCTACACAAATTGCATAGCTTATTTTGAGATATCTATTTCAAAATTTGGTGCTGTCTACACAGCGCCAAATTTCAAAATAGACCACTATTCCATCAAGTTCCTCAATCCTCATAAAACAGGATTTACAGGGATTTACCCGTTATTTTGATTGCATTTCAAAATAGCGGGCATGCTGTAAAGATGCAGAAAATGCTATTTTAGGATACAGGACATAACCCCAAATAGCACCACAGAATAAACATACCCTGAAAGTGTACACAAGGCATGAACAAACCAATAGATGATGTAATTTACCTGCTTTGCAAGGAGCCAAGGTCACAAACAGCATTGTTTGCACAGAGAACTAGGAATTGTACTGTCTTTCACAAAGATATGGCTAATCTGAATGTTTAATTATTTGTATGATGATCCCACATAATCACCACGCCCTCCTATTTCTAAATGCAAGGTCTGCTACTGCTCAGAACCAACCGCTTGCCACCCATAAGAGCTTTCCAAAATATAAGAAGTACAGCAGAGCAATACAATACTGTCTTTGGCAATTTGAGAAGTGGGTGACATCTAGCTGGCTCGCAGTGCCTTTCCTGTGCCATGAATGACACTATGGCAATGTCTACACTGGCGGGTTGTTGTGTCAGAAGTATGCAAATGAGGCTAAGCGTAGAATATCACTGAGCCTCATTTGCATATCTAATGAGCCGCCATTTTTTGCGGAAGAGGATCTTGCACCAGAAGGAGCTGTCTACACTGCCCCTTCTTGCGCAAGAAAAACCCTCTTGCGCAATGCCGTTATTCCTGAAAATAATCAGTGTAGCGGCATTGCGCAAGTGGGTTTTTCTTGCGCAAGAAGGGGCAGTGTACACGCTCCTTCTGGCGCAAGAGCCTCTTCTGCAAATATGCTGGTTCATTAGGTATGCAAATGAGGCTCGGCGATATTCCACCCATATCCTTATTTGCATATTTCTGGTGCAACAACCTATGGCCTATGGGTTTGGGTGAAAGGATAGAGATATCATATATGCACAACTCCTTGCAGTTTTGTCTCTGCACATGAGCTTGGAGGGGAGCATAGAGCCCCACGTACAGGATTCAAGATTTGGCACTCAATTTCCAGAGTAAAAATACAAAAGTAATCAGTGTTCTGGAATAGTCCCATAGTGTACAGATTCTCAAGGAGACAAGAAATCAAGGAGTCAAGAGGCCAAACTCACAAAATGAATCTACCCCAACTTCAGGGATGTTTTCTTTGTGGGTTTTAGTTTGAGACCATTTGCACTATTCGTTATTATCTGTTCTGCAATCACATTTAAAGACCGCCCTCTCCCCTGTAAAGAGATGGACCTCTTTTGATATACATTAGACAAATAACATGATGACTACAAAATGTTTAGCAGATCAGCCATTAATATGAATGCAAGCATCTTCCTTGTCAACAGAAAACAGAAGAAAGATTTCTGAAATGCAGTCATACCCTTTGGCAGGTGACAAAGAGATTATTTTGATTTTGTGGTATTATTTATTATTACATTAAAAATGTAACAATTATGATGCAAAACATCATACTGAATTTCCTTCTAAATATATTCCTTAGGGCTAATTTCTTCATGTGATATTTTGTGTTGCAGTTGAAGGGACGGAGTCAACATTCTTGAGGCAAATCTCATAAAGCACAGTCACCAGCAATATGGCAATATGATATTCTACAGTACACAAACTGCATTATTATAAAACTATGACCATGGGCATGTGCTCAATAACTGGAATTTTGGAAGCAAAGTACCATTGAAGTGTAACATGAATCTTCTAAGCCCTTGGCAGCTAAAAGTCACAGTTCAGAACTTTTATTTGTTGATAGATTTATGACAACTAGGAACTCTGAAAATCTTTTACTTTGCTGTCAATATTGAAATTGCCTCCAAAGCTTCAGTACAAGCTATATTCCACCTTTATTAGGAATAAAAATACTTGAGAGAAATATAGCAATAAACATAAGGTGCTCCAAAGTGTGAAGTTCAAATACAGTTGAATAGCCAACTTGTTCCTTGTTTACTCCTTAAAATATGAATAGTTCTGTGACCACCTTTGAAACTAAGAAATTTCAGAAAAAAGGGTGGGGTGAGGGCAGACTGGTGGATTGAGCAATTAGTATTCACACAAGAAAGAAGCATTTTATAAGGCCTACAAACAATATTTAACTCTGGCCTAAGCCAAACAACAACATAGGGGGGTGATTCTCTTCTTACTTTTTCCCGTGCAATTCAAGATTAACTCCAAAAGAGTCAGTGGAGTTATAGTGGTACAGCTGGTTCAAGTGAGACCAGAATCAACCCCAAAAAATCAGTTTGCAACTAGTATTTGTTCTTTCACCTACTCAGATTTATATTAGATACATGCCTTTCATATGAATGGGTAGCTTGGATCTATAGGCAGTAGTTATGTAACCCTTGTTGCATATGCATTACTATTCAGAAGACTTATGTACAGGGACCAAAGGCTGCGTGGGTATAGGGAAACACTTTGTTGATACTCATAAACCTTTAATTCAGTTTAGGCTAATACCTAAAATCCTGATTCACGTTATTTATTCAGTAGTTCTAAGGAAAAGCTATACTGAAATTTTTGCCTGAGTAAGGATTTCAGGATTTGAGCTATTATGTGATTTAAATGAGTCTTTATCCTTTAATTCTAATACAAATATCATACATTGAATACCCCTATCCCTCCCCCCCAATACTAAAATGCTCTTCTGGTGACAATTTTGCACTGGAAGCATAGTATATCCTTTTATTACACTGATGGAATCTAGATTCAGGTACATCTGTGCTAGAACTGGAGCTTGTTCCTGAGTTAGTGAGCTGTATCTCAAGATGAGCAGGATGTAACTACTTCTGAAGTGCTGTGGATTAAGTACTCCACTCAAACGCTTAGCTAATAGGGCTGTTTCTTTAATTTGCCTTGTAAAATGGGTTCTAGTTCACACCCTCTGTAGCAATTTCTCATGAAGATACATCTCATCCCATTGAAATTATACTCTTTCAACTGAAATAAAATACAAAAATGTTCAAGCATCATGAAATTTTGTTTATATTTTGTGACAATATTTAAACTGCAAGATCCTTGCGGCAGGGTCATATCTTGTCTATCTAAGGAATTTATCTCTCCCCAAAAGCAAGGGACTAGTGTGTCAACCAACAACAAATACACTGAGATAGATGCATAATATAGCTATTGAGTCAAAGTGATTCTAAATCTGATCTCACACTTAGATTGGTTTTATATCAATATAATGCCATTGTCTTTACTAGAGTTATTCTTGATCTAATATGAATGTAAATCAAAATTAGGCTCAATCTATATTGAATGTAAATATATTGGAAATCATGAATCTATTTTATTTTTGCTAGTCATCTACTTTACTAAATATATTACATATCAATAAAGGCTTATCAATCCACTCCCTCAACTATTCATATTTATTTAGAAAGCTTTCTACACAGTATCTATAATAAAATAGAAACATATCTGAATACAAAAGTGTAATTTCTCTTAGTATATTCTCAAGACCCTTCATTTTCCGTTTTAATTTTATTTAAAATTTCCTGGGAATTTATGTTTTTTACTATAATTAAAAATAGTTGAAAATCAGTGCAAAAATGAATTTCACATTTTTCTGGGTACATACCACAGTTCACATTGGCAGACAGGAAGTTAGAAAAAAGTAACAAATAGAAAAAGTGAGACTACTGAAAACACAAGCAATTAATGATGTGGTTTATTTAATGAACTGTACATTAACAGTACATATACACATCTATTGTGTATGTATGAACATGCCACTTAATTTCCTTATATAATGCCACACATTTACACTTAGGCTAATTTAGTACAAATATAACCATAGCTACCTCATGTAAAGTATTTCATAGTTTTTGTAAAACCCAGGAACTTTTCAGGAAAAAAAAATCTGTAAAAACTGAAAATAAAGGGCTTTAGGGTTTTATATACTATATATGTTACTGATTTAAAATGCTTTTTAAATACATTTATTAATTGGTATTTTTATCATTTTCATTTTGAAATTAATGAAGAGCATTGTTTTTCCATTACTCATGTGATCTTAGAAATAGATTATTATAATAGAAAAGGAGAAAAAAATCTAGAAAAGTTGTGATTTCTTAGACTAAAACTCTGCCTTAAGAGGGTTAATTATGATATGGTATTCAGTTTGACACGTAGTGGTATAATGAAAGTGCTTCAGTACTAGAGGATTGCAGTACTATACCCAGTTCTAGGATATAATGAATAATTGAAATCCAGTGCTTTTATGCTTCACTGGGAAAAAAACAATATTTCATGGCACATAAAGTTATTCAGCTTATTTGCACTAAGGTTGAACAATCAGCACTGACCAAACCAAAAATAGTAATGATACCTTGATTTAAGTGGTGAAGAACATTCATAAATATTCTTAGGAAGCTAGATGTACCTGCATTTAATCAGTATTTATTAAAATTGTATTCCCTATAGCTATTCAACAGGATCTGTGGTATAAAAACATAATTACAAAAATCAGATTTGAGCTCATTTGACAACAGAAGGGTTTTATGGTGACCTATCTCCAAATGTTCCTATTTGTAATTAAATGCAGCGATCAGCAGTAAGGATTTTGAAGCTGTTTTAGTAGTTCCGCTATTCTGCTTAACATGTGGCACCCGTAATAATTAAAATGATACTAACACATGCACAATTTTATGGCCCTTATGGTGCAACCCATTATGCCAAATAAGGGCCTCTGTTTTCACAGCATACTGCACATGGTCTCATTACACCCACTTTTCTTTTCCTGTCTTCACACTAACAACTGTTAAAGTGAATCAACACAAGAAACGTACTATAACAGCTTAGTGTTTATGATATGTGTGCTGTTAGTCAGTGAACAGGAAAATCTAAACATTTACTGTTTATGTAAAGAATAGCGTCAGTGTTAGCGAATTGCTCGGGTCTGCTTGCTTTATTATCTAGATCACAACCGTAATGATGGGTTTCAATGGCATCTATGTTTTCCCTTTGTTTTCCTATGTAGGTATTTATAAAAGTCAAGGGAACTTTGCATTTCAGATCTTGGAATATTACTTATGAATCATTCAATTTTTCTTCATTAAAGGAAGTGAGAAAATATTTCTAGTAGAATCTCCTTTTAATTTTTTTTTTTTTCAAATAATGTTTGCTTCCTTCTCAATATACTGTATTTAGACCAGTTTGGTTTATCCAAGGTGTTAAAAAGTTAAACCATTTTTATGTGGTTCCTCTGTAAAATTTACAAGAAACTGGGAATTCTAGATTAGTGCTTTTTCATCATGAATAATTTTGTAATTATGCTGCTACTCAAAGACCTCCTACACTCATTTTACAGTCATCAGTTCCGAATGGCTTTCAGTCTCTTTGGTCTGGGATACATTCCAAAGTAGGTCCCATAGGTGGAACACCAATGGATTGAACTAAATCTGTCCTCCACATTTTATATTATAGCTTTGTGTGAACATTAGTTGAAAGTTCAGATAAAGAGTAACAACCTATCTTTTCATTTTCTCCCCCTTTATTTCCCCTGTGGACTACCACTTAATCCTAACATTTTCAGGATTTTGCTCTATTATTAGTGTTAGGCACTGAGTGAGAATGGCATAACAACTCAATTGATTTCAGAGACATAAAACTAAAATCATCATAGAATTACAGTGGTGGGCTCCAGATATCATGAACATGTCAACCGGAAAAGAATAATGTCCATAATGTGTAAGAGCCATGCACTCATTAAAACACTGCTTTAAAAAAAAAAGTGGAATTGTGAGAATTTGAACATAGTAAAAGTAATATAGCATATGAAAAAGGTGTGATAGGCAAGGAACATATTTAAAAAAAGAGAAGCTTTAGTACACGCTGAACTACCTCATGAATAGAACATCAGACGGTGCTGTACTAGACTATTCCATCATCACCCCTCTAGCCAAAGTTTGGTGGCATGATATTGCCTATGAAACTGGAGATTTTTCTCATGAGGGGAAACTGAAAGGAAAGAGGAACAATTGTCTTTGCCTCTGTTTGGCCTAAAACTCTCTTGCTAAAAAGATATGAACAACAATTAAGGAGTAAGAAAAAGAGATAATTACTTCTGCATGAACTTGAGGAAAGTTGAGTTCATGAGCCCTTTTCTTTGATTAAAATGAATGTTTGTGATCAGCATTACTATTTACTATCCTATGATCAAAAACAAAATAATCCACTTTGTTTGTTTCTTACTGCAAATGAATTAAATTAGACACCATTAGAAGCACTAGCTGTTTATATCCTTGTTTCAGCAGTGGTAGTATTTGAAGTTTCCTGCGGTAAGTTCATTACTCGTATTTTGTCCAGAATTAGTGAAGCGTGCTGAAAATTGCTAATGACAGATGTTTCTCCACTCTGTCACACTTCTTGTATCATTTGATTTGGAAAGCAACATACGGTGTTCTGCTCTATCAGTATGTCACAGACTGTCTGTAAACAGCTGGTCATAACTCAGTTCAGTGAAAACCATTACTTTCCAATGAAGTGCTGGACACCCTCCAAATTGCATTTTGGCATGGCCTGGGCTGCATAATGCACAAAGTTCTTCTGTTCTGAGGTTACCTAAGGAAGGATTTTCCCCCTTCTACTTGTTTATTGTGTTTCAGGAAAACAAAGCATCTTTTAAAACAGTAGGCAGGAGAGCAACAGCATGAGGAATAAAAATTCTTTTTTTCTCTCAAGAGCCCACAGAAGCTGTTACTGGTGCTGTGTTAAAAAAGTAAAATAAAATAAATCTAACCCTACCTCACCATTTCTGTTTGTGCCTGAGGTTGAATAGGGTGTATTATTGGGGTCAAGGCACACAAGATGATGACAGATTGAAATGTCTCCTATCAAACAGTTGTGGCATTCTAACATCGCTATGACTATAGGGCTATTCCATGACTCCTAATCACAATGAATCCTATTAAAATATCTCCCTGTGGTTTGTACACTGGTCAGATCCAAAGAAATACATTTCATATATGCATGTGAGAAGCACAAAAATCTGACCTCAGCATTTGTGTCAAAAATATCGACACATTAGGTGTAAGATTTATTTTGCAAGTTGTAGATGTTGTTGTTTGTAGATTTGTTTTTTGTTGTTTTAACCACAGCTTGGGTTATTGTAAGAGACACAATAATCTTATAATAATATTAGATACACAATAATTACAGTTATTAGATTATAAAATTATAATTTAATTGAATAATCACATGTTCCATTAATACCAATACATTATTAGCTATCAGTTTCTGTGGCATAACAAGTATGTAATTATAGAGCATTTATACCCCATGTCTTAATAATTCTATTTAACTTATAGTGATTACTACGTATTTTAAATTTAAATCAAATCTCTAGTTCAGCTGCTTGGTTTAAAGCATGATGGTAGACATAGGCACCAGCGACACCTGCAGCCACTGGAGACCTCCCCAGTAACTGGAGACCACCAAGCCAAGGGAATCTTTCCAGATACTACAAATAGACAGATTGTTTCCATGTAGAAAATTAAAGTGATAAAACGAACATTTGTATTCAAGAGCCTTGAAACATAAACAAAGATCCCATTGGAAGGGAAAGAACAGAGACGGGTCAAAACTCATACTGAAGTTTCTGACTGAACCCAGAACCCCAAAAATTAATCCATGAAAAAGCTGAAATAGCCACAGATTAGAACAATCCAATGGCGCCAATGACAACGGATTCTCCAGTGTCTGCCTATATAAAGCCTGATCAGTCTCATAGGATGCTGCCAAATGTGAACCTGTGAAACAAACACACAGAACATAAGAACTTATAGAATACTCTTAGAAAACAATATGCCAGTGTCTCAGACTTGTAAGAAAAAATCTCTTGTATTTCTCTGAAATGCATCAGTATGAAGAAAGAGCTCTTTACATTTGGTATACTACAAATTCCTTATTTTCTTATGGTCATCTTTAGTACTGCTGAACCATTGACTTTTGTTGAGAAATTGGCAGAAGTACTCCAAAAGTTTGGTTGATAACACAATTTCTTTATTGGGGTAGGATTTTTTTTTTTACTACCCTTGGAGAATACAACTAGGAAGGATTATCACATTTGAGAGAATCAAAAGAATCAATTATGGAAAAAAAGTAAAATGATAAGAGATTAATTTAGTTCTTTTTTGTCATAACACTATTGTTATTTGTATAGCAGCAGGCAAAGCTCTCTATAGGAAGACAGGAACACAAGGTCTCTATCCCAGAATAGAAGGGGGGAAATCCTTTGTTAGATAACCTCAGAACAGCAGAATTTTGTACCCAATGACTGCAAGATAGCTAATGTGATGCCAATATTTTAAAGGGGTTCTAGAGGTGACCCTGGCAATTACAGACTAGTAAGTCTAATGTCAGTACCAGGCAAATTAGTTGAAACTGTAGTAAAGAATAGAATTGTCAGACAGATAGATTAATATAATTTGCTGGGGAAAGGTCAACATGGTTTCTGTAAAGGGAAAGCATGCCTTGCTAATGGACCAGAGTTGTTTCAGAGGGTCACAAAACAAGTGGACAAGGAGGATCCAGTTGATATAGTATACTTAGATTTCCAGAAAGCCTTTGATAAGGTCCCTCACCGAAGGCTCTTAGTAAAGTAAGTTGTCGTGGGATAAGAGGGAAACAAAGGATAGGAATAAATGGCAAGTTTTCAGAATGGAGAGACGTAACTAGTTGTTACGTACTGGGACCAATCCTATTCAACTTATTCATAAATAATCTAGAGAAAAGGGTAAACAGTAAGGTGGGAAAATTTGCAAATGATACCAAATTGCTCAAGATAGTAAAGACCAAAGCAGACTGTGAAGAGCTTCAAGAAGATCTCCCCAAACTAAGTGACTGGGCAACAAAATGGCAAATGAAATGTAATGCTGCTAAACATAAAGTAATGCACATTGGGAAAATAATACCAACTATAAATACAATATGATGTAGACTAATTTAGCTATAACTACTCAATAGAGAAATATTGGAGTCATTGTGGATAGTTCTCTGAAAACATCCACTCAACGTGCAGTGGCAGCCAAAAAAACAAACAAAATGTTAGGAATTATTAAAAAAGGGATGGAAAATAAAACAAAACATCTTATTGCCTCTATATAAAACCATGGTACATCCACATCTGGACTACTTTGTACAGATGTGGTTGCCTCATCTCAAAAAAGATATATTGGCATTGGAAAAAGTTCAAAACAGGGCAAAAAATGATTAGGGGTTTGGAATGGGTCCCATATGAAGAGAGATTAAAAATACTTGGATTTTTCATCTTAGAAAAGAGGAGACAAAGAGGAGATATGAAAGAGGTCTATACAATCATGAATGGTGTGGAAAAAGTGAATAAGAAAAAGTTATTTACTTGTTCCCATAACATAAGAACTAGAGGTCACCAAATGGAATTCATAGGTAGTAGGTTTAAAACAAACAAAAGGAAGTTTTTCTTCACACAGCACCTGGTTGGCCTGTGGAACTCTTTGCCAGAGAAAGCTGTAAAGACGAGGAATTTAATAGGGTTCAAAAAAGAGGCTAGATAAAACCATGGAGGTTAGGTTCATCAATGACTATTAGCCATGATGGGTAGGAATGGTGTCCCTAGCCTCTGAGTCTATGTCTACACTACAGGCTTCTTGCTCAAGAAGGATTTTGCAGAAGAGATCTTCCACAAAAGCTTCTTATGCAAGAGCATGTCCACACTGCAAAAACGCTTCCAAAAAGCAATGCACTTTTGCGCAAGAAGGCGTCCAGACTCCATGGGCTTTTTTCTATTGCCTCTTTTTGCACAAAAAACCCCTGTTCCGCGTCCACACAAACCTTATTGCACAAGAGCTCTTGCACAAAAAGGAGTTATTCCTCGTAGAAGGAGGAATACCTACACCAGAAAAAACCCTCAGTTCTTTTGTTTTACTTGAGCAAAAACGTGCTTGAAGTCTGAACGCTCCGCATGTTTTTGCACAAAAACTCTGTAGTGTAGACCTAGCCTGACAGAGTCTGGGAATGGGTGACAGGAGTGGGATTGCTTGAAGATTCCCTGTTCAGTTCATTCTCCCTGTGACATCTGGCATTGGCCACTGTTGGAAGACAGGATACTGGGCTAGATGGAGCTATGGTCTGACCCAGTATGGCTTTTCTTATGTTCCAAAGTTTATAATCTAAACAGATAAGGTATCAATCCAGGAAAAGAAATGGAATACATCAAAAGGCAATGTGAATGAACAGTACCATTTATCATTCACTGTGTCAATTCAATCACTTTTTTGGATTACTGAAATTCACTAATCTAAAATATGGCTAATCTAAAATATTTGATTCAACTAACTAGTAAATATAAATTAACACATGAAAATTAAAAATGTAAAATGCTACCAGAGAACATCATGTTATTCTTAAATGTGTCATGCTTCCTTCATGTGAAAGACAAGTAATATTATTCAGTCCTTCAGTGAAGTTCATTAAAAAAGTTTAGAAAGAGACTGCATGTACTATTTAAAATGGCATAAACATGGATGAAAGCTTTTCGAGAGTTATTTTGAAGGATATTGTCATGTTGAAAATTCATATTTGAACATTTCTTATTTAAGTTACAAATACTGTAAACATAAATTACAACTCTGAAAAAAGTAAAAGCGTAATTTATTCTTCTCTAGTTGCTCTGTTTATGTTTTTCATTTCTCTCAACTTAGACCCTGAAATTCAGTTTTTTATAGGTATTTTCTTTCAGTTTCATACTATTCCCTTCTGCCCTAGCAAAATGTTATAGTGTTTGTACTCAAACAGTACAAAGAGGCATTTATTGAAAAAAATCTCTTTTGGCTTGATTTCTTTTTTGCTTGCTTGTTTGATAGAAAAATTATTAGTCATTAGGTTTTGTGAGGAATTATGCACAAAAGCTAAATTATTGGCAAAATTTGATGTGAGAGTGTTTCATTGAACTATGCTGGTTGGTCATACTGCTCTGTTATTAGTACAAATGAAATCCTAAACTGGCCTGCAAAATCCAAATGAAAGTCTCTCATTGGCTTAACACACTTCCCAGAGACTCAGTCATTTAACTGCATAAATGCCTAGAGTCCTCTTTCAGTTTTCTAGGGAGCTGTGGTTTTCTCATGGGGCTGGAAGAAGCAGAATCAAACTGTAGTGAAGCAAACGGTAACAGATTATTTAGATGGCATGCTATAGGGCACGTCTAGACTATGTGGCTCCATCGACGGAGCCATGTAGATTTGTTTACTTGGCAAAGGGAAATGAAGCAGCAATTTAAATAATCGCCACTTAATTTAAATTAAAATGGCTGCCGCGCTGTGCCGATCAGCTGTTTGGCGGCACAGCGCTGTAGTCTGGATGCTCTGCGGTCGACATCAAAGGCATTTGTCGACCTCCCTGGTAAACCTCATCCCACAAGGCATAACAGAGAGGTCGACCTCACAGCATCCAGACTATAGTGCTGTGCCACCGCTTCATTTTCCTTTGCATACAACCCTAATCTACATGGCTTTGTCAACAGAGCCATGTAGTCTAGACATGCCCATAGACTGAGATCCAAGTGGTTCACCTTAGCAGTCTACCTCCTACTCGGATTAAAACAGGTATTATAGCATTACTGAGCAGAGTCTCAAAAGTCCTGACCTGACTAGGTTGAATACCAGATAGTCAGTATTGTACATTATTGGGTGGAATTTCAGGTTCTATGTTCACCATATGCACACATAATTCAGTTATACCAACTGAAACATTATGGGTATGTCTACACAGTAGAGTTATTTTGGAATAACTGGAGTTATTTCAAAATAACATAGTGTGCATCTACATATCAAGCCAATATTTCAAAATAACGTCAAGCTGGAGGACTTCTTACTCTGACTCCTGTAACCCTCATTTCACGAGGGGTAAGGGAAGTTGAAGGAAGAGTGTTCTTCCTTCAACTTCCTGCTGTGTTGACAGTGCAAAAAGCCAAATTAAGCTATTTTGCCTTCAGCTATGCAATTGACGAATCTGAAGTTGCATATATTAATTCAACATTTGCCCTGCAGTGTAGATGTGCCTTATGATACCTAAATGAATGCAATGGGGAGAGAGAAAAAAACAGTCAATATGAATGGGAGACTTATTTTTGAAAGCAAGCTACTACAATTAAATTGTTATAAAGTTAATACTTGTAGTGAAGTTATACTCTAACCTGAATAGCATCAATAGCCATTTTGCCATGAAATATCATCTCAGACACCTACAAAGTATGGGACTTTCATACTGAGCAGTAACAAGCATCAGTTGTATTAATTTAGGTGGTATAAATGGGCCAAAGGTGTTAACATAACCTAGTCGCTGTCCAACATTAAACATGATACCGGGTTTGGTATACAAAAACCTTAGCTTGTTTAGTACCTTGCCAAGCACACTATTAAAAATGCCTTTAACCTTTCATTAAGGATACAGAAAAGATGGGAACATGGTTAGAGCATTTGAAATGTAAAGAATAAAATTAAGATTTGAATTTTAATATTTCTTTTTCCCTTCCCCATTAGCAGGAGAGAGTTTTGGAAGGAAAAAAACACCCTTCTTTGACAAATGCTTCCATGGTACCAAAGATAGTAATTCAAACTAGTTATTTTGGGGTAAAAGAGAAGAAGTCAGTTGAGATGAGCTGGAGATGTTATCATCATTGCTGGAGATTTTGTTGTTGTAAAGTCTGATCCCATTTCATTGCAGGTGGTATATGGGATTCAGCTGGTGCTAATAGAGGTGATGATGTTATCTGTTTTCCTCTTCTGGCCCAGTCTTGTCACAATTTCAGAATAAGGATGATAAAGACCTCAGGTCCCAGGAGATGGTGAAGATTGCAGCCATATTTCCTCCATCTGTTCTTATTTCCCCCTTCCCCAAATTCTTTCTTTAAAGGACTGCCCCCCAAAAAGTGCGAAGGGTGGAACAGCCCATTGACTAATCATTTGTCCACAAATAGGACTAATATATGCCATGCCAATTTTGGTTCATTAATTTTGGACTCCACATTTGCTGTTATTACCATGCATGATTTCAGTGCAGCCCTTAAGGTACATCAACAGGACTTTTTGTTTAAACTAATTCAGTCTCTCTTCTTTTCACACCTTTTCCCTTCAACTTTTGCTATTATAGGTTATTGTGAAACCTTATGAACTTTCACAAACTTTTCACAGACGAGCTGACAATTGGAGTAAATGTGTAGGTTCAATTATTACAACATGCTAGCAAACCAAATAAAGCCAGTAGCTAGCATGATGAGGCTCCATCTTTGGTATGCTCTCCTAACATTGCAAAACAGTGTGCCCGAGTATTTCATCAATGCCTGCTTTTATTCTGATCTCACACTGTGAGCACACTGTTAGAGAAATATTATTATATATTGAAGTGGCTTCACTGAAATAATCACCAAGAATTGTCAAGACATTGTGTCGTGATTACTTTGTAACTCTTTGATGCAGTTTGACACAGTGACCTGATTTTTTTGTGACCCATGTGCAACTAAAAGTAATTTTACCAGTAGGACCTCCTTTGGTCTGGTAAACTCTCTGACTGGTTCCAAACCAGGGAGTTTGCCACACCAGTCGAGATCGATGGTGGGCTCAGGGCTCTCTGCTGCCATGGCTCTTGGTCTGGCAATATCCATGGTCTTGATGCCATGGTTTTCCACCCTGAGTGCTCCAACCCTGGAGCACCCACAGAGTTCCTGAGGATGCCGGACCATGGATGTTGCGGGACCGGAGAGATTCAATCTTCTCTGATGAAAAAGGAGTTTAATGATATACATGAGGTGAGAATAAGGCCCCAAACATGCTTTCTCTATGATAAACTACCTACAAGTTAAGGCCATCGAATGTGATGTTACAGACCAGTGCAACTAACCCAAAACATGTGAATTTGAACATTTAATAGATAGAGTGACCAGAGACTGAATTATGCATGGCATAACCCAACAACCTCAAGTCAATTTCTCATAATAACCTTGTTTTGACCTGGTTGTTGGGTTACCACACATTGTATTTACTGTTCTTTGTGTGTGTGTGTGTGTGTGTGTGTGTGTGTGTGTGTGTGTATAAACATACGTATACATACACACACTCTAAGAACAGTGAATATTTACTGAACTAGTAAAAAGCATGCTTCCAAGATGAAAACATTATCAAGAAATAAAAGTACATCCGTGTATGAATGCATAGACACAAAATGCAAGAGTAAACAAATGATGGAGCCTAGATTTGTTTGCAAAAAAAATATGGAGGCAATCATGATGTGATACAAAGGTGCTCAGTGTGAGGAGTTTTGTTTCATGTATCTCATAAAACACATCGTTTTGCCAGTGTCTCAATTTCAGCACAAATTACAAAGAAATATAAAAAGGAAACATATTGATGATTGTACAGCTGCAAGACAAAGCTCTGATAATGATGTTACTAAAACAGAGGTGATTTTGGGGTCTTGTGAATAAAGGAGGATTCTGCAGCAGACTGATGTTTGAAACTGGAAATTAACAAACAACGTGAATTTCAAAATACATACAGGAGCTAAACGAGTTACAACCATGCCAAGTACATGCAAAAGTATTCCAATCAAATGCTATATTTTTTCATATGGAACACACAAAATAAGCTCAAGAGTCAAAGTCATATTGGCATGTCTGTACAGACATATGCTAGTCAACAGTGTTTTAAAGAGTGCTTAGTTGAAAAAGAATCAAGTGCAGATTACCAAAAGGCAAATAACTTTGTCCACAGACAGTATGCAAAATATATTCTTAAAGAATTTCACGAGATATTTAGCAGACTGAGATGCTCTAAGGGTATGATGAATCACAATTCCAGTATGCCACCAAAGTACATGCATCATATAAAGTCCTATTAGCACTGACAGATAAAGTTAGATGTTACTGAGCTAATTTAGATACCAACTGGTTGGGTTAATAGTACTGTCACCATAAAAAACCCAAAGCATTAAGTCTTTGTAGAGATCTAAAAGATATGAATTAGGGTATCAAATGTGACAACTATTCAGTGATGTGCTCTGTTAAGGTCAAGTTTAGACCTCAACATTCAAAAGTATTTTCGTATTTGGATACAAATCAAGCAGGTTGGGTGGCCCAACTTCATAGAAAAAAATCGAAAGTCAGCACTTTCTATTGCCTATTTGGTAAGCGTGCATATAAAAGCCTTTCTTTCAGGGTCGGCTTAGGGCCTGAGATTCCAAGATCTTTGAGAACCTGGATAAGGTGAAAGCAGTTTTTAACTTATTAGGGTTTATCATTTATATTTCTATAGCATGCAGAGGACATCAGTCAAGGCATCAGGGCCCCCAAGCACTGTTCACATATATAGCAAATACGTGGTCTTTGCCTAGAAGAGTGTACAGTTTAAGTGATATTAACCCACAACGGCAGGCTCCACTTGGCTCTATAGCATGCCAAGGAAAATAAATAATTTTATCATTTCAGTGGCAATTTTTGGTGAAGAAAGCATACAGGAATGAGCTCCAAGATGTTACATATTTGTTCCAAGACTGATTCAACAGAATGTTTTGGACACCAGGCATTTGGAAGTAACTCAGCACTGTAATCTGGATACCAAATGTGATGAATGTATTGAAGAATAGACTACTGCAAGAAAAAATAACTAATATTTATAGAATCTATGTTATTCAAGTATGAAAGTTGAAGAACATGTTCATCTAACCTGGAACTACAACTACTAAAATAAACCACGTGACAGATTCTAGTCACGTCATGTAATGCTGTAAGGAAGAATTCAGATGCCACGACACTGGGTGTGGCATACTAGAATAGAAAGAATATACCAGAAGAGAAAGAATAGAACAATTTGTGAAATAATTATCTGTGTGATTTCAAATATGGCACATGAAAAAAAAAGAGTTTTGTATAGCAAAACATTGTTAGTATGCAGACTACACTAAGTACACAATTGTGAATTTGTACTATTTTTTTAAGAGATAGACACACGAGTTTTAATACATTTGGAAATATTTATTTTCTTGTATTCTGTATCCTAGAATGCACATGGTTCTCTGTGGATATTTCTGATGTGTGAAATTATTATGCGTGGCATTTTCACTTTCTTTTTTCTTGTCATGTTGACAATATCTTAATATATCAATATTGGTTTTCATAGTATAAATAGTGTATAACTATCCCCATAAAATGTTCAAATTAAACACTTTGTCTGTCTTTCCAATACAATCTGCCTATTGATAGAACAACACAATGACAGTAATTTTTGAAAACTGAAATCATTATACCTGACTCCTTCACTCACAAAATTCAACCAAAACAAGAGAATCTGGGAGACTTACTCTTAGAGGGATATTTAATAAATAAATAATTAACAATTAACTACTTTGGGTTGCATAAATAATGGTATCCATCTCTATGTCAGGGGCAGGCTGGATCCAACCCGCCATGCCTTTTGATCCAGCCCAAGGCCCAACCCTGCAACACAGATCAGTGTCGCTCAAAGCATCTGGCTGCTCCCATGGCAATTTGCTCTGTGGGGAGGGGAGAGGCTTCGCATGCTGCCCCCATCTCCAGCAAAATCTCTCAGATCCCATTGGCCAGAGGTCAGCCAGTGAAAACTGAGAGATTTTATTGGGGGGTCGGGGCAGCAAAATTTCTCAGCCCCCCATTGGTCAGTTTCTAGCCAATAAGACCTGAAAGATTTTGCTATGTGGGGGCAGTACAGAAAGCCACATGGAATAGAGCAGTCTGAGACTGCTAGCAGGCTAGGAAGTCTTCCTAAAAGTGTTGCTGGCTAGAAACAGCTTAGATAAGCACCTCCTGGCCAGAGCCTGCCTCTGGCACCCCACTCCCTCCCAGACCGTGCATTTCATCCTATACTCCTCTTGCAAGCCAGAATCCTCTCTACACCCATACTCCCTCCTAGACTCTGCACCCCAACCCCCTGCCCCAGGTCACAACCCCCTCCTTCACCCAAACTCCCTCTCAGACCCCACACCCTCTCCTGCACCCCAATCTCCTATACTAAATTCCTTTCTACACCTAACCTCCATCTCAGACCACGCACTCCCTCCATAGAAAAAGTGTGACCTTTGGCCACTTACCAATATCTTGGAGTGACCCTTCCCCCCCACACTCTATGTAATAGTAGGCTGTTTCAAGGGCAGTCACATTAGACTGCTTCCTTCTTTCCTTAATTGCTATTCTATGTAGTTATTAATAGACAGAAAGTAAGAGAAAGTGACAAAACACGTTTATTCTTAATTCTAACATAAAACACTACTGGCTAAATATGTACAAGAAATTATAGACAATGGTTTAACTATATACACATTATAACAGAAGGAAACACATTTTAACACCAACACCATCCTCCCCATAACAACAAAAAATGACAACATGTTCTTATCTAAATACTTTACAAATCATTATCAGTGGCCTCCCCCAGGGATTAATATCCCAACTTTCTCTTGGTATCTTTCCAGTTTCATCAGGGAATTTCCAACAATCTCCCCTTTTAATTCATCAGGTCTTCTCAAAGGAGGCTTTTAGTAGATCTCAGTCTCTGTTAGGCTATTTAAAAGATGGCAATTTCTCCCTATTCATTCCCACTCAATGAGTTAGAGCTACTAAACAACCTCTCAAACCAGATTCCAGAGACAAACTAAATATTGCACTTGGACTATCAAATACAATGATGCATGGAAACTGCACTCATCAGTTGCCATAGAAATGCCATATGGACATCTCCTCGGGTTCTTCAGTACCCAGCTAGAACAACATTTGCATCACAATCTCTCAAAAGGACACTGAATTAAATCAATTCTTTGTCCACAGGTAGAAAACAGAATTAATACACTTGTTTAATCCTTTCTTTGTTTTGTTTAGGAGTAGGAGAACTTCAAAGGATTTAGACTGTGGCTCAGAACACTGTCAAACACTTCTGACTACAATACCACCTACAGAACCATCTATTAGTATTCTTTAGTGCTGCTTTCCAAAACCTCAGCCACCTCACCAGTCAATTATCTTTGCATTAGTCTTAATATTGTGAAATGCCAACTCTACACAAGAGCACTAAAAATTATTGATGAAACAGTTCTCATAGAAATCAGTGGATTTTAATGATATCCTATACTTGTGCTGTCCTTGCTTTTATATATCTTATTTGAGAGCAAGAAGGAGCTAGGAACTGGAATACTAGAGAATATGAGTCCCTTTTTTCTAAACTATGTGACAGGAACAGAGGAATTGTTGAATTGGATCACACAATGGTCCACTAAGCCCTATATCCTGCCTGACAGTATCCTAGTATAGGTGCTTCAGAAGAAAAAGCACAACATTCCAAAGTAAACAATTTAGGAATAACTCTTGCCTTAGATGAGTTTTCTTCCTAACTTTCATAAATTGTTGGGTAACAATCCTTTGAAGTATGAGAATTATTCTGTCTCAGAAAAATGTTTCTAGTAGGTACTTAACTACATCAGTCAGGGGTGTGGTTCTGCATAGCTACGCTGACAAAACCCTCAGAAGATGCAGCTATATTGAAGCAGCTATGTTGACAGAAGAGTACAGAAGATCAGTTACTTGCCTAGAAAATCTCTTTCCCTTTGGGTATGTCTGCACTACAGGATAAGGTCGAATTAAGATATGCGACTTCAGCTATGTTAATTGTGTAGCAGAAGTCAAAGTACCTTAACTCAGTTTTTGGTGCTGTCCACACTGCAGAAAGTCAAAGAGAGAACACTCTCCCTTCAACTTCCTTTTCTCCTTGTTGAAGCAGGCTTATTGGCATCAACCAGTGCGCCCCTCCAGTTAAATTATTGTGTCTTCACTAGACCTGCTCATTCGACTGCTGGAAGATTGACAGTAGCAGCTTCAATCTTCTCTGTAGTGTAGACATCCCTTTAAGACCAAAGAGAATTACTAGAAACCAAGTTCAGGCCTTTTTCCTAAACTAGCTATTTCACTGGCCTTAAAGAACTGAAGGAAGTATTACTTGAAAGTAGCCATTAATAATGTCCCCATCTTAGTCCAAATTAAATGGAGAAGATTCAGAGAGAAATAACTATCCAAAGACATGGGTACAATATGGCTGTGTCTAGACTGGCCAGTTTTTCCGGAAAATCAGCCGCTTTTCTGGAAAAACTTGCCAGCTGTCTACACTGGCCGCTTGAATTTCTGCAAAAGCACTGACTTCCTACTCTAAGAAATCAGTGCTTTTTGTGGAAATACTATGCTGCTCCCATTCAGGCAAAAGTCCCTTTTGCGCAAAACTTTTGTGCAAAAGGGCCGGTGTAGACAGCTGAGATTTATTTTCCACAAAAAAGCCCCGATCGCGAAAATGGCGATCGGGGCTTTTTTGCGGAAAAGCGCGTCTAAATTGGCCACAGACACTTTTCCGCAAAATGTGCTTTTGCGGAAAAGCGTCCATGCCAATCTAGACGCTCTGTTCCGAAAATGCTTTTAATGGAAAATTTTTCCGTTAAAAGCATTTGCGGAAAATCATGCCAGTCTAGACGTGGCCCATGAGCAGTACAGCTAGAATGTCTATTCTATGTGCAAATGCAAAAAACAAATATTAGGACTGAAAAAGCAGGGCACAGAATCATGAATAAAACTACATATAAACCAATGGTAGATCCTCATCTGAAATTCCGTGTTCAGTTCTAATCATACTATATCCAAAAGATACACCGGAAGCAAAAGGGGTTCAAGATGGGCAACTAAGATGATTAGGAAGCATGAAGAAACTTCCATTGGGACTGAAAAGAATGGATCTAAGTAGTTTAGAGTGGAGATTAACAAGAGATCTGGAATATAAATATGCAAAATACTTTAGGGTATGCAGAGAGGACATGATGGGTGCTTGCTATTTAGCTGAATGGCCCTACAAGTGATCAAAGCAAATAGTTTACATGGTGAGAAATTAATCTGTGAAACTGATGCCACAAGATGTATTGAGGTCCAGAGCTTATTAGGATGCAAAAAGTGATTGTACCTCTATATCCCTAATGAAAGCATACCTCCAACATTTAAACTGCATAAGATAAACAGTTTTGGAAGAGATATAAGCTCTGTGGCCAAAAAGAGATCTGTAAAATCAAGACAGGTAGATTTTGTTTAATATAATAACAGCAAGTTGCCCTTGCATATTGCCTTTCAGTTCAAAGTTCTCACAGTACTTGCAGATGTTTGTGGAAGATTATAATTTAGAGATGCTCCCTCCTAAGGCAGAGCATTATGAATACAGGAATTTAGAGATGTTCCTGGTAGCTGGGATGGAGAACATAGTGTAGCTGTATATATAGTGGTTCACCACAGAAGCGCTTTAGTTTGCTTTATTAAAAGCTTTATTCCTTTTTTATTTGCTGGTTTGTTGTTTAACGAACCCCAAGACCATCACACACTTTACAATCCCTGTGCAAGCCTCACAGTATCTGTTTGAAATGGGAGTTTTAGACACCAATTGAATGCAGCAGCTGCCTGAGACAGCATAGAAATACCACACAATAATTCAGGACAGGAAGGAAAGAACACTAGGTCCAAGTGAAACTGCATGGGGAATTTAGATAGACTGAATCAAATTATCTGAACTAGCATTTGTCCACAGCGGGAAGGGTAACACAGGCTAATGCCTGTGAAAATGCCATGGCATCTTTAATGACCATATGCAATCAGGACCTTGGTTTTCTATTTCTTCCAAAATATGGAGCCCCTAGAAGCACAACACTTCTTAATAACATGCAGTAGTGTTGATTCAGTGCCCAGAATCATAATAATCCAAGTATCAGTGATTGTTCAGTCCAGATATTGTTTGTTGGAAAAAGAAATGGAGGGAAGGGGCACATCAGTACATTTGGGGTCACTACAGAGGAGGTCCATATTTGTAGACAGAAATTTACCACACTCCCAAATAAATGTGTTAAAATATCCCTACTTTTTGTTGCAAATTATTTACTCAAACTATAATATTATGTATTTAAAGTACCAGGAAATGCTATGATCGCACCAGTGGTTCTCAACCTTTTCTGTTCTGTGACCTTTTTTATACAGGACCCCTCTCCTTTCTAGCTGGGATCTAGTGGAGACCCCCTTCCAACTGAGCTACCTCAGAAGGGCTGGGTGGTCATGATTCTCTGATACCTATTTGTGCCCCGCAGGCTGAGAACCTTCAAGCTTATATTAACTGATCCTGTGCTAGCTGGCAGGAAAAGAGCCACACTAATCACACCTGCAGAAACCAGATAAGATTCTCTGTTACAGTCTGGTGCCACGACTAGAGCACAGGTTAGGGAGTCAGGAATTCAATACTGCTCCCATTTTTGCCACTGACTTTGTAAACTTGGCCAAGGATTATACCCACCTCCCAGAGATGCTGTGATGTGAAATGCATATGAAGTCCTTCGAGGTCCTACAGAAGTGCAAAATATTTGTATGCAGAAGAGGAGACTAAGAGTTAATTTTTAGTGCTCTGGGAAGCACCAGCATAAAAACCTCGCATCTTACCTCATTTCTAGCTTCCTGGGGTTTTTATCTCTCGCATTTCAGCATATCATCCAAGAGTGTGCTGAGCACCCACAAGTCAGCGGAAGCTGTGGATGTTCAGCTGCACTTGGAACAGGGCCGGCTTTGTCCCATGCTTGGCCATTGGCAAGTTGAGAAGTATGTTGTAAAAAAGAAAATGACCCTACAATAAAAAGGGAGGCAGTATGTAGTGAGCAGGCAACTGGGGGTAATTCACTACCACAAAAGCTTTTCAACGTATTTGTTTTAATGATTCGGATGTGTGTCTGGGCTGCTAAAATTGTAAAGGGTTCCACATTTCTCTGCATTTCCTATGCACCACCTAGCTTCTCGCAGGACTTCCCCCACCCCATTCTGTACAAGGGCTAAATCCATTTAAAAACATGCAGATAGACTGCACTGATGCTCTGTTTTATGTTCAAGGAGACAGTGATGCCAGGGTTACACTGTAGATGTGGATACTGTAAGTTACAGGTGAATGTAGGTTTATGTGGCTGTGAGGAGTACTTCTGTTTTTCCAAAGAAGCTCTCAAATAATGGGAATCAACACAGACCCTCATTCAATAAAATAGAAATTGTCACCATTTTGCTGCGCTTCCGCCAGAGCAACATATGGCGGCACAGCTGACAAATATAATCTTTTCCTTTTTTTTTCATTTCACATGCACATTTCATTTTGTGGCATACTAAGACTTTACATAAATTGTCTGTTAACCCTTTAGCATCATGGCATTTGTTGCTTGGGATGCCTTGTACTCACAGATGCCTGAATCCGGACATGTGGAGGTTAACCCAGTTGGAAAATAAATGAGTGGTCTGAGGCCTACAGCACATGGCCATCTGAATCTTTCAAGTTTCCATTAGAAAAAGGTTGTTTTCTTCTCTTCCCTTGCCCCACCCCCACCATTTTTTTAGGCAAAGCAGTTTTTATTGTTGCAAAATTAAAGCATATTGACAAAAAAAACCTGAACCATCTCGTTGTTCTGTCTGCAAGTGTCTTTCAGTTTCCCAAATGAGTCCTACGTGGCTAGCTTCTGGCCACCCACAACACACATTTGCCTCTTCCTTGCCAGCACAAAAGTAAAGCCTGCTTCTCACAAACATGTAATTTGCTTTCTGACAGTTTGCAAACGTGGACAGCAACAAACAGTTGCTTTTAAAAGCTGAGAACACCTGCACACGCTGACAGGAAAAGGTTGAGATTTAACAGCAAATTTCTGACACACTGCACTATATCACACCACAATTTTGAAAAAAAAAATACTACACAGAATAAAGTGCCTGATCCAATTTAATAAAACAAAACACATCAGAGAACTACAAGGGAATATCTATATAGACATTTACCAAGTGTTCATTTCCACTTAAGTTCTCTTTTTGAAACCGCTCCACTTCCCTTTGCTATGAAGGCAAATCTGTTGCAATAATGAAGGTACACTATTTTATGGCATATAAAAACCTGAGGTGCAAATTCACTGTTCAAATGGCTTGCTCAAGGTAAACCATGAAGTTTTTGGCATAAATCATATCCACACAAATTATAGTCAGTGCCAAAATATAAGACAGTGGCAGAAGGGATCTATTTTAAGAAAAAAAATTCCTCACTTAAGCCTTTAATTTTCACGTGAGCTCTTGTTTTGGAATTTGGCTTGTTACATGACATATCCTAACCATTTTCTTTCTTTTTATGCTGTTCATTTCATAGACTCACACTTTCAATGTATACCTAACCAAATTATCATCTCCATCTCCATAAAAAACTGCATCATATTTTCTTACATACTGTGAACAAAACATTTGGGGGAAAGAGGCGTATTATGTCTTTTACAAATCACTGCATTTTTCCAGATGTATGGTATGTTAGAAAACTGACACAAAAGATGTGAATCGACTTAACGAGCCTGCCTATATTTTCACCAAAATGTTCTGTTGTTTCATTTGAATAAATTTGACCTTTCCTGTTTATTGCCTTCTTGTGGGGAGGAGGGAAATCAGTCCATAGCCAATCATTGTGATGACCACAAGTCCACTCAGGCACCTTGACAGCTGAATCACCATCTCACATCAAGAGATTTAGCCTCAGGCCTCTCACTGAGCTGACACACATTGGTTGGTCCTTTTTACACATTAAATATCTTTATAGTTTTCATATTTTTGCTGTTTTTACATGCTTCTGCTCTGCTCTGCGTAGCTGCTGAGAACAGGAAGCGAAGACACATACAGCCCAGTGCACACCATTAGCACTTCACAATTCTTTGTTGTCCATATGCCAAAGCGGCTCAGGGGCTGAGAGTGGTTTTTAATGTTTTACAAGAACCACATTTAGCTAAAAATAGAAATAAACTTGTGACAAACTGACAAAAGCTTGGAAATGCAAAGTTCCACTAGAACTCAGTCATTCTGTCGTGCCCCAGTGAGGATTAATGGGAATTGGGTGGGCTTGAGAAAAGCTAAAACAGTTACAGAGTGTTCCTCTGAACTTGAATTCCCTGGCTTTTCTTGCTCTGTGAATGGAGCGTGTACTTTACACATTTTCAAGAAGATGAACTAAGGGAAGGCAATAAAATTCCTACCTGAGCATGATTCAACAACACTTACTCACATAGTATAGTCCTCTAATTCCCAGTTGCAGTGGTGGTTTCTGCGATATCCATTTCATTGACACTACTAGTTTAAGAAAATATTGCCCCATCTGAGTAAGAATAGAAAAGAAAGGGAATCATTTATTTTGTTTGAAAGACACGAATGACCCCTCTAGGCAATGACCTGAACCCATTGCCAAACATAAGACAAGATGGTGGGAACAACAAGATAGGTATTGTTATTGATATATTCATCAACATGAGGCTCAGGGAGGTTTTGTACTTAACCATGGATACATTTAGCAGCCTTTCATGTTTTTAAAATCACAGCTAACTAAAAAAAACTAAATGAACAACTTCAGTAGTTCTTTTCTGAGAACTCTTTTATTTATTTAAGTCTGATTTGAATTGTTTAAGCACAAAACTGTATCTGAGATCTGTAAACTTTCCTTACACTTTCAGAGCTTTAAAAGAGCAAGTTAAGGAGCAGCCTCAGTACTCCATGGTTAGTGCATCACAATGCTACCATGCTCAAACCAAGCAGGACTGAGGAAAAAAACAAAGAAAATATTATGGTGCCACTGTAAAATATATCTACAATACTGTGCCCAGAACTGGTCACACCTTCTCAGAAAGGGTATTTCAGAATTAGAGACATTTCAGAGAAGAACAATGAAAATTACATGGGACTGGAAAAATTCCCATATGAAAAGAGGTTTGAAAAGATTGGGATTCCTTAGAAAGGAAACAAGTCAGAGAAGACATGACAAAGTATGAAAGGTCTAGAGAAAGTAGATCGGGAGCTTCATTCTAAAGGCTGAACCTCTCTAATCTGGCACTCTTGGAACTTGACCTGTGCCAAATAAGAGAATTTGCTGAACCATAGGAGTCAATATTGAAGCATTACTGACACTTTCACTGCTTACTGGGCTCTTAGGGTGTGTCTAGACTACAGAGTTTTGTCGACAAAAGTGGACTTTTGTCGACAAAACTATACCTACGTCTACACTACCGCTGAGTTCTGTCGACATAACGTCGACAGAACTCAGCAGTTTTGTCGACGCTGGTAAACCTCATTTTACGAGGCATAACACCTTCTGTCGACAGAGTTCTGTTGACAGAAGGTGTTATTGCATGTAGGGTTGTGTCTAGACTACAGGGTTTTGTCGACAAAGCAGCTTGCTTTGTCGACAGAACTGAATGTAATCTAGACGCTCTTTGTCGACAGAAGCTTTGTCGACAGTATCTGTCAACAAAACTTCTGTCAACAAAACCCTGTAGTCTAGACGTACCCTTAGAAGACATATACCTCAAAAAAGGAGGTATACAGGATCTTGCACAAAAGGGTTTTTTTTTGTGTAAAATGGACCCATCTATACTGCTTGTTTTTGCGCAAAAACCTCTTGTGCAAAAAGCATTGGCAGAGATATGCAAATGACCGCGTGACAAATACTAATGAGTGCTTTATTAGCATACTCTCTGCCGACAAATATCTGCAGTGTAGACGTAGCCTCACACATCAATACCACAGGAATGGGAATCACCTCTATGATTTCAAAACCCTCTGCCCCCGCAGAGGGGTAATTAACAAAAGTCAGCCTCCAGCATCAACAACTGGATTAGAATCAAAGTGTAAAAGGAAGGAAAATGCTAGTCCTCTTCGATATAGGCTGGATTGCTGAGATATATGTATCAAAAGTAGGAAAGTAATAGCCAGAATAAAGAAATCGATAAAAGCCCGTTGACATCAGTTTGGTCTGGCAAAATTTCCTGATCATTCTCTTAAGGTTCTTCTGAAATTCGGTTTTGAATAAGTCCTTTACTGAAACTTGGCCAAAATTTAGGTATTTTTATTCAGATGGATATTTTTCCAATTCATGCTTACATCTTTTGCAGAGTGAGAACCTCAGTCTACCCAAAACTAAATGTATTCTATTTCTGATTGATGGATTTTGGACAAGGAAAAATTCGGGAAAAAATAGTTTGGAGTTGGCCACAATTTTTTGACTTTTTTATTCTGCACAATATTTTGTATTATACAACATTTTTAAAATGATAAAACTGTTTTAAAATGAAAAAATCAAATTGTTTAATTCAAGTATGGTAAAGTGGGATATTTCATCATTGTCCTAACTTTTTTCCCAGGTTTTTTTTATTCTGTAAAACAAAATGCCAGTGAAAGTAACCCTTTTTAATTTCTATGGACTCACAAATTCTAATGGCGTATAGTTCTAACTATCTTCAGTCAGCTTTAGTTATTATCACCAACTTGGTGCAATATGAAATCTCCCCAGGCCTCATTATTGCACATACTACACTTCCTCCGCCACAAAGAAACTAGATATTTACTGGCTCTTCTGGTTCCTTAGTATTTTTCAGTATCACATTTGCAATGTGTTGCTTTGCCTCCTGCCTAGAGGATTCAGCATCCATGGTTCCTCTGCTTGTTGATACAGATCCATCATAAAGTAGAGGAATTTGAGGCACAGAGTGCGATATGGCCCACACTTGAGTTTCTGTAGGACAGATGGGTAATTGAAATAGAAACATTTTAGACTTTTGTGATGTCATTAACTACTACTAGAAATTACTTTGAAAGCCAATTCAGAAAGGAATTTGCTCCATGATGTGCTGGCAGACTATGGGGTCTAGATTGGAGAAAAGGTTCACACTTCTATGGGGTGCTGAGGGTGAGAGTAGTTCCTATTGGGGAGGCCGACAGCTTTTCTGGGCCCCTGGCCAAGATGGGGGGGAAGCTCTGCACTCCCAGAAGAAGCAGACTTGGGGACAGATGTCCCTCAGAGCATGCCACGCCCCTTCCCCCCAACTTCCCTGAGCCAGCCCTCAATGCTGCCTGGATCATGATGCACAGTGCTCCAATGTCAATTTAAAGGATTCCGGGGCTCTGGCCACTGCAGCAGTGATGGCCAGGAGCCCCAGATCCTTTTGAATCGCCAGGCCCCGGGGCAACTGCCCCTTTCATGCCCCCTCATCTCCCATCAGTGGACCTGCATCTATAGATGTTCTTTCAAAAGCAAGAAGTCGACACTGTTGAATATCTGTCCTCTACATTTCTGTGATTCAATGTCCAGCTTCTTAAGGGCCTAGAGAATGGAAGCCCAAGCTCTGTGCAGTGTTTCAGCTATTGATTCATTAAACATATGTTAAGTCTGTAACATGTAAAGCTGCCAGCATGACATTATGAAATCTAATTGAGAGCTACAATGTGAGACATATACTCGCACTGAAAGCACATCTCCAAAATAGGTCAAAGCGATACTACCAATGCTGACAGATCCAAGATTTAACTCAACTTAAAAAATAATGTTTTAGAAGAACATGTTTTCTTAATCTTGAATAAAGTATCTCAGCCATGGAGAACAAAGGCTGTAACAGATAATGTGTTATCACCGCAGCTTTGCTAGGTGACTGTCAGCAGCAAACTCGGGGTATCAGTTTTGTTGCTGAGTGATCACAAACTCACATAGTTAGACAAGGTGTTAAATTCACCCCTTGTGCAGTAGGCCATCTTAAATGGCACTAAATTTCACAAAATAGGGCATAAGTGGAACTTAAATTGTTCATAGGCCATGTGTTGACCATATGTTTCCCTCAAGATGGAGAGGAGATTTATACATTATAGCATCCATTTACACTGGTGTTAGAGAACAGTATCACAGGCCTGAAAATGAAATGGAAGGGAGTAGCAGATTAAAAGCAGCATCACCCACATGGGTGAGTGCGTATACCTGAAAACCAAAGAAGGGAAGTTTTAATCTTAATCTGAGACTGTCCCCATTTAAAAAGTGGCTCGCTATTTACATTTGTGATGCAAAGGGCCAGTAAAACTCCAAACTCTAGATGAAAATCTAAGTGAAATGTGTCAGCATTCTCTGCCGATTCCCATTGACCCTGCAGGTGCAGGAAGCTAGGAACAAAAATCCTTTGACTGAAAAGCAATTATCATTATGAAACAGATTACAGCTCTTCAGTGCTTGGCTGCCCTGGAGAAGCACAAAGGACCAGGGAGAAGGCTACTCTGCCTGCTAGTGCAGGACAAGACACAGTCTGTCCCTCTCAGAACCTGGCAAATATGGTCTGTGGTTTGCTCCTGAGTGCCAAAAGGTAGCATTTTTTAAATCTCGCAAATATCTACACAATTTCCTGCAAAAGCTGAAAATTTCCTGAGATTTTTTTCAATGCAAGACCTACTAATGTTCATCATTGTGGCATACCAAACATTTCCTAATAGCCTCTCTAAACGTGGAACTCTAATAATACAGGGGTTTATTTGCAGTTTCCCAGGGCTCTACTCACTGGAAATTCTCTAATAGGCTTTTCCAGAGGCAGCGCAGACTCTTTTTCTCTGTAAATTGTGACTCTCTGTAGATTGCAATGCTTGGTGGCTTTAATTGCAATTCTGAGCAATTGGGATTCTGCAGAATTGTGCTAGGCCCATACAACTTAAATTATCGTTTATTGCTTCTCTCTCTCTATTAGTATCTGATTATCTTTGTCAGTAAGCACATTCATGTCTACCTCCAACCAACTCTACAAAGTTTACAGATGAATGTTTGTTAAAATAACAAGGTGACCAAATCTTAAGAAGAGATGATCAAAATTTTCTGCATTTCAGTTTTTCAATGATTTGTTTCATTGAAATTTATATTTTCAATGAAAAAAACCCCATGGGAAACTTGCTTGGATTGTTTCTGTTCCTCCTGTTAAATGAAATATAGAGTCCCTCTGCCAACCATTTTGTCAAAAACATCACTAAATTGGGCCTGACAGTTTAATTAAAAAAATACCTGAAAATTAAACCAGTTCATAGTAGGGAGGAAACACTTTTTTTTTTTTTTTTTGGTAAATAACATTGATATATTGCTTTCCATAGGTCTAAAAAAAATTCAGGGAAATTTTTGAAAAAATATTTAGTACAAAGCATGGTAGCTGTACAGTATAAGAGCTTTAAAATCATGTAGCTCTTTAAAACTGTTTAAAGTGAGAACGCCTAAATTGTGTATGAAAACCTTCAATAAGCAAGAGCATAGGGTTTCCTCAACACCTGTGCTATAGATATGATGACAGCCACTTTGAGTTTCTCCTATTGCCAATCAGTTCCTCCACCTCATCTCTTGCAAAGGGAGGACAAAGTGACCTAACAGCCACAGATGAAAAAAGCACCAGAAACTCAAGTCTCGTTTATATTCACGGACTGAGTGAAGCCTGAGCAATGGCAGCGTAAATTTCCCCACACTGCCCTCCTGGGACCACCACCAAGGGTAATTTAATTTCCATGCCTATTGAATCCTCTGTCTGTCTGCTGACATTGCCAATAAGGATACTCTACCTATTTATCTGTCTTGGGCATTTGTAAAATACTCATCACTTCAGTATTAGGAGTTGGGGCAGCAATGAATACCAGTTGGGAGCCCAGTACTTGAGATACAGATGCTTGTTGATTAGCAACTAAACTGACACCACCAACACATTTCAGATAAGTCTCTATCCAGACATCATATGGTTGATCTTTTGTGCCACTACCAAACTCGGCCAGATTTGAACAAGAGGCTCAGATGTTGTGGACCGGTATATTTTTATCAGTCCCCTTGAGCCATCCATTCATCTTATCTGGTATTTTTTTAAATAATAAATCTGCCCAAGAATAGCCAAAAACTACAGAAGAGCAGTGTAATCGTTAGAATACAGCAGTCCATGCTTTATTCTGAGGTTAAAGACTATCTTAGCAAACACATATTGTAATGAACTGCTAAGTAAAATCTATATATACACACACACACACACACACACACACACACACACACACATTTATTGCATATAAAAAGAGGTGATTCCCTCCCCTTGACTGTGTCTAAATATCCCTTTTTGGGGGTTATAAAACAGTTGAACTGTTAAGTTCTATGCTGAGGCACGTATGCACTTTGGAAAGGTAATTTGAAAGCGAGTTGAGCCATGACAAATAGGGACAGCTGGCCTAATTGAATCATTTGATCTAAGACAGCTCAACTTGGTTATCTTCACTGCAGCCCACATTGATATTAGTGAGTGAATCATTAGCCATGAAATCATGTCGACTTTCCCGACTGCAGCGTTCTTGACATGACAGGGAACGCAGCCTGCCTTTCATTATAGCACCAATGAGTTCTTTAGTCTGTCATGAAGGGGGGGGAAAAAGAGGGTGTATTTGAAAACTTTCAGGCTCAACAACAGAAAGTAATTTGCTCCAGCATAGATCATATAACAGTTAAAGAAAAACAACCTGAGCCACAACAAAAGTATTGGTTAGGCACAGTAGACAGCATGTTCACTTAGTCTTATTCTGGCTGTACATTCAGCCTTCTATTGAATACACAGTCTGCTGCTAGAATACATGTACATAATTTAATAGGTCCTTTTTTGTTGTTGTTGGAAACAAGGCCCTGATGTTAGCCGTGCTAGCACATACTTGCATGTTTTATATGTTGAACTATTTTGGAAGAGTTATTTATGTGAAAAATGTCTGATGTCATAACTCATTTTTATGTTAATTAATATAAAGCTACAGTCATGGCTTTTGCATTTGGTCTGCTATTTTTGGCATTTCAAAAAAATAACAGGACTGCTCCTAATGTTATTAGCTAACCTATTCTAGCACAAAAAGAAAAACCCAAACAACTTTGCAAACACCTCAGAAGTATTTGGGAAGGTATCACATATTGTTATAAGATTCCTTGATTTGCATATCAATGGCCTAATTCTGCCACCAGTTCAATAGAAATGTTGCTAACCAATGGAAAGAGTCAGGCCCCATGTTCCCTTAACAAGCGCAGGTGGACAGAATCACCTTATGGTGCAAATCAGATAATCGTTGGCAAGAACTGGCAGACAATTTGGGCAAGCCTGATGAAATCTGAATTACATTCAATTAAGGAATAGCAACAGTGGCAGATTTTCACGAGTCAGAAGAATTTGCCAGCTTTGGGAGGGGACAAGCTTTAGACCTCAGAAACCAAAAGAGAGCAAATGCTGTGACATCTTGCTGAGGACACCCAGAACTGAGAGTTCCTATGTTACTGCTTTGTCTCAGGAGGGAAATTTGCCACTGCTAAGCCGCGTGTCAGTTCCCTGTCACACCAGCTTGTCTGTCTGACCAGCAAACTTCTCAGGACTCTGCAGGTATGTCTACACTTCACAGGTACTTTGGGATATCAGAGTATCCCTCCATTGGAGTATCCGTCCATTCCATGAAGTTAAGGGATGTCTCCAAATAGTGTGTTATTTCAAAATGTGGTACTGTACTGTATAGACGCGCCAGATTTCAAAATAGCCTATTTCAAAATTCAGTCAAAAGAAGATATGCTTTATGTAGTTCCAATTGCATATCTTATTTCGAGTTTTCCCTGCCAGTGCAAACCTTGCTTTGCCAGTGACAAGCAGTCAATCCCAATTCTTGAGTTCCCCAGAGACATTTCCCTAAAGAGTCCAGTCCCTCTCACAGAACACTCGCAGAACTTAAGTTTGCTGCCTCCATAGAGACAGTGTACAAACCAGCCTGTCAGGCTGACTCTCCCTCTACTGTTAACACACTTCATGGAGACGGCTTTGTCATAAGACTAGAATGAATTATGAATAAAGAACAGAGATTTACAGGATACTGAGCAAATATCAGTGCTTTGTTGCAAACTCGACAATTCAAAATGCTTTCTAGTGACTAAAATAGTTTCAGCAAATTGCATTTTTTGTCTAAGCATGTTTCCCACTTACATCATGTTTCCAGGAGCTCTTGCTTTTCAAGCCAAGGAGATCCACATTTCAAAGGGTAGGCTCAAAGGGTACTGTCCCTTTATGTTCCTGAAGTGATAAAGTACTCAAATGTCTTTTCTGCTTCTCTTATAAAACTCAAAAATCCATTGTCTCTGCCTCAAGAGCCAGGAAGAGTCCCTGTGGTTCAGATTCTCTCCCTCAGTATGCTTGAAGGATCTTCTCCCCTATTTATGTAACATAGGGTATGTCTACACTAGCTCGGTAGTTCGAGCTAGGTAGGCAAATGAGGGCAACCAGAGTTGCAAATGAAGCCCGGGATTTAAATATCCTGGGCTTCATTTGCATCTTCCCGGGCGCTGCCATTTTAAAATCCCCCTTAGTTTGAACTCTGTGCCCGTGGCTATACGCGGCACGGAGTAGGTAGTTCGAATTAGAGATCCTAATTCGAACTACTGGTACACCTCATTCCACAAGAAGTAACAGTAGTTTGAATTAGAGATCCTAATTCAAACAACCTACTCTGTGCCGTTTGTAGCCGCGGGCATGGAGTTCGGACAAGGGTGGATTTAAAAATGGCAGCGCTCGAGAAGATGCAAATGATGCCCGGGATATTTAAATCCCGGGCTTCATCTGCGACTCCGGTTGCCCTCATTTGCCTAACTAGCTCAAACTACCAAGCTAGTGTAGACATACCCATATGGCTTTGTGTACTTGATGTGTAAATACACTTGCATTGTTTTCTGCCCACATCTAAACTTATCAGGGTAGGCTGCCTTTATGCTCTGCCTCCAAACTTTTAAAGAACCTATTTCCAGCACACATCTATAAACTTATTGTGCATAACACCTACATGTATCTTACAAGGATCTTCAGGACTACCATGCCACCATTTTACATATGGTATTTTACATGTCACCTTTGCAATGCATATTATAACAATATTGTGTTGAGGCAATGAGTGTGTCAGACCTGATGTGAGTTACCGTACGCAGGGGCCCTGTGTCACTTGGCTTTGGAACACTCCCAGGATCACAAATATACCTTATCTTAAAAATGGTCTAACTAGAGAAATACCAGTGGCAGCAGCTAAAAAAAAGAAGATACAGGATGTGGAATGTTTGTAAATCAGAAATAAGTGCCCTAAAGAGGTGAAAGTCTTATAATGGCCACAGAAGGGCTATTTTAATCAGGGTACAGACTTCATTGCAAAAACTTGTAATCAAAGAGTATATCAACTTGGTAAACAAAGAATGTACAACCCCAGATGTGGAGTGACATTCTATGGCATGAGGAAATAGCTATTTAGTCTGAGGAAATAGCTATTTACCAGAAGAGAAGCACCTTTTAAAGAGGTGAAAAAGATAACATCAGCAGCAAATAAACTGATGCTAACTAATATACAAACCAAGTGACCAGCTGGCTAAACTAACTTATCAAAGTGGACATTATATTGCATGATTATCCAATTGGTTACCATGGCTTCACTGGCATTTGCCCTGAATGGCTGTATTTGCGCAGCATACGCAAAACTGATTTTTATGCAGTTTACCATATGAGTGCCAATAAAACCTTCATATTATACTCTGCTATTGTGTCCGTGGCGCATATGTTGTTGAGGCGCTCGTTTAAAAATGTTTTAGCAGTTTTAGCATTTTTATACCATGTAGCCTGTAATGCCAGGTTACCTTAATATTATGAGTAAAACTTTTATATTTCTGAAGAAGAAAATAAAGATTAACTAATGCATTTTAGAAACTTCAAAAAACAACCTAAGAATAATAATAAATGTCTCTAAAAATAATGTCATAAATATAACTTCCTATGCAATCCACTCAGCAGCTTTGTACCTTTTCAGAGAAGAATTCCTGATTTAGTACAGAAAGCCCATTTTTATCCTTGACTGGCCACAGGATGCTAGATTTTAAATGAGTCACCAATCCATGGCTAAATATTCTAAAACATATGGAAGTGTTACTTGTGGAGCAAAATTTCAAATTTCAGCAGAAACATTTCTCTATCAGGATGATGGTTTTAAATTGATGGTTGAGAGGTTTAGAATGTTATAAGTTGTACCAAAAGAAATGAAGGAGTAGACAGAGTGCAGGAGATAACGCAAAAGGCACATAATCTTTATGTACCATGTTTATCACCACTACCTACAGCTTGGGAATACGTATATGTATGCACGCAGGTGTATGCACATATGTGTAGTATATATGTCATTATTGTCAATTCCTAGGATTCAAGTGTCATAGGTCCCCAAAATGTTGAAATTTACTTTCAAATAATACATATTAAGAACTATAAGGAGATACTTGGACCATATTTTCTGGTTTTGTCTTTGACCATGAGGGCAAGAAACTTGCATGACTGTGAACCATTGATAACTACTATCTGGGAGTGGTTATCCAACTAGTTATGCAGCTACCTTATAGTAGCTCCATCTAGGCTGTATTTCCCTAGTTAATGAGAAGGTCATGCAAGACTATATCAAATGCCTTACTAAAATCCAGATATACCACATCTACTGCTTCCCTCCCAGCAGTAAGACTTATAACACCATCAAAAAAAGCTATCAGGGTGGTTTGACAAGATTTGTTCTTGATACTGACTGTTATTTATCACCTTATTATGTTCTAGATATTTGCAAATTGATTCCTTAATGCTTTGCTCCATTATCTTTCCTGGCATAGAAGTTAATCTGACTGGGCTGTAGTTTCCGGGATTGGCCTTATTTACCCTTTGATAAATGAACATGATACAGACCCACCGATGAGGATGGGGAGGAGGGGGAAGAGACCAAGGGCAACTGCCTCAGGCGCAGTGATTCAGAAGGACCTGTGGCTCCGAGCTGCCACTACTATGGCAGTAGCAGTGGCCTGAGACTCAGTCCCTTTAAAAAGCCATGAGCAGTGTGTTTCAGGCAGCACCAAAAGATGGCTGGGGGAGGGGAGATCCAGGCAGCACTGAGGGCTGTCTACCCCAGCCCCAGCCTTTCTGCCCAAGGCCCCATTCCTTCCAGGAGCATGGAGCTACCTACACAACATTACCCAAGGGCCCACCAATTCTGTCAAGACCACTAACACAATATTTGCATTTTTCCAATCTCCTGTATTCCATGATTTTCCAAAGATAATTGGTATTAGCTCAGATTTCTCCACAGATAGCTCAGTCACAGCCCCATCTTCCCCAATCTCTCAAACCCCTGCTCTGCCTTCCAGGCCATCAATCAGACCCAGTCCCCAGGATCCATACCCTCTTTTCCACCTCCCAGCCTCATCAGACCCAATTCCCCAGCTTCCTGTCACCTTCTTCACCTTATATCCCAGTTGGCCCCAAATCATTGAACCTATTCCCCACCTCCTTGGACCCTATGCCCTGATCCCCAATTTTCACACCCCAATCCTCACCTCCCCACTCCACTTGCCAGCCTGCAGTTCCAGCAGGCTGCTCCACCTCTCAGCCCACAGCTCCAGCCAGCTGTGCCATTCGGTCGGCCTGCAGTGCTCCCCACACATCTCCTGCCCCCATAGCCATGGAGTGGCTTCTCCTCTCCCCCTCCCCCAGAGGATGGAGGGTGCAGGTGTTTTGGGCTGTATAGGGCACTAAAAATCTTAACAACAGCCCTGCAAAAAGTTAACACCTTTCAAAAATTACAGATATATCAAAGCTCCAATTTTTTGAACCTTCCAATTTTTTCTACTTTAAAGTAATCTGGATCACTTGGAAAGCTGGGCACAAGCAAATACTATGCATTTTAATATGGCTCAATGTATACAGCTAGAAACAAAGAATGTAAATTATATGTACACAATGGGGGACTTTGTCCTTGGAAGCAGTGACTCTGAAAAAAATGTGGGGGCCATGATGGATAACCAGCTGGCAATGAACACTTAGAACAGCACAGTGGCCAAAAGAGCTAATGCAAACTTCAGCTGCATATACAGAGGAACCTCAAGTTGGAATGGAGAGGATATTTTACCCCTGTATTTGATATTGGTGTCCACAATTCAAGAAGATGTTGATAAAGTTGAGAAAAACCATGAGAATGACTGAAGGATTAGAAAACATGCCTAACAGTGGTAGGCTCAAAGTGCTCAATCTAGTTAGCTTAACAAAGAGAAGATTAAAGGGTGATTTTATAAGTATGTACATAGGAAACAAATATTTAACAATGAGCTCTTTATTCTAACAGAGAAAGCTATAATATGATCCAATGGCGAGAAGCAGAAACTGGGCAAATTCATCAGATTAGAAAAAACGTGCATATTTTTAACAATGGGAGTAATTCATCATTGGAAAACTTATCAAAGGTAATGATAGATTCTCCTGCACTGACCATTTTTAAATCAAGATTAGATGTTTTTCTAAAAGATATGCTTTAGGAGTTATTTTGAGGAACTTCCATGGCCTTTATTACACAGAAGGCCAGACTAGATGGTCATAGTGGTCCCTTCTTGCCTTGGAATCTATGAATCTAGGAAAGGTGCAAGGTTCATTTAGGACTTAGCAAATGCAAATGCTTGCTGTCTTAGAGCAGCTTCATTAACAGCTTGTTTCATTCTGAAGTATAGCAATGGAATGTTTTTATTCACTGATTAATTTGAGCACTACAGTGTTAATCATTCTCGGTACTTTATGTCACCTGAATCATAATTATCATCCCCCAATGATACATTTCTAAATACTGCAGAGCATCATTTATCAATAAGGCAATCCCTGTGTATATTCAATGTCTTATCTGTGCAGAAATGAGTAGGGAATAACTAAATAGTGTGGTGTGGGTATGTCTTAAACCAGTGAGAACATAACAATAACCATGCTGGGTCAGACCAGTGGTCTCTCCAGCCTAGTATCCTGTCTTCCTACAGTGGCGAGTGCCAGTGTCAGAGAGAATGAGCAGAATTGTGCAATCATCAAGTGATTCATCCTCCATCATCCAGTTCCAGCATTTGGCAGTCAGAGCATGGGATTGCATCCCTGACCACCTTGGTTAATAGCCAATGGTGGACCTATCCTCCATTAACTTACCTAGTTCTTATATGAACTCCATATGGTTTTGTCCTTCGCAATATCCCCTGACAGCTAGTTCCCCAGGATGACTGTGCTCCTTTTGTTTTAAACCCACTGCCTATTGATTTAATTGTGTTGCCCCTTGTTGCATTGTTATGTGAAGTGGTAAATAACATTTCTTTATTCACTTTCTCCATACCATGCCTGATTTTATAGATTTCTATAATATCCCCTTTCAATCATCTCTTTTCCAAGCTCAACAGTTCGGCTGTGTCTAGACTGGCCAGTTTTTCTGGAAAATCAGCCGCTTTTCCGTAAAAACTTGCCAGCTGCATACACTGGCCGCTTGAATTTCTGCAAAAGCACTGACTTCCTACTCTAAGAAATCAGTGCTTTTTGCGGAAATACTATGCTGCTCCCGTTCGGGCAAAAGTCCCTTTTGAGCAAAACTTTTGCGCAAAAAGGCCAGTGTAGACAGCTGAGATTTCTTTTCCGCAAAAAAGCCCTGATTGCGAAAATGGCGATGGGGGCTTTTTTGCGGAAAAGTGCGTCTAGATTAGCCATGGACGCTTTTCCGCAAAAAGTGCTTTTGCGGAAAAGCGTCCTGCCAATCTAGACGCTCTTTTCCGAAAATGCTTTTAATGGAAAACTTTTCCGTTAAAAGCATTTCCAGAAAATCATGCCAGTCTAGACGTAGCCTTCATGTCTTTTTTTAACTACTCTGTTATAAGCTGTTCCACAGCCTAATCATTTTTGTTGCCCTTTTCTATACCTTTTCCATTACTTACCTTCCCTCTTATCTGTTTACTTTGCTTATGAGGCTTTTGATGAGGAATTTGTCAAAGGCCTTCTGAAAATCCAAGTACACAACATCCACTGGATCATCGTTGTTCAGATTTGTTGACCCTCCTCAAAGAATTCTAATAGATTGGTGAAACATGATTTCCCTTTACAAACAAAGGGTTGACTCTTCCTCCACCAAACTATGCTCCTCTGTGTATCTGATGATTCTGTTCTTCACTATTGTTTCAACCAGTTTGCCTAGCACTAAAGTTACGCTCACTGACATGCAATTGCTGGATGGTCTCTGAATCATTTTCTAAATTAGTATCACATTAAGGATTATTATCCTCCAGTCATCTGATACAGAATCTCATTTATATGAGAGATTGTATGCCATTAGTAGAAGTTCTGTAATTTCAGATCTGAATTCCATTAGAATTCTTGGGTAAATACCATTTGATCCTAGTGACTTTTTACTGTTGTTTATCAATTTGTTTTAAAACCTCCTCAATCTTGGAAAGTTCCTCAGATCTTATACCTAAAAAGAATGGCTGAGGTATGGGACTCTCCTCCACATCCTTTTGAGTGAAGACCAAGTCAAAGAATTCATTTATCTTCTCTGCAACAGTCTTGTCTTCCTTGAGTACTCCTTTAGCAGCTCAACTGTCCAGTGGTCCCATTGATTACTTCCTGCCTCTGCTGTATTCAAAAAAATTGCCGTTAGTTTTTGTGTCTTTTGCAAGTTGCTCTTCAAATTCTTTTTTGGCTGCCTAATTATATTTTTACACTTGACTTGCCAGATTTTATGTTCCTTTCTATTTTCCTCAGTCACATTTGACTTCCAATTTTTTAAGGATATGCAAGTGCATTTAGTGAAGCCCTATATCTGTTCAGGGCTGAACATGTCACAGAAAAGATGAGAAAATGGATCTTCTAAGATAGTAATAAAATGCATTTAATTAATTATAAACTTCAAAACAAGTCTAAAAAAATGGTTAACCATTTAGGACCTATCCTCGTCCAGTCTAAGCCAATCATAATTTCTATGGCTTAATGCCTATCCATCAGATACCTTGACATTGTCAACTTAAGCAGCATTACTGAGGAATTTTTCACAAGGCTGGCCTCATTTTGCACATTTACTGCAAAGCCATCTGCACAGTCCTAAATTCCCTGAGCATGCAATACAGTTTTAGCTTTTGTCCATTCTTGTTTTACCTGACTTACGTATTGGCGATAATTATGATTTAAATAAAGAAAATCATGGATCACTGAACATGCAAGGTAACATTCACACATGCATCATCTGTAGGATACTGTTTAGGAATCAAATTCTAACAAGCAACTGTTAAGAATGATGAAAATCTATTCTTGTGCTTTTCTCTCGGAGATTGCATTCCAAGAAGGAATGATCCAATGAATGGCTTTTGAACCATCTCCTAAAATGGTGTAAAAGTACCAACTGAAGTTTGTCAAATCAGAGCAAAGTGACATCAATGTGATCAGTTTAAGGAGACCCTGCTAGAGCAGATTTTTCTAAGGAATCCGAAACAAACAAGTTATTCCTGACTGAAGTCCATAACCAGGAGTATTTACCTGTTGATGACTAAAGACCAGCATATTGACAAAAACAGTTAGAGATTGGTAGATACTGAAATGCCTGATCCTCCAAGATATTCATTTTCATATCACCATAATCCCAAAAAGCAATCTGATCCAGGCACTGCAATCCAAAAAAAGTGATTTGGGTACTCAGCCATAACTGGAGTTAATGGAAGAAAAGACTTTCTAGTACCTGTGACACCCCACACTTGAATGGTAGACTCCCATTTTATCGTATTATGGAATATATTTTTAAAATAATATTTGTGTCAATAATGTTCTTAAAACCTAAAGTATTCACAAGGACCTTGACATAATACCTCAACCAGGTTTCATCTGCAGCCCAGCCTGCAACAAACTAGTTCACCCACCACAGATAAACACATTGGTTTAGCAATTTGAGGGCTATTAAACAAATTGAATTTCCTGAGTGAATCAGCACAAAGTTATTTATCCAGGTGTTGCTGTAATTGTGATTCATTGAGGGAAATGCACACTGGTTCAGCAACCCTCAACCTCCCATATCCATTTCGGGACATGTGAACACATAGAGCTATAGGCTGATGACTGGCTCAGAATTCTTTATTGGCATTTCTTGAATGCTGTTGTTTTTATCTATGTCTGTGGGTCTATTTTTATTTGTTTTTAAAGGATGTTTTACAGGGCTGATTTTGCTTTTGGGAGCCCTCTAAGTCTTTTCTGGTGCTGTCTCTAGACTATATCCCTCTTTCAACAGAGGGATGTAAATTAGACACTTCAAAAGTGCAAGTGAAACGGGGATTTAAATATCCTGTGCTTCATTTGCATAATCACGTCAGGTGCTCTTTTGAACAAGCACCATTTCAAAAGTAAAACCGCAGTCTAGGAGTACAGGATCTTTTGAAAAAGCCTGCCATTTTCGAAAGAACCACATCTAGACCGCGGTTTTACATTCGAAATGGTGCTTGTTTGAAAAAGCGCCATGACGTGATTATGCTACTGAAGTGTGGGATATTTAAATTCCTGCTTAATTTGCACTTTAGAAGTGTTTAATTTACATCTCTCTGTTGAAAGAGGGATGTAGTCTAGACACAACCTGGATATACTTCTATTTATGCTCCAGTTGTGTTCCTTTATTTCTGCCATCATAAGTTTATTCATATTTAAATGTTAGCATTAAGTGTAGATTATAAAAGAACAGCCTTCTGGTCACATTTCCCACTACAGCTTTGCTCATCATATACGTTATCTTCTCCATCTTAAAATTTCTACCTTTTTTTCAGGCTACATAGTACATCAAAACAGATTCCCTGATCTAGTTTACTGAAGGGTATGCATGTGTTCATTTTAAACAAAATGTGGTTTGGAAAGTAGATATGCATAAAGAAGCATGCTGTGGCTAACCACCCTAGGAACAGTCTAGAAAAGGCCAAGGGGAGGGGGGGTGAACTCAACATGTGGAGTGGAGAAGTACAAGCATGTGACAAACAAAGCCATATATGGAAAGGTTGAATATGATTAATTTAGAAGTTTGTGTTAGATATCTTGTTATATAATCTGTTATGTAACTGCAATGTGCTATAAAACAGCAAGGGGAGGGGCTCCTTGCTCGAGGGGCTCTGGCTAATTTTAGTACCAGGGGCTCTCCCTTTGTGCAAATTGAATAAAGTCTTGTTGAATTGAATTGAAGTATCGAAGACCCTTGATTCTGCCCAGCATCTGACTCTCTGGGAACCACAAAATCCCAATATTACCAAGCATCCACACTTTACTCTCATGCACCCTCAATGCTGACTTCTCACCTATCCTTTGTTTCTAATTATTCTTTTCCACTCTCTTGCTTAGAATATTATAAATAATATGACATACAATCTATACACACAAAGGTTTGAAATACCAGGACACAACAGGCATGGTTCCGTTACTGTAATACCAACAATCCCTGTCCATATGTTTTCTGACCTCAGTTGTAAGAACATGAGGGTAGAGGCTTTCTGTTGGAGATGCCTATCAAATAGCACACATACGACAACCATTGTGAAAATGTTAAAAATAATATGTCAAACAAGTATTTGCTTCACAAATCACAGGTGTCTATTGAAGAAGCAGATGAAAATGGGATGGCAAACAAAAGTTTTATACTTACCATCTATTCATCCCCAAGATTCTATTACAGATTCAATTTTAGTGATTGAGACATTGGACCGATAAACATATGCACCTAAGATGATCCAGATGAAAGTAGGGGAAAGCTAACAGGAATAGAGGGGCCACACCAGAGTAATGTGTTTCAAATTTATTTTTATATCAGATGTTCTACAGCCTTTTCATGAAGTTTCTCTTTTCCCCCCACCCCCAATGAATTCTTTCATCTCAATGAGATTTTTCTTGCTATTTGATATGAAAACTACTCCATGCTTCCTGACATGGGGTTTTGTGTATTCCAGATCAGTCCGTCAATAGCTCAGGATACATTGGAGACTGCTGAATTATTACTTTGACTCTCAAATCATTAATCTGTGCTACCCAAGCCAACTGTCAAAACAGAGATGAAGTCATGTAGGTTAAATTCCAGTGAATAGACCAAGAAGAGCTGGGAATCTTTGTAATTGTATGCATTAATAACTATATCATGCTCAAAGCAGGAAGTTCCTAAGCTGATGCTCTGAGTTTAGAATGCAATAGAACTAAAATGAGCTAACTCCAGATCTCCTATCTATGGCTTCAAGAAATACATAATTTTCAGGTTTCCTTCTAGTGTAGGTGTGTGAGGGTGTATTTTAAACACTATCTCATGCCATGAGTTTAATATAATCTACTACATCTTTGTGGGGGGAAAAAACTCCAATTTTCCTCCTTTAGTTTTCAGAGAGTTTATTTGGCGTAGAAGGCCAAATCAATCTTTGAAACAGATTTTAATCTTACTATTTATATCTCATGATGGGTGTCTTAGTACAAAAAAGTAACTACCATACATTTTTACTATATTCCAGCAGCATCTGGTATCATGTAAAATCAAAGTATTAGAATTTTTTAGCCTAGAATGTTCTTCTGTATGTTTCAAAGAGCACAGACATTAAATCCAATTTTGGCAGAAGTGTGCCAGGATGACCAAAACTCAAGGAGTATCTTCCAAATTCTTGATACTTTCGCTTTGCAGGATTAAACATTTGTTGTAGAGTAGAAGAAATGGTGTGAAAAACTATCCACAAGAATGAGAGGGCATTTATATAGAGCAACAGTTATGCAGAATTGCATAATGACATATAATGAAGAATAAACAGGGATGAAAATAAAACAGGGAAACAAGCTGAATGTCAGGAAAAGTTTGACACTGAGATCTGTTAACCTTAGGCACATTTTCTTGAAGAAAATGGCTGAAGTTCCTTATTTAAGATATTTAAACCTAGATTGACAAATGCTAGTAAATATAATCAAGGAAACACTTTGCACTAGCAGAAAATCACATGAGATAGATGAATTAAGGCTGCTTTTCTTTTCCACCTTTGATTTCTAGGATTCTGTGACTGGAGAGGGTGGTTGTGGGTGGAGATGAGGCAAAGAGAAATGACAACTCCTGGTGGGGAAGGAGATGTGAACGTGGGAGCAGTGGCAACTGCTCATCCAGATAACTTATACAGGTTTCTTATTTAAAATTCTACTCCAACTCAACTATGATGTCTCATGTTAGTTTCTCTGGCTGGTAGTCAGATTGTCTTTGTTTTGCCTGTCACTGTCAGTTGACGTGAAAAACATTGGGGTTGTCTGGCCCAGACATAAATCTCATCCTATTTTTTTTTCTTGAAGATCTGAAGTGTTCATTTTTAGGAGTATTTAGTGATAAAATTCCAGGGTTTTGGAACTGGAAATATGGTATATAAGTCCAGCAAATTCTCTTAACCTCACTGACTCACCAAACAGATGCTAAAAGGAGAGATCATTCTGCAGAATTCTTTTTAAAATGCAGTTCATTGACCATGTTGAATTGAAACAGAAAATTCTCAAAACCCCAGAAAAGGACAATTTTCAGAACCCTTTGCAAACTCATACAAAATTAGAAAGCCCAACAACCTTTATATAAAAAAGAGAATTAAAATAATAGAAAAATAAGGATGCAAACAACATTAGGGAGGTGTTATCAATTCCAGATGCCCCACCCGAAACAGGAACAAGAAAATTTGTTCATAAAAGCCTTCAGTAATGGGGACTCCATAACCTCCCTTGAAAACCTATTTCAGAGCTTAGTATCCCTAATATTTAGAAAGTTTTTCCTAATATCTAACCTAAATCTCCATTGCCACAGATTAAGGTCATTATTTCTTGTCCTATCTTCAGTGAATATGGATAACAATTGATCACAGTCTTTCCTATAATAGCCCTTAGCATGTCTGAAGATCAATCAGGTCTCCCCTGAGTATTCTTTTCTCAAGACTAAACATGGCTGTTTTTTAATCTTTCCTCATAGATCAGGATTTCTAAATCTTGTATTATTTTGTTTCTCTCCTCTGGACTCTTTCTAACTTGTCCACCTCTTTCTTAAAACATGGTGCCAGAACTGGAAGCAGTAACCTAACTGAAGTCTCACCAATGCTGAGCAGGATAGCTGTGTCCTATGTCTTAAATATGACATTCCTGTTAGTACTTCCCAGAATGCTATCTGCTGTTTTTGTAACTGCACCACACTGTTGACTCACATTTAACCCGTAGCCCCAAGATCCTTTTCAGCAGTACTACTGCTTAGCCAGTTGCTCATGATTTTGTAGTTGTGCATTCTATTTTAGTACTTCCTAAGGGTAGTACTTTGCACTTGTCTTTATTGAAATTCATCTTGTTAAATTCAGACCACTTTTCCAGGTTTCAAGGTCATTTTGAATTCTACTCGGGTCCTCCAAAATATTTGCAACTCCACGCAGCTGGATGCCATCTGCAAATTTTAGAAGCATACACGTCACTCCATCATTAAAGTCATTCATGAAAATATTTTGTAGCACCAGATACAGGAGGTAGACAATGGAGAGGAGACTGAGACACGGCTGTGGAGTGGAGCCCCTTTAAGCACGAGCTTCAGGAAGCAGCTCAGGAAGTGAGTGCTGTCCTGATGCCCTCCCTGAAGTTCTTCTTTGAGATACACAAATTGTGTAGCTTATTTCAAGTTAATTTCAAAATAGCTTAATTCGAAATTTGGCACTATGTACACAGCATTTTTTAAAATAAATCGCTATTTTGAAACATCCCTTAACCCTTGTGGAATGATGTTTACAGGGACATCAGAATAGCAAGCATGTTGTATTTCAAAATAACGGGCGTGCTCAAAAGACGTGGAATAGATATTTCGGGGGTACCTCTGATATCTCAAAATAGTGCTGCAATGTAGACTAGGGACCTCGCACACTGGCTTCCCTGGGCTTTACAATGCAGAGCCGCAGCTGGGGAGGTTTTGCTGTGAATTGGCACAAACCAAACAGCACCACAACTGCTTACCGCTGTCAACTAATCAAATAATTGTCAGAAAATCTATCAACTATTTGATTAGGAAAGTAATTGCATTTTAACAACCCTAGTGTAGATGTAGCCCAAGGTGTCACGGGACTCATTGGTTTTGCAGATACAAACTAACTCAGTTTCCTCTTTGAGACTTTTTATCAGACAGTAAAAGATGCATTTGGGACCCATCTCACATACCAAAACCTTGAAAGCAAGAAAAGAGGAAGGGAAAATCTCCACTATTCCTCGTCACAATCACATCATCTACTATCATCCTAACACCACACTCCAGGTTCAATAAGGCATTCACTTCTCTCTCCAAGAGTGTCAAAAGCAACTCTCACATACAACCTTAAAGTGTATTTGACCATGCTACTACCCATTCATTTGGAAAGTTATTCTAGCTTAACATTACTGCAGTCACTAATAAAGTTTTGTGTGCAAGTGTGAATTGGATGATGCAAGCAGTACAGAAATTACAAAAAGCATTTAAAACTGATCTTCTTACTCAAAAAAGTGTTGATAGAATTTTTTTTTCATTCCACCTAAAATGACAAATTTCACAACATTAATCACAGTGTTGCTCGAGAGCAAGGGTGGAAAATCAGGTGCTCACAGGCGACACAGTTCACCAGAATTAGCCCCTGGTGGGCCACCAAACACTTTATTTACCTTCACATCTGCTGATATGGCCATTCACAGCTCCTGTAGGCCATGGATTGCTGTTCCCCAACAATAGAAGCTTCATGAAGTGGTATCCAGGTCTATACTGGTTCCTACAGCTCCCATTGACCAAGAATGGTGATCTGTAGCCAATGAAAGCTGCAAGTGGCCATATCTATGGGCACACAGGTAAAGCATCCCACAAACCACCTAGTGAACCTCATCATGCCCTTGGGTTGCTTACTGCCCTCACCTGCTAGAGAGCAACCCTGTGTAAATAATGGATTTTATGTTACTTGACGTTTTTAATTTGTGATCTGAGAACTTCACTTCAGCTACGTCTACACTACCAAGTTTTGTTGACACCTAAAGCTGACAACAAAAATTGACAGAGCATGTTCACACTTGCTCTCTGTATCAACAGATCATGTCCACACTGGGGGCACCATCATTGACTGTGTGAGCAATACACTGTGGGTATGTATCCCACAGTGCATTGCAGTGGAAAGGCAGAGCTGAACCATGCACATCTTGAGATTCCCTCCAAGTTCTTCTACCGCCTCCTCAGCTCCTGGGAGCAGCATCATGAATGCTTCCTGCTGAGGAATGTCAAAGCAGCACAGAAACCTGTCCCCCTCCCCCTGCAGCAGCCGTGGGCCTGCTGCCGTGTTCCTAGTGCAGAGCAGAACAGGAACATTCCAATTATTTGCTCTTGTTTGTTCCTCAAACGGAGCAGCACACACAGCTCTCAGATACTCCTAGGAAAGGGGAAGGGTGCATGCCTGCAGGGCAGCAGTTTGAAAACACTGAGCACAGCCGTCTGGACAGGCATTGTAGAATACTAGCAGAAGCCAGTTGTGTGGACAGAACAAACAGCAGCATCTACACTGGCTCTTTGTCAACAATAAAGGGCAGGAAAAAGAAAAAAGTCTGTCACAGGGATGGAAGTTTTTTTGTTGATGTGACTGGGCATTGTCTCGTTGCAGTGTGTACACTCTCATTCCTATCACCAAAAGTGTAGATGTAGACCCATAATCTAAGTTAGGCTATTCTAGGAGTTGGTGGGTGAGGTTCTATAGCAGCAATGTGCAGGATGTCAGACAAAATGATCACTGTGGTCCTTTCTGGCTTTAACATCTATGAGGTTTTATTGCCTTGAGAGGTAGGAATTCTGACTCCCAAATCCAGAGTTGCATCACCGCACAGCCTAAAGAGCAACAGTTTGCATTCATACTCTGAGCCAAACTGAACTTGACTTCCCATAAGCTGAGAGTTTCATTACATTTCAGATTAATGGAATGTTTTCCTGATTAATTTAAGATTAATTTGCATTCAGGCATTTGTGCAGCTTTAGCAGTATCTTCTCTTTCTGTCATTTCCATCATCTTACAGACAGTGGAAAGGTGAAAATGTATAGTTAATATGTTCTGTGATAAAGTAAGTTAAGAAGATTTAATTACAGGAAGTCATTATATATCTTGCCCTTGCAAGCATGAAAAGTAGTAACATAAATTTGTTAATGATTAGAGTTGTAAAATATTAGGAAGTCCTAGATAAAAGTAGTCCTTACTTTTAAGTGGCATAGCAAATGAGATGACTAATATTAATGCTGCAGAAATATATAGAAGACTTAGATTTGGACAAAACTTGAGTCTTTTCCTCCAGTTAAATTAGCAGTATTGTTAAAATAGTGTTTTAACTATGGGTCCATGGGAGCTAGAGAAAAGAGTGGGGAATTCAAGTTTCTTACTTTAATGACTTGAACATTTCCACAGAAATTGTGCTATATACCTTGCTCTAGAGTAGGGGAATAACAGCTAAGAAAAAGGTTGTGTTAAGAAAACGAATGAATGAAAATCCTGTAACACCACTTAAATGAAATTCACCCTATCATAATCCTGGTAAGGAGATGCAAAGAGGTTCCATATTGTCATAGTTTCAGTGTCAAGACATAAAAAAGAAGTTGCTCTTAAACATCTAGGAACCCTTCAAAAAAAGTACTAGATGCACATAAAACAGCATGTGACAGACCGACTTCTGCATTTGAAGTGCATCTTCTTGTGAGAAGACCTCCTTCAGGAGCAACAACTAAAGTAATTTTAGGAAGAGTTTCTCCACCATTTTTGTTTACGAGACTGCTGCTTTCATAGAAAAGTGGAACAACATCAGTCCAGGAAATAGGACAATGTTTTAAGTGTGGAAAACAAGGAGACCAATTTTGTACCTCGAGTCCACATTTTACCTGCTAAAGACCAAATTCTACATTCCTTGTCCAGGCAATGCCAATGTTGTTCACAAATTTAAGGTAAACAGACGTTTGCTTTGGTAAGGACCTCAGGGTATGGCAACACATTTAAGATTAGGTGCTTAATTTCAGGGATCCCATCTTAAAAATTGGGCCCAGAAAAATATAAGGCTTTCCATAGGTCAGATAAATTTAGTTTTTCCATAAACGAAGTTAAAAACAGTAACAAACAACTGCACTGATTCTTTGTAGAGATGAGCTCAAATCCACAAATGCAGAAGCAAACTGTAACATCCTAAAACATGGAGGGTTTATACTCAAGGGCTTACATCCTTAGAGAACTACAAAGTTAAGGGGCCACTGTGTAAACTGCCAGACTATATCCTACTCTGGATTTCCAGTTTAAAGGAAAGTTCAAGTATATTTTGGAGTGGGACAATCTCTGCATTACAGGCCTCACTCCACATGTATACAGTATGACTTGGTATATTATTTCCACATGTCTAATGGATGATCTCATAAGAACACACTAAATACTTCACATGTGCATGGGCCTGCTACCTCATATATAATATTGAATGTTTACCAACTTTCTAAAGGGGTTGCAAGTGTAGGTTTATGCTGCACAGAGATGTGACTGAGGGTGGAGAGCGCAAGAAGACTTCCACACCTTCTTGAACCTCCTGCTCCAGGGACAGAAACAGTTATTATTTCTGTGCGCAGACATGTGCAAGGCAGCTCTCTGCTGACACTGTCCTTCCTCAAGGCACAAGCCAACTCAATAGGACAGTAAAGTATAGAGGTGGCTGGTCACAGGGAGCAGAGTTTAATGCACCTGTCTATTATACTAACTATGTCATCAGGAGGGAAATCCTCAAGAGGACTGTGCCATGTGATCTATCTTCAAAAAAAGCACCCTTACCTACACTGTTCCTCTTGTGAAAAAAAAAAAACAACAACCTATGCCATTGACTACAGGGAAAAGACTTCCTTGACTAGGGATTAGAGGAAAAGAGAACAAAGAAAATACATATCTGGCACATGGAGTACTGCTGCACCTGCAACGTAATAGTCCACTAAGAATGACAATTCATGCTAAATCATTTAAATCGTCATACCCAGTGTGCTCTCTGAGAACTCTCACAGTAAAACACTGTCAATCTGAGTAATGGGAAAGCAAACATGGAAATCATACCACAATATTTACACATGTAAAACAATCAACACTCTATTAGAATGGGCCTGTTGACTTGAGCAAATGAAATGTAGAACAGCTGTTAGTTTTCTCCTATCCATAA